>NC_091940.1:33783025-34154691 GCF_041260155.1 Ptychodera flava
AACGACCGTAATTTACATGTCTACATAACTATGTCCTGCTAGGCAAATGTTAAGGTTCAAAATATTAACTCTCCTGTTGCAAGAAACGAGGAAGCCCCCGACAATGAACTTTACGTTCCTCGAGAATTGTCATTGTTTGAGGTATCATTAATCTCTGCAATGACGACTTCAGGGTGTGGGAATTAAAACCTCAATAGACTTTCAGGGACTCGCAAAATACCCATTAAATGTATGGAGATAAATTTCAGACGAAGTAATATGCTGTCTAGATACTAGAAAATTGTCTCACGTTTGTCCTATGCAAACATCCTGATTTATTTGAGTTGGTAGTCAGACCAATAAAATACTGTCTGCATAAATATGTGCACGGGCATCTCCCTTTTTTATCATTCTTCTGAGAAAGGTTTGCTCAGAATAAGAATTAGTAAAATGTGATAAACCGCAACCATCTCATTATGTTTGCCTGTTTCATTCCCCCTAGACGACGGGGCCGAGATAGTTTGCGGCCGACAACTTTGAGGGACAGGTCATTCTAATTACTATTTGAATTTAGCCTGTTATCAGCTATAGGATATTAGGAGTGGTTTGAATCGTTCGACCTCTACGGCAAAGATCAACAAAACCATCCGCGTTCACAGATTCTAGCACGGTTGGAACAAACTGAACGTCGTTTCGATTTCATCTTGAAGTCATTCAGTAAACGATGCACGCACCATAGCACTCCTAAAGTAAAACGTATTAAATGAACTATACATTCAGATACTTTGAGTGTAAATCTTCATTTGCGTGATCTGCCATTTACGAACACACAGAATATCATGTCTCAAAATGTATCGCCAACACAAATATATTATCCCTTCCATGAATAACTTTGCGAAACGTGTAAAATTTTCATCCTTAAAGCAACAACTTACCTAGTACCTACAACTCATCCAACTTTTCACCTACCTATCTACTTAGCGATCGACCGACGACCTACCTACCTACCCGTACCTACGTATCTACTTACCTACCTACCAACCTACCTACCCGTACCTACCTACCTACCCACCTAGCTACCTACGTAATAGTACCCATACCTACCTTCCCGTATCTACCTATGCCCACCCTTCCACTGCAACCCACCAACCACTCCCTGACATTTTCAAGGGAATAATTCCATTATCGTTTTCCAGTTGTGTATGACAACGTAATAGATCACCGCATTTAGGGCCTTATAGTATAATACGTAATATTTGTTTCATGACGGAGGTTAGAGATTAATTCTGACCGTTTATGTTGCAGTATATATTTGTCTGTATTACTTAAATATTGCTTATTTGTAGCTTTTCAGGGAACGAAGATTAAATCTCGCAAGCTACTACAAACGTCAGAATCACTTTAGGTCCTACGATCAATTGTGAGGAATCGTATTTTCCCTTTTCAATAAATTCATCGTTGACATTTGGAAGGCTAACTCAACACAGGAAAATTATTCGCATTAAAATCAAAGTATCCATCTTAACCCCTTTTAAAACGACATAAAAGGTAATGCTACCACTAAGTACTTTTTCTTTCTCTTCCTTGGCTCGGCGATGAATTTTGATCGTAAAACTGCTATTTTCTGATCTAGGAGAGCAGCAGCATCATCCCTGGGAAAATTTGATACGTGCAAAACTTCTCTCCCTCGGGCTTTCTCAGATCGAAGGACATCATGACGTATTTTGTTTACTTCTCTGTAACTCAACTCCGGCCTTTAGCGATAGTTTCCCCGAAAGGAATTATACTTCCATGGCAAGATTAAACCCACGGAATTCCATCCCTTGTCTTTCCGTCGTTTGCTCTACTATAGAGAATTTTGACTCTCCAAAAAGTAAGAGTGATTATTTACAATGATGATTTGTCCATTGAAACGGTCGATTTTCAATTGATTATTCGAGTATGGGATTGGTACAATTTTTTTCTGTGCAGAGTATCTAAAGACGTTTTAATGTATGGATTTTGCTGTGTTTTTCATTCATACTACTATGGTTGGTGTCTGTCTCCTTCCGGGACAGACGATCTCTTTATTGTTGCCCAAAAAGTGAGAATGTAAGACGGAGACTTTTGCTGAAACTAAAGAAACTTTTAACCATTCCCTCTCACAATCAAATGGAAAAATCAGGTTGACCCGGCCAAATTTGTCACTAGACAAACAAATTATCCAATACTTAACGACACCTGAAATTCAAAATGGCCACCACCCCCTGTATTAGCTCTATAAGGAAAAATTAAATTTTTAATTTCAAAAATATAAGCACGTGAAAACTTTATTGTCTTCGTGAGATTTGAAATGATTGCCCACAAGTGGTAGACCAAAGGAGTATTGTAAAAGCTTGAGAGTCCGAATATCTGTCCCCAAGGCCCATTCTACCTGAGTTAAACAGCTCTAGGACAACCATCTTGATAATAGTCGCGCCAGCGGCTTACTGACTACGCATGCGCTTATTCATAATATACTATGCGAGTAACCGGAAGTGTACCCTTCTTTCATGGGCGCCGCCATGTTTTGTTTTTTTTGAGTACTCGTAAATAAACAAATACGAAACAAATTACAATTATATAACATGCCATTTATAAAATATACCTCTTTTATTAGCCAGTAAATGTTATTATGCACCTTGTCGCCGATACAAAATATCGTTTATGTAGATAAAGGGAGAAAACTGTCGTGCATATGAACGGGGGCATACGCAAAGAATGCTGGGATTTAATTTTAGAAAAGCGCCCCCTGTGTCAATAATTAGATTCAAAAATTGCCAGTTTTTAGACGGAACGCTGTAGTTTTCAGCACGAGGGACCGTGTTTTCAGCTTGCAAGTGGAAGGTGGGCAGTGCGGTTACCATTGCAATGATAATGATTGCATAATACGTCCCTTGTTTAACGCAATAGGCTGTTATCATTGTACAAATTGCCAATTTTTGTCCAAAATTTTTACACGTTACAGAAAATCTATACCTGCTCTGCTGCAGGGTTTGACGTCGTGTACGTACGTGAACTGCTTTCATCAGAGGGAAACTGGGCATAGTTGTCATATAAACGTTTATGAAGTAACAATTAATTACATTTTATCATGAATCAATACAAATAACATTGCCAATCTTAACCCCTGGCGCGACACCAAGGGCTGAGCCCTATATAATATTATTAAGATTGACAATTCCGCAGCCAAGGTGACGTTGCTCTAACAATTTGCTTTTCCCCGCAATGGCAAAATAACAATCTTATTTGATATAACGAAACGTTGTAACGTACGGTAGTTGGTTGGCCTATGAAGGTCGAAGTTAGCCCAAAGACTGGAAAGCCTCCACTCTCGCTCCTGGGTGAACGAGTAGATTGAGTGATATTTGAACAGGTAAAACCCCCGTCTGAGAAATAAAGACGGCGTTAATAGCGCTGTGTTTATACTTTCCCATCCGTGTTAAATTTGTTTGTTTCTGTTGTTTACTCATCTGATTGGATTCCCCGGAAACGTGCTTCGAATTCAACCATCCACCCATTTATCTTCATTTTCGTAGAATACGAATTTTACGCTTCACTGTATCGTGGCGCGGCCTTGTATTCTCTCAGCTAGACGATACATGTCGGAAATATGATAGCTGCCCTTTTGTATGGAGAAACGAGTGACCGGGGAGTACAGAAAGCTAAACCCAACGCACGCATATCATCCATTTTCGCCATCTTCGATAGATTCAAATATATCTACGCATGCGCTAATTGTGTTGTAAGAAACCGAGGCATCGTTGAGCAGTTAAGCAATTATTACACTGTTATTCTCACATTTTCACATGGGAAATTCCACTGAATCTTACACGTTAAACGCTCACAATGACTAAATGGCTTGATTGCTTAAATTGTGTTTGGAAATTAACATTCACGTGATCTGCTTTAATCTCTTAGAGGCGAGTCCTCTTAGGTGTCAATTTGAATGATGGTTTGTGTGCCTGAATACAAACAATTTAAGGAACCTACAAGTGTCGTCCGCTGTCCTTGTAAACATGCAACGTGATTTGTGTGATCTGTAGGGAAATTTTCGCTGCAATCTCTTTTAAGGCTTAATTTTTCAAAATCTTCAAGTTGACTTAGCTGAAGAAGAACTTCAAATACATTTTCATACTTGTTTGAAAAAAGAAAGTGATTCTCTTTCATTATTGATTATTTCTATTGCTACATTTTCTCTTCATAAGATTTGATTGCTATGGTAACACATACGGAATATTCCAATGTTCTTTCGATTATGCTGTCAAACGACAAAAACTCTTCCGCTCGAAATATTTTTCAGATCCCGATCTCACCACATTGATTTGGTTAACATAACAGATTGGTTTGCAAGACACACATGGATTATGTAAAACACTTCAACGACTGATTTTGCTTAACCAAGATACTGTCTGTAGACTTCAAGAGATCGTTTATCACTCGCGATGCTTAAGTGGTTATGAATCTTCTTATTGGCCTTTCGTAAATTTAGAGAGACAACAAGAAGCTGTGCAAAACAGAGTGCGCCTTCACGGCACAGAGCAATTTCAATAAATGCATAGATAGAATGCAAGAGAATTGATACATGGCCAGATAGTAATGTTCTAACATTACATTTATCATATATAGACCAAAATTTTCACATCCATCCATCCATCCACCCGCCCACCCATCCTTCCATCCATCCATCCATCCATCCATTACTCCAGCCATCAATCTATTCATCCATCCATCCATTACTCCATCCAGCCATCCATCCATCCATCCATCCATCCATCCATCCATCCATCCATCCATCCATACATACATACATACATACATACATACATACATACATACATGCATGCATGCATGCATGCATGCATACATACATACATACATACATACATACATACATACATACATACATACATACATACATACATACATACATACATACATACATACATACATACATACATACATACATACATACATACATACATACATACATACATACATACAGACAGACAGACATACAGACATACAGACATACATACAATAAAGGTAACACTTTATTCAAGTTATGTGGTTATTTATCTAATCTGTTGTCCAACAATATTTTTGAATATATTTTATTGACATAGAAATATTCCTCATTTGCACAAATCCAATTTGACCGCCATAGCGTTTCACTCATTCTATGTATTTCATTTGAAAAATAACGTCATTTAACCTTCAACAAAAAACACTAAAGATATGTTTTCATTCTGTATTTTAAGAAAGTCCGAGAATGACAAACTAAAAGTCATACAAATCTGAGAGGTGAAACAGTGCATAACTTGCATCGATGTAAAAGCGGGTAATGGGGACAAAATTGTCGCTGGTGAAAGATGTCTGAATAATGTACAGAGGAGTTTAACATTTTATGCAAGCAATCTGATTATTTATCGCATTTGTGGTATAAGCAATGGTTTTTGATAAGCTTATATCATAGAAGATTTCTTATTTACAAAAATCCAAAGTGCCCGTCATACCACATCACTTTTCCCTTATTTGACCTACATAGGAATATAAAAACTGTATCTACAACCAAGAGCATTATAACTATTTCTTCAAGATATATTTATCAGGGCTCAGGAAGTGCATCAGACACCTAATTTACACAAATGCACAATACACTGTCTTACGTTGTTTGCAAAAAGAGCACACTGTTTTGACATGCTCAGTTACTATGTGAGTGGATGCGCCAGTCGACAGATCCGTGATAGCCTTCCCTTTTCTCTCCGGACAGTAATCCGATTCTTTCTCGGTCACGAAGGAAAGTCTCGCAGATCTAGAAACGATTAACTATTTATGATTTCACTGTAGCTGGAGTATATGAAACCTTTGAATAACACTCTCGAAACGAAACGGTTTTCTGCTATCACTTTCATCTTGGCGCGGCGTGACCTTTCTTCTTAGCATCTCGCATGCGTAGTAGCGTGATCTCTTAAGACTCGAAGATACGCGAAGATCTCACAATTTCCGCCCGAAGCGAAGGGAAAACTAAGAATCTTCAGCCGCTTATATCTTTATGCGATTGGTTCTTGTTTAACTTGTAACGGTTACAATTACTCTAATACCTTGCCGATAATACGTCGGGAGAGATTGAAAATCTTCTCACGATTTCAAACTTGTCGTGAAAACCCAATTCCTAGTAATCCGCCATGTTCCTTTGTGAAAGTAGATTACAAGACGAATATTAATCATTTTTGTGCTGCCTACCCTTTTCGTCGGTTTAAATATGAAATATTAGATACACTGCAGCTTACTGTCTTCTCGCAAAACTCTACTTTCCACTGCAGGTTATCATGATTCACGGTACAGTTTTAATCATACATCATTTGCAAAACAGCAAATGTACAGGGAATGCAATGTACACAGAGACCTCAATGGAAGGCGGCAAGAGTCCCTGGGAAAATTTATTGTAAAATATGTTATAAGCCGCGGCTAGAATATCAATTGACTGGGTTTCGGCTTCTCCGCGTCGTGTCAAGCGCATCGAAATCTTAACCTCCTACAGGTTATGCCGTGTTTGACATAAAAAGTGATCAATTTTGTTTGAGAAAAATTGTCGTTGGCATGTATGTTGCTTATTTGCATATTGCTCTGGAGGACGGTTGCTGTCGATTTAGAAGAAAAAAGAATTACGTGATAAAAATCCGGAACAAAATTGTTATATCATACAATCATCGGAAGAAGTTGAATGGAACTGAAGTTTGTATGTTGGCTGTAACTTAATCAAGCCTTACTTAGCCACAACCTCCAGTATGTGCGTGACTTTTTTGAGAATCTTGGATTATCGATTATCCAATTCAGACTCTCTTATTAGTGATGAAAGTCAGCACTAGTGGGCGCATCATGTTGAAAACTGCAAACTCAATGTGGTTTGATAACACTTAAGTATATTAAATTGTGATCCTACTTGCAGATATGCCGCAGGTATCTCGCTGTTTTCAGTTCGTTTGTCAGGCTGCCGCACATTGTCTGTTCTTGTCAACATTTTGTCTGAATAATTAAAACAAAGATGAAATCATAATGTAGTATCAACATCATTTCGCGAAGTATCGTGATTTTAAGCACAATGTTTGCCCGCCAATTTGTCGCCCAAAAAGTGAAAAAGAAACCGCACGTGCATGATGATTCCATTTGTAATAGGAGCTATCGGTTTACAAGAAACTGCCAAGGTGGACGTAACTCCCAGTTACAATCAGAGATTACTAGTAAAGTAGAGAAGTTATATCCTTGCTGGCTCTGAATTATATATACGCATCCTTATTTTTTGAATTTATCTTATCCGGTGCCAATCATTGCAGCCAGGAAGAGATTTAATAGCTCTAAAGGATTATTTGTCCTTTTGTCTTGAAACGAGTCTCAACTGCACGGTACCCTATCATTCATCTGATTGGACCTCGATCCCTGTATGTGACCTTCAGGACTTAAAGTTTCAGGCAACTTTTACCAATGCAAACTCCTTTAATACAAAAGCAACAACCCACAAAAATAAACACAAAAGGGCACAATACAGCTTTTCGCGCTACCTTCAAAAGCCGTTTGTTACCCGAGTTCGTTTACAACGAGAATGCACCTCCAGGACTTATTAAAATTTAAATTGCTATGCTTTTCCGGTTTTGGAGTTTATTTGTTTTTTTAAGTCTGAGGAGTGGATATAATTTTCGCCGTTTCGATTTCATGAAATTCAAAAATTTATGATTTACCAGCAAAATCTACGATAGACCTTAGAAAACTCTATAGGGGCTATGAATCTGTACAGGATATAGCGGCCATTATGAATTACAAATATTGGTAAATTTTTGGTAATATTTCTATTCTAAAACTTTGCACGTTGAATTCTCATGAAGATGAGAGCAAAGGCTTACAATCTTCTGTTTCCAGGCACATATTACCTTTAAAGGCCAGTGTTTGAGTCAGACTGTCTTGCAAGGAAATCTTCTCATCAGATTACAATTTCAACGGAAAATAAAAGGCTCTGACACTCCATAATCCTCTGACAGACTAGAACAAACTTGATCCCGGGGATCAAGTCCCTGGCCTTTAACGTAAAATATTCCAGCAGCGAGAAACGTCACATAACGTCAGTCCGTCATGACAGGTTATGTATAGTCACAGCGAAATAATACTCAAAAATCACATAACACTACTAGAGCAAGTAGTCATTTAGATATGCGCACAGTACATATTGAGTTGAATTTCATCTGAGACAGATTTTTCGAATCAACCAATTATCATTAAATTAATTTAAGCACGTATAGTCAACGAAAAATCACATCCTCGCCTCATCATTCAATGATGAAGATGCATTTTCACACGATGCTGAAAAGATTTCATTATCTTTCGGACAGCGAGTGAAAGAAATTTGATTGAAAACAAATTTCCCTTTGACTGACGTCCCTTTGACAGTCTATTATCTTTTAACTTTGGTGCCGAAGAAAACGGATTGCGTTGGGGAAAACGAATTTTCTTTTGATTGACCTTTTCGATAGTTTACAAATGATTACGTCTTTTCAAGTGATATTTCCTACAACTTTAATTCGCTGACGTCAATTTATAAACATGGCAATATATTTACAATAATTTTCAGGATAATAAGACGTCACCTTTGGGATCTTTGGAATCGAACTGTGTCGATTAATGTCTGCAAAGGTTATAGACTTGATTTTGCGTCGTCTGTAAACAACTGAAATTTGTCTTTTCATATAGAAACCGATTAGTACCTTCATATTAAATAATAGTATGGGAAACATTTTCTCCCATACCTTGGCAGCAAGTTTGAGTTCAAGAAAGTCCACTTTTCCCATAAATTGGAAGTTTATTTCATTCACATACTGAATAGAAACAGTCATGTCCGTATAGACTTGTTGTATATTCAAACTAGGCCAAAAGTCCCAATATGCCCCATATAGCCATATTACGGCGCACTGATGTTGAACGTTTTACCATGTAAGATTTTATTACATTGAGTACAGATGTTCTCAGCACACAGGAATATTATCTCATTCCGAAGGGACTGTATTCAATGTGGCGCTCAAAGATAGTATGGATTAAATGAATTACAAATGACATATGAGACAGACCATGACTTCGCAAGCAATATTTTTTGTCACAGTATAATAAATTTGAATCATTGCCTTTTGACACAGTTTGCTGATTTTGATAAGTGCTTTAAAACAATGTTTTACTTTCACTAAAAATAAATTAAGCGGCAAAACCCATGCACTGAGTCAAAGTGAATGTTAAATTGTACTGATATCTATTTTGGTTTACAGTTCGAATTTTCATTATGACGTTATTCACATCTCTATGACACTGTCTGCATGTGATTTATATATATATTATATTATATATATATATATATATATATATATATATATATATATATATATATATATATATATATATATATATATATATATATATATATATATATATGTATAAACATGTATATGTACATATTTACTTATATATGTATGTGTGCACATATGTATCTATGTATGTATCTATATATCAAAGTTTACAGATGCCCTTCAGCGGAGAGAGAGAGAGAGAGAGAGAGAGAGAGAGAGAGAGAGAGAGAGAGAGAGAGAGAGATCCCTATAGGCGACCCGTGAGTATTTCGCCTTCAAATCTGCGTTTACTTTATGATCGATGAACAGTTAAACCGCGAAGGTGGCATGTGATATGCAATGCGAATACGTTCATAACCACGTCACAAAGCGTATCACTGTTTTCTGTGCTGTTGCGAGACTTTACTTCGACATCCCCTCTTACATTACATCCTTAGGATCAGGATATCATTAGATAATTAAGGGCAACAACTTTTATCGTGTAGTCAGGAAAAAGATGTCTGATTCTGTATATCTTGCCTTATTCTCGCGTTTATTATGGAAACTGATCTGTTGTCACAGTGTCTCTATATCTCGAACATGATAAACCTGCCTCCTTTTTACGGCTTGTGATGTGGAGAAAAAAAGTAAACATCTGTTAATAGTCAAATATGAGTTCAAAAGTAATGTCGATATATTATATATTAAATGTCGAGTATGAATCCGCTACATTGTACCCTGATGAGCTTTGCACTTTAAAAGAGAATATAGTTACTCATTTGCATACATGTTTTTGTGTCTGCTAGATATGATGTCGACAGTATCTCTGTATCTGTATTGCCTTCCAACCCTGAAGATATCGTTTTCAGTATGTTTAAAGATGCCGGGCACCAGAAGTCCTCATCAATTTATACACGATTGATCAAACGATTGTCGAACGAAAGTTAACTCTCCCTTTCAGGACGACATTGAAATCAGTTAAGAAAGCGTTAGCGTCGCTATTCTACATATGTAAATATCATAGGAGTATCTTTTGTCAAGAAATGTATCATATAATGCCCCATTAAAATATAATGTCAAATGGATGAATCTGTTAAATTGTTTGCTGACAAGAAAAAGCATTCATTCTGCTCTGGATTTCATACCGAGAAATGTCAAATTAATAATCTCTTTTCGATACCTGGTATACTACATCCATACTCCCAACGTAATATACAGGCAAGATTTGAATTTTAGAGACAGGCACACAAACATGATTTACGTCACAACTTGCGGCATCGAAACAAGCCATTAATTACATTGAAGTCCGCAGCCGTCTTCTATTCGTCAACTCTCTATAATCTGTAACTTTTGTTTAATATAACGGTATGTTTGATCTATTTGTTCAAATTGGGTTTTTGTTCCAGTCCTATAAAAAATGTCGCAATGGTGCCAAATGTTCCACTTAGAAGAAACTTGGGTTGAAACACACTACCACACCTGGTTGTTAGGTTCCAGGTGTGGTAGTGTGTTTCAACCCAAGTTTCTTCTATCTTCACCCCATTCCACGCTCCACTGGGGATCACCTGAATTCCTACAGTTTCTTATATATATATATATATATATATATATATATATATATATATATATATATATATATATATATATATATATATATATATATATATATATATATATATATACATATATAGTTGTACAGCTTTTGTCCCTTCAACTGTCGAGGGCAAAAACCAAAATACGTGAGAGAGAGAGAGAGAGAGAGAGAGAGAGAGAGAGAGAGAGAGAGAGAGAGAGAGGGGGGCATTATGAGCACAGGAGTTTAATATGATACAAGAAAAAATACAACACCACATATAGGATAGATTTTACAGGCTAAAGAAAGAAGCAAATAAAAAGAATCGTCTGGTTACTCAAACCACCCTCCTTCTTTGGCGCGGTAAGTTTGGCCACGGCTGGCATTTTTTCTAACACGAAAACGTCTGCTGCAGTCATGCTTTGCACATTGACATTTCATTTTATTGCGATCACATGACTGAAAAAAAACACGATAATTTATCGAGCAGAAGTAGATAATCCAATCAGCCAGAACGAATTAAGCAGCGAACGTTTAACCTCCTTGCTGTAAAGTTTATTTAGGAGGGAACATTTATTGCATACACACTTGAGGATATAAATATCCCTGAGTTAGTTATCACATAGATTTCCCTCAAAACATGTGAGAAACGAGGAAATGTGTGAATACTGGGCAACGGCAACTAATTTCATTACAGGGCGTTTTTCAATTTAATGTGCTAACGTTTCATGTAACGCATTTGATGTTCTTCTGAAATCTAAAATCGGCAGGAGACTCGGTCGTCTAGAAAATGGCGCCATTCATCTGACCTCCACTCCAACTGAACCGTACCTCGTTCTGCGAGAACCGGCTTTACGAGGTTTTCTCATAACTTTGTTCAGTGACATTCTTCGTTACATCCACAGCCTCAGATATTGCACGATATAGGTCGACATGTTTCCTTATCGCTTACCGTTTCTAACCTCTCGACATCATTGCCCGTGGTAGGGATTGTAAATATTCCAAAGTGGGTTTAAAAACATTAAGGATATATGTATGCCCCGGTACAAGATTGTTGGAGCAGGCTTTTAAGATATTAATCCTTTATGAAATATGCATTAAAACAAGGTTTTTTAAATAAAAATACAGATTTGGAGGACATAGTAGATTTTTATGCGTTTGACGTCATTCACAGGTGAACTATCTCTAGTCAGTAATTGGTACAAACATATGACGTCATGATAGAGAGGGGATGCGGTCACGCTATTTCTAAACAAGAAATTACTCTTTCATCATAAAAAGAAACAATTATAAGCTTAAAAATAAAACAAGTATCTATTCTCCTTCCTTAACGTATGTTAAAATCTACGAAGTCTCAACCTCGCCAACGTATTGCATTGTGTACAGAAGACAATGTTTGTGTTGACAAATGAATTCCCGTCCGGACTAAAATCCAATTGTCACGATAATAAGACATTACACAGATACACGTTGTACAACCGCACATTATGATAACTTTGAACAATGAACATTTCGACATCTTTGTTATGTAGTGCAAGAGATGTACTTTTATTTTGTAGCAAAAAACCAGAAAGTACCGCAAACGTAATTGGTAACGAAGCTTTGATTTTTTCCTCTTGTACATACAGTGCGTTTAGAGGACGAGTGCAATCAAGAACCGAAAATTATCGACAGCATCGAGGGCGAGATCCGATTCAGGCTTGACAGAGGTCAAACGGTACACTGTATTGCTACTGTGGCGGTTCCGTCGCGAATGCACTTGTCTCTGACGTTCACCGAGTTCAACCTGCACGCCTCCAACCCAGCCATGTGCGACGACACCTGGCTTATGATCTACGACGGCCCACTTGCGATCGGCGGCAAGGAGATGACACAACACCCTGGAGTGTGCGGTGACGACAACGACGGCACGACATTGCCGTCAAGCCTATACACATCGGAAAACTCATTTACAGTGTGGCTTGGTCGTACCACCAGAAAGGACAGGGGCTTCATGGAATTTCGTATATCCTATGTTGTATTCCAGAAATATTTTGGTAATGACTTGAATTACAACAATACAGCAGCAGCAGCAGCAACAACAACAACAACAACAACAACTACAACAACAATAATAATGATAATGATAATAATGATAATAATAAATATAAAAATCCTAATCCTCGTTATTTCACCATTATTGCTGTTATTATTATTTATCTATACAAATAACATTTTGATATATTTACACACATTATATAAATATTATATAATTTTATATATATATATATATATATATATATATATATATATATATATATATATATATATATATATATATGAATGATACCACAAATTACTTCAAAGTACAAAGTTATTCTATCTCCTTATGCAGGTAGCAATCATCAGACTACGTATACCCTCAGGATATATGCCTTTGCGACGTACCATTGTACCATAATTCTAGGGGGTGTTGAAATTCGATAAATAATATGTTAGATACTATAATATTTGTTGAAATCAACCAAGTTTCTTCTATCTGCACTCCACTCCGCGCTCCAATGAGGATCACCCGGTTTTGTACAGTTTCGTTTTATATTTATAGAGAGATCATTTATAATAGTGCGTAACTGGATGGACAAATACATTGATAGATAGTAGATAAATATGTAGAAAAATTAGACTCTTTATGACTTTTGCATTTTCCTTTTCCTTTCAGATGGCGACTGTTTTCAATGTGAAAATACAAGTTTAGGTATGTGCATCGACAGTTCGCTGAAGTGCGACCGTCGATACGTGCACTGCCCCGATGGTAGCGATGAAGATCTGCGCATGTGCTTTTATCAAACAGGTGCGTTTCCTTAAAGCTTCGCTGTATGTGCAAACGTACACACACTATTGTATGTTACATTATTTTATATCTTCCGAGTCATGTCTGCCATTAAAAAGTCAAAATCTTACATCTTTGTTTCAGAAGAGTTAGCAAAAGAAGACACTGGCTTTGTTGTGGCACTGAGGACGGTGGATATCGTCGGTATAACTGCCGGTGCGGTAGTCTTCCTTGTGGCCATGATTGTAATTATAACATGTTTTTGTCGAAGCAGTTCCGTTGACGTCACCAACAGGCCGTCTAATCCTTGTAGAGGGCTCTCCGACATCAATCACGGCAATCCAATTGGAAGACTTGTGTGCGAAACAACGCCATGCATGTCACGCGCAGCGGTGGACACAGCCGGGATCGAAAGGTCGCCCGATAGGTTTGTTTATCAAAAACACTGCAGACGTTCGTATAATCCGTCGATGATGACCGTATCGCAGGCACGGAGGTATCAACTCCCGCCGCACTGTCGGACTCAGTCTTGTTGAGATGAAAACGAAGGCTAGAACTAAAAGCAGAGTAAAGCGTCAAATGTTACGACACTAGCAACAGACTATAGCAAAGACATATCAACAACCTGGTATGTTTACTGATGAATGCACAAATCGATTCTGAAAGCAGCTGGTCTTTGCATCAACGTACATATGGTGAATTTTCTCCCAGTATTTTCCAGCGATCCCTTATCGACCTGGCTCAGAAAAGGAAACACATTTCACTTCACGCTGCAAGTCGTACAGCTGCCTTCAAGTGATTAATGACACAAAGTAAAATTAACAGCTAATTTTTGACGGGTTTCCTCCGCTACCGCCCTGTTCGGTACTAGAAAGGAAAACGTCCCATATGTATGACGTCAGTTGAGTACTCTTTCGGTCAATCTATATTTAATGAATTGATACCTTAGGCGAAGCACTTTACAAAGTGCGACAATAAGAACTCTGAAAAAATTAATCGGAAACAAGCGTTCCATTCGAGTATGTACACAAAGGAAATATCTGAAGTTCAAGAGCTGATAAAACTCTTGAACCCTAAATGTAATTTGAGTCGGACGTTGATACAGCACTGGGCAGATGGGTACTGATGGCTGATGAGAATTTTTGTGGGACAGACCAGTTTAAAAGTAAATAATGAGAGTATTTAGTCCTTGCAAAAATGGACGACTACGACTCGAATGACGAAAGGAGGATTTAGGAACAAATATCCTCAGTTAATGCCGATGTGCCGTCACCCAGCTCACAGCGTCTGAGGGGACATAGTAAATTAAATCAGATCATAACGCTTTTTATCTGATATTGAACGCGTGAATGGCAAACACTGTTCAGTCACGTCCAAAATGGTCGAATTTTGTTTACGAGGGATTCCTTTAGATAATATTAAATAGGCACACTCTTAAAGCCTAACCCGGCATGAGAAAATTCTCCTTGACCGAGAACGACGACATTTAGAGTAGTTGCGGCAAAAATACAGGCCTGCTGGATGTTTTGCTGAGACGAGTCTAGTTTGGATAGTGTGATAGCCAAAACTTGGTATTTTTTTCTCAAGTTAACAATCGATAAAAAAATCAAAGCTGGTTAAAAAAGAGCCAGTACTTTGTTTTTTTTTATGTAAACTGCAAGCTCTTGTTCTAATACCTAAGGCATGCTAAAAGACTAACTATTTAGCTCCTCAACACAACATCTCTAAGTGTATCATTGTTTACATTTGGATTTAACTGTGGACCAGAATTCACTAGTTACAATAAGCATGCAGTCAGCAAAAGCATAGACTGAGTGAAAAACTGAGAACTGTGTATCTTAACATGCTTTAAGGAGTAGAACAAAACATGTGGTTGACTTATTAAAACTGGCCCTCTAAGGGATTTTTTTATGTTCCCGCTCGTATTTTTAACTCATGTACCTAAAAACAAGATCAACCTTAACAAGATTCTAACTTTCGCACCTGGCAAACACTATCACATCCAGATCGGATGCTAGACGCTTTAAAAAGGAAACAGAGACAGACTCTATATATATATATATATATATATATATATATATATATATATATATATATATATATATATATATATATATATATATATATATATATATATATATATATATATGAGACCGTTCAAATTACAAATTATTCGAGCCATTTTAACTTAAGTAGAAACTGTCATTGAGGTAATGTATTTGGTAAGGATGTGTCAACACGGCGGTTTGTCGGTGTCGAAACTACTGCCTTATGAGTGTATCTTAACGATCGTTTAAGCACCGGGCTTTTGAGTTGAATGTATAAGAGTAACATACCATGTGTCTTAAGAAACAAAATAATGTGCCTATATTTCATGTCTTTTTGTAATTTTCCTTAATTGCCAAGCCATACTTCTTTCTCTGTTGACTGAAAGCTCCACTCCGAGCGTATATGATTGTAAATAGATCATGATCAGAGAAATGACCGTCTGGCGTCACAGATTCGCATAATTTTGGCGACACCTTCATTCTTAATAATGCAAGAAACGCCTGCAGAGGTAAATCTTTACACTGGGCGAAATTGACTGTAAATATGAAATCGAATTTCCAGGTAATTAGTAATTAGTCGACGTGATTGCAAGCCATAATTGAGGTATGCTAAAACGATAAATATGACAGTATAATAATGGTAGTGGGGTAAGTATGAATGATGCTCTTGCTATACTTATTGTAATGTATACGTGATAGTTTCTTGCATCGACAATATTTTACATCAGGCTTTAACAAAGAACGCGTACATTGAACATATGTATGTACGTACATACGTAAGTATGTACGTACGTACGTAAGTATGTACGTACGTACGTACGTACGTACGTACGTACGTATGTATGTACGTATGTACGTATGTACGTATGTATGTATGTATGTATGTATGTATGTATGTATGTATGTATGTATGTATGTATGTATGTATGTATGTATGTATGTCCTCTTGTGAGTTCATCAATGAAGTGAGGACGGTAAGCTCACCATGACAGCTAGATTGATAGTAAATCTACCTTTACATAGGTACTGTTATCATAGACTGCTTGCGACATGGGTGGCGAAGATCATGTTGTGGCTCCTTCCTAAATGCACCAATTCGCCAATGTCAAATTTGTTTGTGTCTATATATTGTACGGTCATTAAATCTCACAATTCTATTTTAATAAAATTGCATGGAAAATATTCTTCCTTGTTGCCTAAGTTGTGATTACAGTTATTTTTTTCAGTAGCGGTATGGGTATTTTATTTTTATACTAATGATAGCTATTTCAAACATCAAGCCATAAAACATACGTGATTCGGTGAATGTCTGTCTACCTCGTCATGTGGAAGCTTTGCAGTGAAACCAAAAGAGTTGACCGCGCTGCGTGTATAGCCCATAAAACTTAACGAACGCACAGTGTGTTTAGGGGAGAGAGAGAGAGAGAGAGAGAGAGAGAGAGAGAGAGAGAGAGAGAGAGAGAGAGAGAGAGAGAGAGAGATGTACGCAGGCACGTTTGTCTATAAATTACAGTTATTATTCCGGCTATGCAGAATACAGTAGATACGGCTCTTTATTAAAACTGATAAATCTCAACAAGAATACCAGGAAGTATGGGGCCTTGAAAATTAAAAGACGCACACGTTAAACGCAATTTCTGTGTAGGGGTGTTGGGAGGGTTGGCTGTATTTCGATTACCGTGCGCAAAAATCGCACCAAATGTAAGAAAGCACAAAGACAAAGAAGGACATACAATTAAACGGCAGACACTGTGTT
This sequence comes from Ptychodera flava, assembly GCF_041260155.1. Taxonomy (NCBI): domain Eukaryota; kingdom Metazoa; phylum Hemichordata; class Enteropneusta; family Ptychoderidae; genus Ptychodera; species Ptychodera flava. Next base: position 33,800,574 of record NC_091940.1, read on the forward strand.
AGAAAAAGGAAAGAGTTGCAGATATGATCTTATTCGCCAAATTAAAAAGATTCGATCGGTGTGTTACCGCATTGTTACAATTTGATGCAATTTTATAGCGACGGTACTTATAAATGTAGGCATGCTGATACAGAATGAGGCTAGGTTGGATTTTTGCACTTCCGAACTTTCGTTTAGGAGATGAGGGGAGGGCTTAGGGCAAACACAATTAGTTGCGTTAGAGTGCACATGTCTAAATTATCAACGGCCCTAAAGGTTATTTAAGTTTTTCACGAATGTTGCTACCTTTGAATACTCGATGTAAAGTCTTTGACAGCGCATGTCGGGGAGATGACAGTAGATTCTGATTCAAGTGGTGTAAGTACTTCTAGAATATTGTGATAAAGATTCCGTCCACGTCGCTAACGGATGAAACCAGTGTTATTGTAGTATTTCCGATCTTAAAGCTACTGGCGGGAACAGTGTGTCCTGGCGACTATCTATTACCGGCAACGAGAGCCTCGGCCTTAGCCTTGTCATCGAGTCGGAGTTTATTTCGGGTTGTCTATTACTCGACGTAATTGCTTGAGAGCATGTCTCTATGGAAGACAAGGATATTACAGGAGCACTACGGCGAGAAAATGATCGAGAGAGATTGGGTAACACTGGTTACAGTTTGTCGGCTCTGTTTACAGAGGTTGTGTTTATATTTATCAAAGTTTCTCACAAAGCGAAGTTGACTGTAAGCTAGATGAAGCTAACGCACTATGGCACTCTGGTCAGAAATACATTGGTTCTTATTAGTGCCACATTTGATTTTCATCGAATCACACAGATTAGTGTGCCCAGCGTTTCTCCGACATGCAATCTAAAATAATCCACTACAGTATCAGTGGACAAGACTTGTCAATGGAGAATTATCTCAATCGATTTAATCCAGATTAACTTGATTGTGTTCCATCCACTCCGGAAAGGTATATGGTTGATACAATTAACATGTAATGGGGGGGGGGGGGGGGAGAGCGATTTGAACTGGTGCAGCTGTGTACATCGATTGTTACAATTGTCGGACAATCTTGAATCCATAACAAGCTGTCTAAGTTTTCTCACAGTCATATGAGTGAATTGAGTCTTTCATCGATCCATTTTTACCGTCGATTGAGAAAAATTACAGTAATAATCTTCATCCAAATGCATCGATTCTCAACTTGTTCGATAGACCTACCGATAACCACATGATGTGAAGAAGTGACAACCATGAGGTCACTGTTTCATTGGCGGGATAAACGTTCCACTTCACAAGAGTGGACGGTTTTATCGAGAGCGAAAGATGCTATTAACTGATTAAACAGAATGTCTCTGAAGTATGGTTTATACAGAGTTCGATGTCAGCTTTCTCCAAATATCTCTCATATTCAAAATATGACCCGACAAGGAACAGTACATTGTGCGTTAAAGTGAAAGAAGAAAATAACACTGAAGATCATAGACGATGGTATATGCTCGGAATTAATTGAAAACATGTCATTCCTCGTTCAACGTTGGTTTGAGAACGCCGCGAGAGGGCTCCCCTAGCATCTTAGCACTATTTATCAACATATTACGCTTCCATTCTCTCGTCGTTCCCGTCTCTCAAATATATATAAGCTTAGTTTTACCCGCCGGCTCTTACGTAATGTACAATTTTAGGCCGATAAACATTGATGATGACTCAAGATTGGTTAATTAGCATACTTTAATACACTTTGCATAAATATGAACAACTACAGAAGGAATTGAGCATTGGACGTTTTTAAAAAGGGAAAAATCTACAATTTTCGGCAAAATCTTAACCAAATGTCTGTTATAGTTTACCATTAAAGTTAATTGGTCATCATGCGAAATTTAGATCTTTGAGAATAGTGAACCGATGTTTGAAATCCAAAATGGCTGCCGCACTCGTTGTTGACCCTGGATGGAAAATTGACTTTTCAATTTTCACCAAACAAAATGGTGAAAACTCTATTCACTCACACTCTAAATGCCTCGACAAAAGCACCCCGGGCAAGCACCAAAAAGAGAGGCGTTAAATTAGGAGTTCACGAAATAAACTTACCATCTCGAAAATCAATGCTAGCTTTTTTGATGTCATGGAAAAGTGTTGCTTTTTTAACCTGATAACTGCTGGGTAAACAGTTCAGACAAACGCAAGCCAAAACCAGTTATTAGTGTCAAGACTTACTTTATTAAGTTCATTCACGTAAACCAATAAACGAGCGCAGCGTTGTAGTATATGCGTTTCTACAGTTTAATCTCAGCGCACATGAGGCAGAAGGGGCAGGTATTCTGATCCCAAACATATCAATTAGAATACTTTGTCGACAACTTGCGTGGACTCATTTAAAGGCTTGTGGATTAAATAAGGTTTCCATCATCTTGCGAAAATCCAAATTTTTCCCACTTTTTTATTCCTCATTTTAAAAGAAAATGTTTTTTAAAATTAAAGTTTCCTCAAAGTTTAAGCAAATTTTCATTGTCAAGGGAGCATGCTTCCGTAAAACAGGAATACTAAAGATGAATCGTTCACCAAGACTATTTGCACTAATTCGAATAAAATCGTCATTCAGTCTTCTACAAATACTGTATTTTAATAGCGATATCTGAACTAAATATTGGTAGATTTTTAAGCTCAACATAAAATTCCTTGAAGTTTCCAAAAATGACGACTACTCGTGTGACACAATGATATGCTTCTTCTCGATACAAACTCTTTTGGAATGATGTTCCATTTTTACATATTATGCAGGTTTAGGATTGAATTAAAGATAAATGAGTCACATTTTCACAGTGAGAAATCATTCGAAAGAGAGGGTTCTGGAAAATTACAAGTACAAGACTGGTCGTTAAATCAAGAACACATGGAATGTACGATGTCTTTGTAACCATTGGCCCAAAACAATAAACGATTCATTCGATTTTCGATTTTAATTTCACTTTTCAATGTTACTGATTAATTCAATGACACCTCTTTTAAATGACTAGTTTTCGTTCACATACCCATCCGAGTTTTTCTCGGATTACAATGAAAATATCCTACGTCAGCGAGAAACAATTGGTACTTCTGCTGTACAGCGCAGCAGTCGTTGCTTTATCCGGAAACAAAGCTGTTGCCGACCGGAACACAGTTATTTGCTCTGCGTTGTCAATTGTGAGACAAAAGGACCTTCAAACGCTTAAAACATATTTATCCCCTGCAAACGCTGCCAGTGCTGGTCAAGGCCCCCACATCAATGGTAGTGATGCTGTGCCCTGGCCAGCTACAATAACGGCAAAATTAAGGAATACCCAACTCATGTCTTTGTGGTTGAAATGGGCCACCAAATCGGTGACCATTTAATGAGAAACTGTAACTGTAAAATACATCAAACAGGCCACTAATTGATGACACGCAAACATAGTACAAAACGTGTGACCTTACAATAACTTATCTACTTACACTTGTGATAAAATTAAAGTAACTGTTGTAAAGGTGAGATACATCAATCAGGTCACAAAATTGGTGACCAATAAACTGACACACAAACAAATTTCCTTACAATGATTAACATGCTCATAACTGTGAAATACATAAAGTGGGCCACAAAATGGGTGACCAATTAACAGTCTAACAAAGAATTCACCTACATAGGTAACTCATTTAATCTTGCCCCAATCTTGTGGGGCCCAAACACGCCACAAGACACACCTTGTGTCGGCACCACACGGAGAAAGTCCACGTCACTGCAGCCCCTGCGAACAGTGACTTGTCTTGATTGCTACGTTGACCCGTGCTGTGTTGAGAAACTGGCAAATGAACTGTGACTCATGCATGTTTCACAGATGTATGCCAAATTTATACTAGCACAGCACCAATGTCTAACTAGCAATAACTTAGCCATCCTACTTGTATACTGTGCTTGGCTACGCTACCACCTTCTGTTTTATTGCAGCAATAGAGGTAAAGCTGTAACAATTGTAAAGTCTGTAAATTACGTTCTGTAATATATCTACAAACGAGTCTTGTTGACCCCCTCTTCGTATTACTTCCTTGGGAAACGAGTCTGGTTGACCCCCCTCTTCTTATTTCTACCTTGGGAAACAAGGAACAAAACTCGCATTGAGAACCTGTATTTCCTACTGTGGCTATAAACACAAACCAAAGAGAGACTTGCTCTAAAAAACAGAGATTAAAAAACCCTTTTGGAGGGAAAAATTCTCTCTGAAAAAGCATAGTCAATCATATGGAATCACAATGCGTGGCATGCAAAGATAGCAAAAATAATTGTTAGCAATGTGAAATGGAATCTGCTAGTCTGGAGGAAGCGCATAGTGTGACCCTAAAAACTTCCTGTACTTCATAAACATATTTCTAAACAGCGTCCTCCCCACCCAACAAAGCATTACTTTCTCCTTATATGTTGTCACTTGAGGAACATTTTTAGGGACATCAGATAATAAGCGAGTACGGTTACCGTTGTTAAAGTTCAGATGAGGTCAGCTGCCGAAATGGCAGTCTTGCCTGGAGGACCGTCTCAGGGCAAAAGAGGATAGGACAAGCTTACACGATGACCTTTTGACCCCTGCCTCAGGTGGCGCTGTATGAACGTTTGCAGTAGTCCGGTTCCCTGACCAATTTTCCCCGGTAGAAGGCGTGGGGAAATATAGGTCAGGTACCGGGTAGCCATCTTGAACAGAATTTTGTTCAAGATGGCAGAGGTTAGTCACCTGCAGGCGGCAGAAGTTGCAACTGAAAAATGACCTGAGGGCAGCGCTGCCCTGAGGGCAGCTCAGAGTGGAGGAAACATGTGCACAACATTCAATGACGTCACTGATGAACTGTATATCTGCCCTGAGGACAGCTCAGATATATTGCTGCCCTCAGGGCAGATTGGCAGATAGGATAGGAAATGTATGTCTGCCCTGAGGACAGCTCAGATATATTGTTGCCCTCAGGGCAGATTGGTAGATGGGATAGCAAATGTGTGTCTGCCCTGAGGGCAGCTCAGATATATTGCTGCCCTCGGGGCAGATTGGTAGGTAGTATAGGAAATGTATGTCTGCCCTCAGGGCAGATTGATAGATATACAATTATGCAATACTTTCAGGATAGGAAATGTATGTCTGCCCTGAGGGCATATTGCTGCCCTCAGGGCAGCAATATATCTGAGCTGCCCTCAGGGCAGACATATTTATATATCCTATCCTTAAAGTGTAATCTACCAATCTGGACTGAGAGCAGCAATAAGTTTTGCATAGTGTACATCTACCAGTATCTGCCCTAAGGGTAGCAATATATTAGAGCTGCCCTTAGGGCAGATATACATTTCCTATCCTTAAAGTATTACAAAGTGTATATCTACCGATCTGCCCTGAGGGCAGCAATTTATTAGAGCTGCCCTTAGGGTAGACATACATTTCCTATCCTATCTGCCAATCTGCCCTGAGGGCAGCAATATCTGAGCTGCCCTCAGGGCAGGCATACAGTTCCTCAGTGACGTCATTGGATGTTGTGCACATGTCTACTCCCCTCTGAACTGCCCTAAGGGCAGCGCTGCCCTAAGGTCACTTTTCAGTTGCAACTTCTGCCGCCTGCGACAGAACATGCTACAACAAATATGGCTACTACCATGAAAACGCCGGTCAAAATTCGACTGGATCAGAATTATGTTCGAACACTGGTATCCGAACCAAAAACATTGGCACACGAGACGGGAAACATAAACTGAAAGGATTAATCAAGAAGTACGGGGAAATAGAGGTGATTGAAGGCTTGCTGTGATATCGCAACAGTACTTTTGGCGTGTATCGAACGCGCTAGGGTCATTGAGGTCGACTGTGGCGTGACCCCAATGACCCGAGCACGTTCGATACACGCCACAAGTACTGTTGCGATATCCCAGCTAATTGAAAGCAAACTTTGTTGGAACTGTGAACGACGATTGATTTCGATGGATAGAATGGTGTCCGAATTTCGTGAAAAATGCCAGGCATCATGTCGACGTTCTTAATGTATCAAGAGGTGTGCTAAATCACAGGTGCTAAATCATGGAGGTAAATAGTCTTTCTTTCTACCTCCACGGCTTTGTGGTAGAAACAAGAAGTTGGTGTCAAGTGAGCCTGAAAGTGCGAAACCCAAGAAAAGTTACAAGTGTTACTTTCATCCAATCACACCTTGTTTTATTTTAACCCAATAGCGTCCATGTTTACATTTTCCGGTACCTGACCCTATATTTCCTCACGCCCTCTACCGGGGAAATGGGTCAGGGAACCAGACTACGTTTGCAGGAGATAAAATTCCTTACTTATGTAACTTCTTTTATCACGAGAAATTTGGACATATGTATGAAAACAGCAAGTCTATTGTTGGCGAATTACTGTGTCAACTGGCATGTGGACAGAATTTTCAGCAACGTGAGCTAATGACATATCATACACATCGATAAAATTCACGCCAAGACCCCAAAATGACTCTCTCATCTTTCTGTTCATGTCGTAGAGCGTCCAGTCACTACTGTGAATCTATGCCTCCATTCCCCTATAATCTCTTGGGTGAGAACTTTTGACAACGACGATAATGTCTGGACAGCGATTCCTGAGACGAATAATTGCAAGACGTACTCTGAAGAGTCGCTCTTCATATGAAGCCTTTGCCCAGGATGCGAAATGATAGGAGATGCTTAACACAATCACAGAGTTACATTGGGTGTCTTTAATATTGTCAATTTCGTCACTCTCAAAATGTTGCTTCCAAAAACCCATCTTGACACTCCTGATTGCCACTGCATGGTAATAAAATATGGTACTGATGTTTTGGGTGATTCCCTGAGAGTATTGGCGAAGGTCGCTCCCTTTGAGTTCCAGCTGTAACTCGTTTGTTATGGCAGTATGCCACTGTCTGGTCGTTGAGTCCCCTATTATCACGAAACTTTTGCCGCGAGCACACCGTATCATTTGGTCAGGATTCCAGTGACGTGCCATGCAGATGAGAGAAGTCCACTTCTCGCCGTCCTCCCAGACACCATCTGATATCGGTATTTGAAGATCTGGTCCACAGGGTACTAAGCCTCCTGGTAGAAGACGTGCAAATTTGTCCCCAGGCTTTGGTCTTGAAATGTAAAAGTGACATATTGATGCTGAGTGGTTCTTTTTGTTGTTTGTAAAGGTAATAATGATGAAGACTATGGGTCAGTTGTGACCGTAGTTGTAACCTTTTAATAATGATTAAAGTTTAAAATATTAGGAGTGGTATCAAAATTTACTATGACTGCTGTAGGTGTATGTTGTCCTTGCAGCTATATCAACAAAAAAGTAACACAAGTGTACCATAAATATTACCTGTTATTTTGATTTTCAAGGGGCTGCCGGCCAATTTGGTCATCAGGTAAGGCCTGCAGAGTGAGAGTAAGTACAAGTTGAAAATAGGAATAAAACGAAAATGTCTCGAATAAACAAGGCGGATTTTTATGGCTTTTTGCTGTGCTTCGCCTGTTGCACATCAATTCTAAAGAAATGTTGGGGCAATGTCTTTCGTTTTATGTTCATATCGAAGAGAAAGAAGCCGTTCTTGCCATTCCAGAAGTGTTTAATGTCTTTATGTCTTTGCTAATTAACTTGTTAAAATACTAATATTGTTTTACAATTGTGCATTTATGAACAATTGAAAAAACTAAATAATATAACACATGCATTAAAAATTTCATTATTTCATTAATTTCAATAACCCGATTAACTAATTAATAACAAATTAAAGATAGATGAGGTTTGGATATGCTTACTATTCCAGTGAAAAGACAGAATACAAAGTTAACAATTATTGAGGCAGTCAGATATTGAGGGGCTATTACATAGGTTTGGACGTTGTATTCGCGTGATGAATTGCGCAGCAGCACCGAGTTAAAAGATCGACTCATCACGCCATCACGCTGTCTTCAAATTTTCCCACTTCTTCTTTTTATTCGTTTAGACTGACATTTTCATTTGAGTAAAGGCCTACTACTGATCAAGGTAAAATCTTCAAAAAAAATACTGGGGCTATTTGAGAGGGTCTCTGGATTTCCTGGACGGACTAACCTACTGGCCCTCCTTTATCTACCTACCTACCTAATATCGGTCTGTCTATCATACAATATACATGACCACCGACCACATTATCTATTGATGAACTGACCGACTGAACTGGCCATCCACCACCCCATTACATCCTAAATACACAAATGTACCTGTATACACATTTCCCTATTTACCCACCCTCTTACATATGTTCATTTAAGCCTCAGGTCTATAAAGCGAAATATGCGCGCCAGAAATCTGCTTAATCTTTGGAGTGTTTTTGTTTGATTTCTCAAAATCGCATTGCTCAATATGCTGAATATTGTCATGGTTCTCTTACCTTTGAAATAGGAACTCCTCTTCATCAGAAAGGATTCCTTTGCATATTTTGCCAGTGTCACAACATCGGATTTTACCGTTTCAATGTCATTACATAATAAATGCTTCGGACTGTCACATACAAATTCTGTTTCCCCTAATGCATTTTCATTTCCGTATACACATTTTCCTTGACAGTCGAGCCTCTAAACACAAAACATGTGCTTTCGTCGGTGATATTTTCATTCTTGAATGACGCGTTCCACTCGATGCATCGTTCCTTCGGTCGATATACAGTTTCTATCCAGTTGACAGCTTCACGCGGATGAACCAATGTTATCACGATACTGGCTTGTCCTGCCCAGCCAGCATAAAACTGAACACTGTATGAACCATTGTTATGGTCGATTACTCTTCCTGCAGTCGACTTTTGCGATTTTTTATTCGCCATAACAGCAAAGAAGAAGTCACCGCCCTCCGTGCGGTGCTGGCCATTAGCATCATACGTTTCAATGCTGACATTCACGATTTGTCCTTTAACGATGGATGGTGGATTCTTTCCATTCCCACGAAGAGCGAACCCGAAGGAAATGAGTACGCAGTGACATTATTTGATTATTTGAAAATGATTGTAGAACCCAAGGATGAAACGATTCGCATTAGAAAGAAACAAAAGTTTTAGGAAATACGATATATCATCAAGGCCCTCTAGATAATTTCCGTCGAAAGCAGATTTCACAGGTATATGGTGATGGAAAGTTCTCCTTGAAAAATAAAATATCACTTTATGGCTCTAACATAATCAAAAACTGTTTTAATTATTTATTACGAGGCTGTTTTAATTATCTTATAATGGTTGATTGTAAGCAGTGCCATAGAGTACCTTGTTGATGAGAAAATAGGAAAAAAAACCCAGAAAAGGTAAAAATTGACATGTTTACAAAACTAAATAAACGTTAAACAACTTAATTACCTTGATTTAGCTGTGGATATAACGTTAAACCCCTTCAGGAACGGCGTGAAAGGCTTCTGTTTGCTTATGATTTTCCCTTCTTCGGTATGTCTATCCGCTGAAATATTTTGCCCGGCAACTCTTGAGAAAGACTTTTGTGAGGCAACAACCGGATACATGTTTACCCGGACATTATCGGAAGTGGTTAGTTGATTCGGGCGGCCAAACCAGTACTGTTGAAAGAAAGTAAATGTAGACAGAGTGATGTCGACCACGGAGCACATCAATGATAACGTTACACTCCAAAGATCCAATTTCTTGACCTTTAGATGTTGTACCGAACCGTAGCATATGACCATAAAGACGATTAGTGTGTTCATATTATCTAATTTACGACACTGCCGAGATCTAGTTTACCTAAAAAATATCAAAGTTACATCAACAACAACTCCATGTGTGTATGTTTTCTTAAGGAATTACTTTCTCTCATTACCAGACATCGTTCTTAGTATGTCACGAAACCGAAGTTTAGTGGTTTTGCAAAAACATTTGGATTCAGTGAGTTAGGGAGATTGGATGAGAAGTTGACTAATAGTACGTACAATTGTAATTAAACATGAAATCAGACATCTTATTACAATATCAACGAACATAGCAGTAATGACTCACAACGACACCTATATGAACACAAACAAAAAGATTAGAAAGTTGAGCTCATGGTTTCACACAGCAACTTGGCTTGTCCATTTCATGTAACTAAAATCGTGCACTATAGGCCTAATGTCTAGCGTGTATCCCGTGAAACCTAGATTGCAATATGTGGGGCAGGATGGGCTTACTATTTTCGAAGCACTTGACATCATTTCTTAGTCTTTTTGCCAGAGGTCCATATATCTTTCTTTCATAAACTTGACTTTGTTGAGTGTACCGGTGCTTTACTGTCCGTTCTGTGCTGTTTTGTGTCTATGTTCATAACAATTGATCATTTATTACGAATTTTGACCTAATGTTATCAGATTATGGATGGGTTTGACTAGGATTATTTTTCAATTGAACTTCGCAAATCTATCCTGAATTAAATAAACATGTAATAAAATCTACAGCTGCCATACAGACAATAGAAAAAGAGACGAATATAACAAGTCACCGTTGATGACACAGTTCCCAGTTGTTAATGGGTACTTTGACTGTAAGTTATCTAAGAGGACAGAGTCCTATTCATTAATTGCCACACAGATGGGGCTTAATGGCTGAGAGAATGAGTTTGTAGTGACGTTACGGTTCAACTGTTGAAATGAACAATTTATATTGAAGACAATATTGATCGCAAATAGGTATGGCAGTGACAGCCATACAAACTAAATAACTCAGTGGAATTGGATGGTTCAACGTGCCACATGCAATCATGTATGAAAAATGCTTTTAAAACTATGACCACAGTACATGCAGCATTCCATAACTTGCAGTTAATACACGAAGAAAACACTGCCACCGATAAGCTCGGTGTAACTTACAGAGGAGCTAAACAAAAAGTAGCCATGCATTTGTTGGACAATAAATTTGCATAAAGTTTTTACAAAATATCAAGGCAATCTGGCTTGAGATTTGAGGTTTTAGCATTTTGACAGAGTTGGCCTTTTTACCTCATTTGAATGTTTTTGGTACAAACACCTTTGTTTGAACAAGTTCACATGTCCAGCCTGTGATGCATCAACACATCAAATATTAAGACGGTAGCAAGCTAATGTTAGGTGACTTTGGGTGAAATATATGTGCATCTTTGATGGCCATTGGAGGCCATATTTGATCATATCATTAAACAAATTAATGTGCACATGTATGACATAAATTAATGTTTTCGAACCAACTTTAAATGAAATCAGTTGAAAACTAGCCGTATTTTCTACCTGGGTTGGTAGCTCTGCTGGTGGACAGAATTGTCCCCGAGGGTAGGGACCGAGCACAATTAACGGCAGGGGGGCCGGAAGAGAATATGGGGGGGGCACGAAAAAAAAATGAGTGTTCTTGGGGTGGGTCATGAAAATTCCAGGGAAGGTAAGGGGTGGGCCACCAAAATTTTTTACACCATGACAGACAGAGAATATTTTTCAGCATTTTTGTTCCTTGTTGAAGCTGGAGTTCCTTGTTAAACTTCTTGTAGCATGATGAAATACCAAGTCTTAAACCTAACAATGCAGTTGTTATGTGTAAAATGAGCAATATTATTATTGAAAATTGACTTCATTTGTCAACAATAATAATGGTTGGTAATGATACAGAGGCTAGGTTGAAACTGGTTATTTCATCATGCTATAGGAAGAACTAGAATACGTAGTGGACACACAGAAAAAAATACTGAAAAAAGGAGAAAAAATGGCATTAATGGGTCTTTTATAGTTAGCCCATGAACGACTATCGATACTGTTAAATTTATTTCTTGACTGTTGAAATCTTTGTATGAGAAATATCTGCAGCAAGTATAATTAGACTTAGTTAGTGCAGTCATTCAGGATATAGATCGCTGATTACAAATATTCTTACCCTGTTTAAAGGCATAACTTTACTACAGAAACAATTGAGTTGTTCCATGCCATGGTGGTGAAAATGTAAAGCCAATCTGGGCTACCACCCTAATTACAAAAGTTCATCAAATAAGGCAATCAATAATTAATTGGAAGGATATTGCTAAGCGTTTTTTCATCCTGTTATAACACTGAGAGATGATCATCTGTACCACGTTTCATACAGTTTGATGTGGATGTGGATGTGGATGACTTACGTAACCGCTTCACACCTTGAACAATACCCGTTGCCAGTCTGTTTCTATTTGTCTGTGACTTACATGATACTTCTACATGTCTTCGCATGCAATTACACTACTAAAAGAATAACATCTGTACCACATTTCATTAGATTTGATGCAGTATTTCTGGACACATCACACTAATTTGGAAAATTCAGTAAACATGAAGATTAGAAATTAAATAACATGATTCTGATAAACACCTTTGATACACTGTTAAACTAGTATGAGCTCAACATGTACACCAAGTTTTATCAAATTCGATGAAGTATTTCTTGACCGATCTGCTTAATCCTTAAGATGCTATAGACTTTCATAACTTTTACATTTATATTCTGATAAGTCATTTACTTGCAGCTGCTTCTTCTTAAAGTGTATGTCCCGCATAAATTCAAAGTTAATTTTGCTTAAAATGAGCCATGCTATATGATTTTGCCACCCCTTCTTTATCAAATAAATGCATCACCCCAATGAAACGACGCGGTTAAATATTATTAAAATGCAATATGTTGTGCGACTTTGAAGTTAGCTGCCATTCGGGTCGTTTCGGAATTCGCGGGCATTGCCACCGCAACAGGTTGCCCAAAACATGTCAAGGATGCGGGGGCCGCGGAGAAGTATGGCCGTGTTTACATCCCCAAGACTGATCGCCGATTCAGATGCTTTACGAAAGTGACTGTAAATAAATAAATGAATACAAGTACTAGATCTCATGCATGTGTGACTCTATAATTAGTAAGGAGATATCTAATTTTATATTCCTAAAAAGTTTACGTAGTGATTGACTGACTCTTTGCGAGACTGAACGATAGGTTGTGTATAATACAGCACGGCGCTGCCAGTAACAGTGACACAAACGTGTAGCAAAGAAGTTTATACTGTTGACGAAGCAGTCGCGTTGTCGTCATCTGTTCCCTTCTGCTCGACTAAGTCTCCCCTAAAATATTTTAGCTTCTTTGAGAATTTCGCAGTCATGAAACAATGAACACTGTGCTTTATATCGCTGACACTTAATCAAGAAAAAAACTGCGGAAGCGTAGCTGATCACTCCGTCCATAGACCCTAAAAACGGATGCTCCGTCACAGAAATGGCCGGCTGAGCCGCCCGGCCTCGGGTGCCAGTGTGCCCGATATTTACATCATGTCAATTTTAATGTATCTCTTCCCGAGAATTTGGCTAGACATGTCTTTACGGTCACATATTTTTAAAAGTGCCAATGTTCATGTGAGGTTCACATATGCAGAATTAGGGTCTAATATTGACCCATTTTAATCGGTTAGCGTCTCTTAAATTATACAGACCAAATACCAGTCAGGTTGTTGTAATTTATACCAAATTTTGGCGAATATTAACTATGAAAATCCCAGTAAACTGCAAGAATAACACAGAACAGAGGCGAACGGGCGTAGAGTCTCCACTGTAATCGTGCAGTGAACGTTATCGATCGATATCCTTTTGTCCGAAATTGATACATTGTTGTCTCGCTCACTCGCGTGTAGTCCCCCGTTCACAATCAATGGCGCCAAACTACGCCGAGGTGCGCCAAATGTGCCGAAACGTACGTAAAAGTATCACCAAAACTAAAAATATTGTCGTCGATTTAATTTCAGTACAGGAAACCAACGGATACCTTCAATGTGATATTTAAGTGTATAAGTCAATATATGGGTTATTGTGGAAATGTTTATGACGTGACCTCAACACACGAGCGCCCGGCACAAGCGGCGTCCAAACAAATTTTCGATCGATAATCTATTGAAAATAACTTGATACAATGTTCGTCGTTGTCAATAGCGACCGTCTGAGAGCGCTGTTCGATAGAAATTATGCTTCGCTGAATAACGTACACTGAGGCATACCTCGGAGACATATGTGAGAGAAAAACAATTGAATGCGACGCAGACTTGGAATGCGGAGACATATGTGAGAGAAAAACATTTGATTGCGACGCAGACTTTGAATGCGGAGACATATGTGAGAGAAAAACATTTGATTGCGACGCAGACTTTGAATGCGGAGACATAAGCTTATGTGAGAGAAAAACATTTGATTGCGACGCAGACTTTGAATGCGGAGACATATGTGAGAGAAAAACAATTGAATGCGACGCAGACTTTGAATGCGGAGACATAAGCTTATGTGAGAGAAAAACATTTGATTGCGACGCAGACTTTGAATGCGGAGACATATGTGAGAGAAAAACAATTGAATGCGACGCAGACTTTGAATGCGGAGACATATGTGAGAGAAAAACAATTGAATGCGACGCAGACTTTGAATGCGGAGACATATGTGAGAGAAAAACAATTGAATGCGACGCAGACTTTGAATGCGGAGAACAGGTAGTTTTGGGCCACCGTAGTTTAGCCTCTGAACGGAGTGTGGCAAAGGCAAAAATACTCAGGCTAAAACACTCCGTTTAGATTCGAGGCAACGTTTTCACTAGTAGGACCTACATGTAGAACGCGAACGCGCCCGACTTGACAAACACTGATCAAGCTGACGCTATTTCTCTGTATACTGTAACTCTGGGTGGCAGAGCAGTAAGTTACCGGCGTTACACGGCCAGGCCGTATATAACGCCGGTAACTCCACAGCCCTGCCACCCAGAGCAATGTATAGGCTACTGCACAAATATCGTAGCTCCATATATTGGACGGTGTGGAGATGAAGCTTTCTGCAATGGGGATCGACATGTTTTGTATGTGCCGGTCGACGCGGTCTAGCCCTGCGAGTATAGTGAGAGTATAGTTACACGTAATTACGTTCGATCAGTACGCGTAGCGTCTTTGTCACGTGATAACCAGACGTCGCGTACGTGTAGCACAGACGTTCCGAACGTCAAACAACACTTCTACACGTAGTCATAATTACGTGTAGTATTTTGAGATTTTCTCAATGATTTCCACGAATTTAGAGAAGAAAACTGAAAAGTATCATTGTAAATTAGCAAACATCTTTGATATCAGAATATTTCGTAGAGTTTGCAACTGTACAAGGAGTACAAGTTGCCATAATTTCCTTACATGAACGAAATGTTGTAGTCGCATTCCACTTTTTGTCTGACGCCTTCTGAAAGAATTCTCTAAACCACATAAATAACTGTATCAAGAAAATCGGCCGATTAAAGGTAGTTCGAGGGTACAACGAGCTACTATAAGAGTGGTCCTCACTTATCGAAATTCATGTTTCTTAAAAATTACACGAATTTCGCATGTTTCTAAAAATATGCAGCAAAATAATCGGGAACGCACAACTAAACCTCTCTATTCACACTTGAGTACGGATACGCGTACGCCACTGCGCGCCGTCACACGTAGAGGTAATTACGTGTAACTAAACCTCTCTACTGTCGCCATACTCGTAAGGCTTGTGCACTGAGGTCCTGCGGGATCGCAGTTGCATCATAGTGCATGAGTTGCGTCGCTCGTCTTGTCGAACACGGTCAAAAACGATGGACGTTCTCTCAACACGCAGCAGATTTCTTCAAAACTATTCATTTTTAATGCTTTGGGTGATCTTTGAGGATAGACGACATGGACGAGGAATTACCAAACAACGAGGTGGTTTATTATCATCGTATTTGCATTCATTCCATTGTAGAAATCCACGGTTACATGTGGTTCGATACATAGCGGGTATGCATACCATGCGGCGGCCGCTATGTATCGAACCACACATAACCGTGAAGAAATCATATAAACGGTGATGACAGAGCGGTGGAAGGCCTGCAGTTCGCTTCCTGCCATACCGCACCTAAGGCATCCATGTGTTCGCAGTGTTGCTATGAAGGGTCATGGGTTGCGGTTGTACGTCTCGCTCGTGATCTGAACTGTGGACTGTCTGAAATTGGCTCAGTTAACTTGACTCTCTGGAACTATTCGCTGTTAACCTGGGCGTTCTTTAGGTGATATTGCCCACTTCACTTCATCAAGTACGGTTTCAAGTAGCTCTGCGTGGCAGGGCCCAGCCAAACAGAGCTAGGATTCAAGTAGCCCTGCGTACGATGCTGTGTGTTCCGCTACAGCTAATCGCCGAGCGGGGCGATTAGCTGTAGCGGAACACACAGCATCGTACGCAGGGCTAGGATTCAAGATGTCAAAGTTATCACTGAAATGCTCAATTAATATTTCGTCAAATATTGGAGTACGTGGTGATCGGATGCCAGCTGTTGGGGATTCATCGATCGAAGGAAACGTGAACAATGAGTGTTTTGAATAAATTAATAGTAATTTCGCGAGTTTGGGTTTTTCTGTGGTGAGTGCTCGTTTTTTTCTTTTTTTTCTTTTCTTTTTTTTTTTTTTTTGCTGTGGCGAGTGCTCATTTGTTTTTTTCTTTTCACAGGCCCACACGTTTTTTGTATTTGCTCTGTCCATGGCATTTTTTTTTTATTTTATTTTTTTTTATTTTTTAGTAGATGATGTCCACTTTTGTCTAGAGCCATCACTTCCGAATTTTTCTCTGATTTTCTCTGATTTTCTCTCTTTACTGTCAAAGCGGCTGGTGGCTCATATTATATTTTGATTTTCTATAATACGTTTTTTATGAGACGTACTGCTTTTTAATTTTCTTAAGTACATAAATAATTTTATGTATGCATGGCTTTTTTGTCTGATTCTTTTATAATGATTTTCTGTATGTGGTTCACATTTAAATTTTTTGTAATATCATTCCGAGTGGTAGTAGTGGTTTTTAGTGATTTTCTTGTGATTTTTGTATACGTACCACTGTATAACATATTTTACTTTTTTTTTTATAAATCAGCATTCATTGCACCCTTTACGGGAACTATTATACGTGTATGTATGTCGATAAGTATGGATGTATGACTTTTTCAAATCGTTGACGATTGTTTATTTCCTAATTACGCTTTAAAGAATATTCTCAAGTTAAAATGAAGTATGAAATGACATTTCTATCTTTTGTTTTTTAATTATACTTTTCTTACTTATTTCTTTCCTTAATGACACAGAATTTTTATTTCAATCGAGAAAGACAGTTTATTTTTGCACTGAATCGATAAATATTTATGAAACATTTGGCGCGCCGTACGTAGTCAATGAGGAATAACTCTACAAGTGTTACAGTTAAAGAAAAAAGACGCTTAAATGACATCGAATAGTCGTATTTGAAAGTTTCATCATTGTTGAAGGGGGTTTTCGACTCTCCCATAAACCATCTGATATCGGTATTGGGAGATCTGGTCCACAGGGTACTAAGGCACCTGGTAGAAGACGTGCAAATTTGTCCTCAGACTTCGGTTCTGAAATGTAAACTGACGAAAATGATCCTTTGTGGTTCTGTTTGCTCTGTGTAAAGGCTGTAATAACAAGGACCTATGACAGGTTCATAAATGTTGTAGGTGATGCCATAACTATTCTCAAGGAAACATCCACAATATCAGTACCAAATTTCATTTTCCCGCAATAGCAGTAGGAAGTGCTTTGATAATTTTTTTGAATCAGAGCTTTGAGAGTCATATAATTGACATTACTGACGCCCAGTGTAAGTCTGTGATTGTGTTAAGCATCTCATATCATTTCGCATCCTGGACAAAGGCTTCATATGAAGAGCGGCTCTCTAGAGTACGTCTGGCAATTATACGTCTGAGGAAACGCTGTCCAGACATTATCATCTTTGTCAAAAGTTCTCACCAAAGAGATCACAGGAAATGGAGGCATACATTCACAGTAGTGACTGGACGCTCTATGATACGAACAAAAAGATGAGAGAGTCGTTTCGGGGTCTTGACGTGAATTTTATCGATGTGTATGACATGTCATTAGCTCACTTTGCTGGAAACTCTGTTCACATGCCAGTTGACACAGTAATTCGCCAACAAATAGACTTAGTATTTTCACACATATGTCTAAATTTCTCGTGATGAGACCAAAAGACACGTTTTAATTTTTCTCTCATGGTAGTTTTCTCACAAAAATGACGCAGTGATAGGATTTTATTTCCCCGCGTTTTGGAGTTGAAAAGATCTGATTTCCTGCATGACACAGGACTATTTACTAGAGTTACAGTTTCTGTAGTTGGAGTTGGATAGCGCAATGGTAATTTTACGCGCAGCAGGCGAGATGAAAAAGAATAGAAGTTCATGATATTTTTATGATACGTAACGTACTCATCTTTACACGATATTAAATTTTATGCAATAGGAAAAACGGCTGACGCTGCTGGTAGAGATCGAAATAGGATGATATTATGAATACCTTGAAGTTCCTTTGTCCCTTGAAGAGATTTTAATTGACATGGCCATTTTCTGAGTGTATCTCGATCAGCAACATGTTTGTTTAGGGAGGCGTAAGATAAAAATGTTTAGTGAGACTATATCACATTTCGTTCAATTTGGGAATCATAGCGATTTTTAATTGCGCCGGTACCGGTGCAAACTTTGAAAAATAATGTGATACATAATATCTTTGCTTATTTACGATGACACTTCAATGGGTCGTTCGCAAAAAATTTACGAAAAACATTACTTAATTATATCTAAGCGTAGGACTGCCGTTTGCCGTCAAGAACGAATGTGTCATGCGGACGTGACGTCTGACATAATAAGACAAATGACTTATGTCACTAGATTTTCTAAATAAATAAGAAGTTAGAAGAGTAATGGCACACATGGTTATACACGACAATGTTAAACGACAATGTCATAATGTTATGCAATCGATAGTCTTACTTTAATGGTTTATAAGTTATAAAATCTTTAATAGTTTAGAGCATTTATTCACTAATTTATTGGCTCAAATGTACTTTATCGAAGTCTATTATATTCATTAACATGCACTCACTATACACTCATTATAAGAAATAATCTATTTTTCCTGTTCACTACATGTATGAAGATAATTAGACTTTATGCAATCTTCAGAAACGTACGCTTCAACGGTTTTCAAAAGATTCCTTTCTTAGTAAAGCTTCCAAGACTAGTATAAGGCCTTTCCAAACAATTAATTCCTTGCAAACGGAATTGAGCTTGTAACCCAATCAAAAGGTTTTTTTTCTGAAAGCTTAGATATATGCAAAAACTGAGATATGTATTTCAGTAATCTTTGTTTACATGAGGATCATTTAACAATAAATTTGCCATCTTTTAAAAGAATGGTGTTTCCTCTATCCCTGTAAACCTCTGCAGTAGTTGCGGTTGAAATTTGCAAGAACAATAAATCTATAAATCTTGCAAAGTGTACCTGTCATTTTGCTTGAGGTCCTAGATCCTATTCGCTTTTTAGATCCCCTGGGTCAAGTTTTTTCAAGTCTATAAGAGATTATGGAAGTGCCATAGCCTTTAGTTATCCGTTTAAATTGTAATCAAGTAAGCATATTTCCTGCTAAGACAATCTGACACTGGGCTTTAACCATATAGCCTACTGGAAAGGGATTGTACTGTAATACACCCTAATCACGGGATGTGGCTGTCCCGTAGCATGCATGAGTTTTGGGTCACGTTCAGTTTGTCAGAATATAATTGATAATTATTTTTCATTCAAAATGATAATATCTCTATATTTTCGATGTGTAAAATTTAAGAGAGCTTCAGCTCTATGTAGAGCTCATTGTGTCATGTCACAATTTTGCTTCTTTCGATTTACATAGTCAATAAAGAATTTCGCATATCACATGAAGCGAACAAACATGAAGCGATCAAATAAAACATTCGTACGGAGTAAGTAATATACAATGATGAACATAATAGATAAGACGAAGTTAAACATCTGCCTCGTGCAAAACAAAAATATTTGTGCACTACTTTCTTTGTTTATAACCAACCGAATTACAGGACATGACGGGAAGCTTTATTCAAATTCTGTTTATACAGACTGTGATCTACAGACTAATGATGTACTAGTTTGTTCAGGTGATAAACATTCGGTTTTCCTTTCCGACTCAGACTCAGATGAATATATATTTGCTTTTTCCCAAATTCAATTTTATCTCAAACTTTTGACATTTAGTCAGAGTTTATGATTTGAGGTAACACTATTTCCTCTTGAAAATACAACATTATGCCTCGTAGCTTATGTGATTAACTGTTTGCATAATTTAAGGATGCATTTTTCTTCGAAAAAACATTCAGAAAAGTTCCATGAGGTGATCTTTCAATCGTCCCATTCGTCAACACCCAATGCTCGGAGCGCAATCGATCTGTGTCTCGTTTACTAGACTATAAACTATGATAATGGATACTTTGTAATCTGTAAATAAGATTTCCTTGTTAACTGGAAAACAATCATGTAATGCGGATGGTATATATGATACTCTAAGCAGTCAAAAACGTGCTGGTTGATTCTTAAAGGATATACATGCGACTTTGATCAGTACATTTATTTATTTAAACCTTGACGAACACTGTTGCTTCCTCTTCTGCGCGAAATACTATATCACTACCAGAATGGATACACCGTTCCTTCAGAAATGCCTCGACTTTATTGACATTTTCTTCTGCAGCGGTTTTCCGAAAATCCAGAAGCTGGACAAGAAAGTCGATCATTTCATTTCCTTCCTCCGAATCTTCCTTGAAGCATTCGTTGACCTTTATATTTCTGCAAAGGATGGTGCGAAGGTATGCTTCTGGAAGTCGACTTTTTATAATTTCTGTCAAGGTACCTGCACTATAGCTTTTCATCTCAGACATGCTATACATTTGCTGAATCTTCACAGACAAGTCATCCCATGCACCTGAGATTGGTAAGCAAAGTAGTACACTTCAGTAGTCAGCGTTTGATAAGTTCATAATTGTACTGAATAACAGTGACTTAAGTGTAGGCAGATAACCATAATTTAAAAAACATCATTAAACTTTCAAATGAAATATTTTTTCAATGTGCCACGTCCATCAAAACTTTAGCACAATAGAACAATGTACCTAAGAGGTCCTTTAAGTGTCAGTGTATTTTAATTTGACTTCTAACCAGATTCAAATATTCTTATAAGGTGTGAATGGCTAATGACCGGTGTGCAACGCCATCAGTTAATTACAACAATGTACGTCAAAGTCAAGTCAAAGTCTGAATCACTTCATTCAGTTTTGATCGACGTCATAAGGATGGAAATGTATATAATATGTAATGATCTTTCTCAATCAAATGTTATACTAATCCAACTTTAAGCTTATAATCAAATGTATATCTGTTGTCAATGTTCCTCAAGAATCCTAACAAATTCAGTACACTCGATTTTGACATAGAGCCTATTTTTTCGAAATTTATGAAATAAGCCAACAAGAAAGGTACAACTATACCAAGATCATCGAACGTTCAGCAGACATACATAGAGCCTATTTTTGAAATTATTAAATAAGCTAACAAGAAAGGTACAACTACACCAAGAACATCGAACGTTCAGCAGACATACATAGAGCCTATTTTTTGAAATTTATTAAATAAGCTAACAAGAAAGGTACAACTATACCAAGATCATCGAACGTTCAGCAGAAGTAACGCTAAACATGACCAGTATACCTTAGAAGTCCAATCGAACTAAGCGCATTGACGAATACACAAGCACAACTTTATTAACATGCCAAGGCGCCAATCGTTATAAGTCACGCTCATCAAACTGCCGTATTTAATCTAATATGACAATGTACCTCCAAAAATAATGAAATTTAGTGCATTGACCTTGTCAATTTTTTAATGTTACTTCATAACAGAAACCATTAAATATGCATATGAAGAACACTGATAATAAGTATCTCATGGATGCCAAAATTTCGGCAGAGGTACTTGGGAATGATCAATGTATCTTAGACGTCCGATCAAAATAAGTAAATTTACTTTTTAATAAATGCTATTATACTGAATCCATTCAATATGCAGATGAACATATTTTCATGTTTCACTCCCGTGGGCAGTTTATGTTCTTAACTACTGGATCAAAATGACGTTAAGATTACTTACACGAGATCCAAAAGCTATGAAACAGACCAATTGATACATGAACGTACCGAAATTCATTACGTTATATAACATTCCACGTTCGTTGAGTAACATATATAGCTTTTCAAAAATGATTTCAGGGTTTTGAAAATGGTATGCACAATGCTGAGCGTGTATTACGTCGAACTTTGTGGTCTCTGCTGTCATGCATGTCGTCCTCCAATCTTCGAAGATATTGTTCTATAGTCATCATGTTGAACTTAAAGTCAACTGCATTCCATTTGCCCTTTTCATGATAAGACGCAACCAACTCGTTGAAGCGACTGATTTCAACTTCATCAGGTTCAACAACGGTGTAGTCTATCCGTTGGAATCTGTTTATCAGTACATCAATTATTGGAATGTCGCTGACACCTAAAGGCGAAAGATCGTTAAAAGAAAGCGCTTTATGCATGTGTTATAATCGGTATCATTTTACATTTTCAATAGCTTTATAAAATTCAATTCATTAATATTAAGACCGTATCGTATCACTGATCCGAGAACACTTATTTTCTTATTGATAATTACGTTATCTATGAATATACAAAATTGTTTTTTGTATATAATCAGTGTTTCAGTCATCCAAATGCGTCATTCTGATTGAACAACAGCACACACTGGCATTGGTAAAATATATCTACCTGTGCTATAATGGCCCCTACATTAGCATAGAAGCTGAATGCTGAGAAATAGGGAGTTTAGATGGCAGAAAAGAGAAGTTAGAACTACACAAATAACTTAATGCATGGCGATCATTACAAGAGTAGTGCGATCGCTTAGAAATTGCTTAATAACTCATTTTTCGCCGTCAATTCCACTGCCATAGCAAAGTTTGCGTTCTGGTTTCGTTTGACAACGATTGCTCAATATTTCATTCCGTTCCACCCCCTCCCCATTTTGTGCTAAAAGTACCAAGACACAACTGATTACACCACAAAAAAACAAATCTTGATATAATATGAGGCAAAGACTCACGCCCCCCTTTTCAGGCGGGTATAAACTCGATTTGGAAAGTACACAATTTTCTCCATATATAGCACATGCCGCTAGGCAAGCGCTTTTTATGTCAGGCATTGTTACCAAATCTTGTGTATAGCTGGTTAGACAATCTACAACCACTGATCCTTATGCTTTTGAATCAGTTTGAATAGTCCAATAGCAGATTAGAAGGTATAAAAGAAATGCCAATTTCAAAGTCAAAAGTACTCAGACAATGCGATTACTGTTTTGCTTTAGCATGTACACGTATTTAAAGTGTCATTGGAATGTTATGTATACTATCCAGGTGAAATACTGAATGCACACTAAGTCATGTCTCTAACGCCTGATGTATCGGAATATGCATTTTTGGCAATTATGTTGTCAATCTTGTCAATCTTCGTTAAATGGTAAGTGAACCCACAGTGATATTCTTATACGAGTCAAACGATGGCTTTGTTTTCATAAATGGGGATAAGCGTGCCGTTGCAGTTTTCGACCTTCCATCAAATGTTCAGCCGATTGTAAAATATAGTGCCTTTCAAGTACCCACCGTTAGATGTTCCTATGGCAAGAACATGGACGACAAAATCCGAATCTTGAAAATTGCAAAACTCGAAGTTTGCAAATACTTCTTTGATACGTTTTAGTCGCTGTTCGTCCAAAATATTGTAACCATATTTCTGCAAAGTCTTATATCTTGTGAAGTATTCTTTTCGACAGCGATACAAAGCCTTAACCTGTTGTGCCATGGTACTCTAAATCGTATAATGGAAGGAGAGTACTTAATTATTGTATACTCAGAAACCCACTTTTTTTCTGAGATTTCAAATATTTGGCACATGAGATTAAAGCCTAGGAAAGTGAAATCTTTAAATATTTCTCATGCTATAAATTCTTAGTATTTTAAGTCATCTCCTAAAATCATTTCTGAAAAGCTTAAGTAGTCAACCTGATTATACCGAATCACGCTGTTATTTGACGAAATAAATAGTGCTCGATATAACTGGATAATTCTGTGCTTTTTTAAGCATATGTCTTGCTTCGGAAAGATAAGCTATAATTTGCATATATATATATATATATATATATATATATATATATATATATATATATATATATATATATATATATATATAGATAGATAGATAGATAGATAGATAGATAGATAGATAGATAGATGTTAACATTTGATAAATAATATTTGTTTTGGGGACGACATTTTAAAAAGCCTTTGAGTGTGTTTGTTTTATAACCATTGATAATATTTAGCTTTTCTGATATGAAAAGGTTACATCGTTGCTTATGTTAGAGTGACGCAATGCTTTGTCAAATAATTGACAGTGACACATCAAAGACCTGGCCCTTGTTATTAAGGAAGCAAATAAACTTTGATATTTTGTATATTGTCATGCTTTTTGTTACGGAACGATCGGATGTATTTAAGGTGTTATCCGTGAGGCCGACGTTAAACTTTTCCTTATTGACTCGCGCTTATAGTTTGGCCTTGTAAACGACACTTTTTGCTTGACAGTCACTCCCTGAATGTACTTTAATAGTTAACTGATATGCTGATATCTCGGGCATGACTTTTAACACAGTGGCGTTTCATTGAAATGTATACGTCAGCTAACAAAAAAAGCCGGTGACGTTGTTGCTGATCGCTGGGGCATGACTTTGAATACAATGGCGTTTCATCGACATGAAAGCGACAGCTAACATAATAGGCTGACCTTAGTAGTGGGCCTTCCCTTGGGTTTTCCATCTACCTGCATGGTCGATACTCGGAGCGTTTTCTTGCAAGCGTATTTAGTCGAATCGCCTTCTCCCGGGGCGGGATCGCAAAATCATTAACCCAACCTGAGTGGTGGTTGGAGTTTTTTTAGGGGGTGTCAGTGAACGTTTAAAAGTGGTCCGTTTTTCCCCTCAATGCTAATCTCAGGTAAGACTTTATTCTTCAAAACTCGAGTGAAAACGAGGTCACATTTTACCGAAAAT
This sequence comes from Ptychodera flava, assembly GCF_041260155.1. Taxonomy (NCBI): domain Eukaryota; kingdom Metazoa; phylum Hemichordata; class Enteropneusta; family Ptychoderidae; genus Ptychodera; species Ptychodera flava. The sequence goes on from NC_091940.1 coordinate 33,825,602, forward strand.
TGTGATGAGAATCTTTATTCGACAAATCAAATTTAAGTTGGAAAAACAAAAAAATAGGGTGGGAACCTTTATTTGCGAAAACTCAAATGATCGATTTGAGCTAGTGCACCTGTCCCTCTCCCTGCTGCTTATGTCGATAGGCTGATTTCTGAATATTTTAACATTACATAATAAAAAAACAAGAGATTGGAGTTAATTAAAGTAAAAATACTGAAAAGTATCAAAATTGTATGCTCTTAAATGTTGCTTGCAGGTGAGTGTACTGTCAGAAAGATTGAAACCATTAGGCTGTTATACTTTTCAAATAAGGATTTTTGATTTCCGGTATATTAGAGTAATCAAAAATTTAAGATAACAAATGGCTCACCATGCTGAATTTCCTTCACATATACGGTGAAAAATCACTGTTTCTCATGAAAATCACGTAAACACAATACATAAAACCATTCATTTGAAGTTTATGCAGGAATGGTGGTTCAAATTCTTATCGTACAATAAAGAATTTCAACAGTAAAGATTCTAATTTATGTGAAAAAGAAATATGAATATAAAATGGAATAATTAATTTTACCAAATTTCCCATACGCCTAACATTTCAGCAATTAAAAGTTTTATTTGATGGAATATTTCAACCTTCCTGTTAGTCAATTTTGTGCAACTTTGATAAGTTGCATTTATGTCATATTTCTATTGTACTTTTAAAATTTTTTGGTAGGTCACAGCGCTAAGTTTTCCACTATTTGGCTGGATTCGCAATTTGTAGACTCTCTCCTGATCGCAAGTTTGGGAGCTCTGTAGAGGGTTAGATTACCAGGCCATTGATTCGAGTCGGTTTAGAATGACAAATAGAAAAATTTCACTGATACATTTAAGAATAAATCAATTTAGGAACTTGCCTTTCTTAGTAATATGACTCTACAAACTGCAATCATTTCTATAAACACCATTGAATATTTATGTTTGCGTCTAAAAATTGTTGTCGAACATTCGCGAGAAGAATTGTGCAATACGTGTTTATTTTTTCTTATTCCTATTTTTTTACATCCTACACGTACGCGCGTTTAATGATGATACTACGTGAATAGAAATAAGTTGTTTAGCGTATAGATAGACTGAAAGATTCAATAGTGTATGGGTCTTCGCCAACTCAATCTTTCGGTCAAGATGTAAAGAAAGCAGACTATTGATAGTATCGAAAGGATATACGCATGCGTCAGACAAGGCTGACTTATCCTTTTAATGTACAAAAACGTAAATTATTTCATTATCATCCCAACAGTACTGCCCGGAGAATTGCTTGGGCAGTTCAGTCTGTTCAAAGTCATTTTGTTCTGCAGTTTTAAGAATAGATTGTGGCTCGTTCATCAGTGTTGGTGCTGCATTGGCTAATTGCATGTCTCTAGGTGGCTTGCGTGCGAGCACAGAACATGTCAGTGTTCAAAAATTGCGGAAATGTCAGCTTTGCTTTTTCAATTACAACGTTGAACTTGACGAAAATCCTACGACACACAAGATTGCAGGCTAGGTTAAAAGATAGTCACATAGGTAGGACAAAAGCTTTGCATCATAAGTCAACTCATTGTCTGGGACGCTAATATGCATGACTCAATGGACAATAACAATGTTTTGAAGTGTACTCAAAATCATGCACTAGTTGGTCATGATTCTCAGCAAACCAGTGCATATAAAGATTAATGCTTAATCACTAGTACCCTATATTCATAACACTGGATGCACAAAATAAAAATCATTAAACTGTAGATTGCAATCAGCAGCAAATCACTCACCTACAACACACTAGATGGTAGACTGCGTTACTATGGCCTAAGAATTTAATTTGCATATAATCAGATAGCGCCACCATAATAGGTGAGGTAAGTGAAAAACCTTTTGCCTATATGCATCGCTATATAAGACAGTGGCGTTGCTACTTTACTAAGACATCTAGTCACAAAATTATTGATAACCATTTAAACATCGTAAACTTCGAGCACTATACTTTTGTGATGTATGGAACACGTTTTAGACTGTGTTCACCAACACTTCTGGAGGGGGCGGGACGGGAGATTTCAGGGAGGGACTTAAAAAATGTACAATATACCAGGGCGGGAACTGAAAAAATTGACATCGCAAAGGAGGGGACTTGAAAATTCATTGAATATCAAAGTCCTTTCCGAACACTTTCTGGCACTGTCATTTCCTGCCGTAAGGTATGATTTATTGATGATACAAATGGCCAATTTGAGGCAAAAGATTTAGGTTGTCATGATTTCTACTTACCCATTTCCTCTGTTGTGCACTGCTATTATTCAAAACTGTCCCCTATAATGACAACTTTTCAACTTTTCATCTTTATATAAAACTTTTGGAGATAACTTATTTGATAACATTCTCCAATTGATAATATATTTGGTCTAGGTCAGTGTCGAATGTTCATGTCGCCGTATGTACATATCACTTGTTGAGGACTTTAACAGAATACAAACCATTTTGAATAGTGCATAATGTCATCAATAACAACTGGAAGCTTCAGGAGAAACAGCCTTTAAATAACAATTTGGTATATGATAACCTATGTGCCCAAATCCTGGTGAAATTGACTCCAGCTGGAAAAATGTATGACCACCGTCCTAGATCTAGAACCGTGACCCTTCAAAGGTGTTTGCAAGAAAAAGCGTGACCATCCCTAATTTTCATATGCAAAAAACACTGACCCCCTCCCCTGTAGGTCACAGTCTGTGTCAATAATATCTTAGTTGACATAAAATTTCTCATTTGACCTTTGAACTTTCATAGAATACTTTTTAACCTCTACAAATAATCACTCGGGCAAATTTCCAATGTTATATTTGTTACTCACATTTGCTCTTTTAGATACCCTATTCTCCTCACGTACATTTATATCAATTGTCAAACATTTATAAAAGCGCAGATTTAGCTCATTTAGTATTGTTAAAGAGTATTCGTAGTTTTCTCATAGACTGCGATGTATGCATCAAGATTTGAGTGAAATTCCAAAATATAATTTCTTGCACACACATGCATTTGTAACAACGCTCGTCTAAACAAATACATTAAAATAAATAATCAAAGGTCTATAAATCACAGATCTAGCCACTGTGGTGTTGTAAAAATATTCACAATTTCCTCATATACTACAATGTATAGTGAATCAACATTTTAGTGAAATTCAAAATCAAATTTTTTATATACATATGCACTTGTGATCACCCTCTTCTAACTGAATACATTTATGTCAATAATCCACGGTCTACATTTGCACTAGTAACTTTTTTATTGGAAAAACTTATTCATATGTTTTTTCATAGACTCCCATGTGGAGATGATTAACACTTTCGACGGAATTCTGGAATCAAATTTCTTGTACACATATGCACTTGTAACATCCTTTTCTGATCAAGTACAATTATGTCAATTATCCAGGGTCTGTATATGCACAGGTATTGTTAGTTTTATATTGAAAAATGTTATTTTCTGGTCATATTGAGAGGGTTTTAGTAGTTCTGTAGAAGAAACGATCGGAAAAAGCAAAGCATCTTTGCAATGGATATCGTCTACCTGTAATAATTGTACACTACAGTTGTAGCCCGCGCTCGGGGCCCGGGGAGGCCTAATTCGGAACATTATAACGTCAGTCACGTTGCAGCGGCGTCGTGTATTGACTGTACCTTTTGTCATTACTCTTGAAGAACACTTTTATTGCTAAAAGCATTTCGGGCTTCATGAAACGTTGGTTCTCTGTATACTGGTCTCACCGTTATGTTCACTTACGTAATAATCTTTTGTTTGCATGTCAACACATGCAACCTTCTGTTCACACTAATCGTGACCGTAATTTACACAGACAGAAATATTCGATCCCGCCCGTGAATGTCAAAGGTGAACGGGATTAATTTGGTCCCAGGTATCGAGTCTCTGGCCTTTAAAGTTCTAAAAGCACACACAATTCTTTATCAAAACATCTTGTCTGTTGCGCGCGTGGATGGAGATAGAAATCTCCCCAAAGCCATTTGGGACTCCGAGTCACCGACTAGTTTTAAGAAATCTTGAAATAACTTTCTTTATTCAATTTACTTGACTGATACCTCTCAGTAGTTTAAGTTCTTGCTGTTTGTGCTTATGTGTATCTTGTGTTTTCGAGTTTTTTGTGCTATTATATATAGGTTTTCTTTTATCTATTCGACCTCCATGAAAAGAGGTGTTTCACCTTTATAGTTATCGAGTTTAAATAAAGATTAATTATAATAATAATAACAACATAACATGCACTTTTAATGGTTTACTATGTAGTATCCGTTTCAACTCAATGGACGATGGACAATGGAAAAATCCCTAGGTGTTGCCGTTCTCAAACTACCGAAAATCCGATCGTTGTGGACTAACCAGGTGGGACTGCAGAAAAATACTTAGAAGACCAAAATGTAGAATTTGTAATTAAGTGGAGATAATTTGTTTGCATTCCTGTCAACCTGATCTGACGCATTCTTTGCAGCTTTATCGTTCATGCTGAATATTCGTCAAAATTTGTCCACACTGCAATAAACTGAATGTGTATATTGTTGTTGAGAATACCAGAAATCTGATAATGAGAGTCTAGGTAAGTTTTATGATAAACAGATAAGTGGTGTCCTTGTGAATGTACTCACGGTCCCTCTATCACCGGTCTGGCGACGGTAGTTTTCGTATTGTCCCTATCCGCGTTGACGGCAAACAAACAATTCACACTTGAACCGATACCCGGGAGATTTTAAGTTTGCGTAACGGGTGGTCGTCTTATGAATATTCAGATCAACGTCAGAAAAATCAGCAGCATGCAATGCAATTTAGAGTTTTGCGCTTGCGCTCAGTCAACTTATAACAAATGCAACGTGACTACCGCGGTTGGAGCAGAACTAGCCATTTGTCGTCAATATTGATTCTCGAAGAAACTTTCGAAAAAATGCCAACTTCAACATGTCAATGACGATGAGATGAACGCCAGCACTCAACACCAACCTAGTGATCTACGATCTACAGTACCTGCGATCTACACTTCCTATCATGTATATTCATATTAATTATGCAAAAATGGACGGGTTAATGTAAATTTCATGTTCACCCGTGAAAGGTGGATGTATACATCGCAATCATTATCCGATCTATACTGACTTACGATCTACGCTCCACGATTGCTGTTAAAAGACAGGTCGCAGATTGGAAGTACAGCCGGTCCGTTTTACGGTGCAATGAAGGTTTTCGGTTGATTCATATTTCGTTTTTATTCGGGTACTTCAGACCTTACAGCGAGCACGAACGTACTTAGGAACAGCAAACTTTGAGTGCTTTCCATTTATCACGGTTCTCGCTGTAATCTGTTTGCGGCGAGTAATTTTGTAATGACGACTGCAAATCACCAAAATGGGAAATTTGAAGCGGTCATCTTGCCACCTCTTCCTTGCATTGTGTCATAAACTCTATACTAATGTCTAAGTAAAATAAAGGAAGGTAGCGCCACAATGCTCATGAGTTTTGTGTTTTACTGTTCCGTTGTATGGTCTGATTGTGTATCAATTCGGTATTATTAATATTCATAAATTTATAATGTGTATGTGTCGGCCATTTGGTGTTAGAAATTAACCATGGTCAGATGTTTGTAATTACTTGCGATGTGAACGTAAGAAATTTATAATGGAATAAATAATTTCCTTAAAAATTTAAAGATTTAAGCATAATCAATACATCCATCCTTTAATAAATCAACTAAAATATTCATCCAATCGGTAGGCCAGAAGTACATAAAATCATTACAAAGATAAAGTTGGGTAGATCGCATGGTTTTCTAGCAAACACACCTGCGATCTATATTTCCTCTTTGCTTTATGTAACATCAACAAAGTTCACAACTTTATAGCACGAAAAATCTGTTGTTTTTTTTGGTTCACAGAAGAATATCTTAGCTTACGTACCTTGACTGTCGCTACATCTAACTTCAATGAAGTCGACCTATCCAAGGCAGTGTCGGTCTGATCGCGGAGGTATCATAATCGTAAACGCAGGTGACTGCGATCTATACTTCCCTCTACGATCTACGCTTCTCCAACGTATTTTATTATTACTGTTCGATTTATGAATTCGATTTAATTCTAAATCTTACTAAAACAATGATCCGGTATTGATTATCGATGCAACAACCCTTGCCACACACGATTCACTGACATCACCACAATGGCAGCACTAGCCAGTGTTGATCACAGGAAGTATAGCTCGCAGCCAACTGTGCGATCTATACTTCTCCTGAGATCTATACTTTCCTTTGCGATCTCCACTTCTCCAATTTAATTTTTACTAATTATTACAATTTATTTATTAATAATTCTTACAGATCAAATCATAAAGTCGATGTTATATTAAATCATATCAAAACAATTATCTGGGACCGCTAATCGATGCCGCAATCGTCGTAAAATATCACAACAACACAAAATCAGCTATGCGTGTACAGCTGTGTTTGTATTGTGAAGGCGTTGCTTTAAAATCTTCATTCTCACCAATTCTTGCACTCTGGCTGTGAACAGACTGAAATGTCAGTTAGATCGTGGATTTCTACGAGATGGGGGAGCTTGAAATTATTTTCATCCAAACACTATTTGTGGCAGCAGTTGTTTTCGGAGAATAATTGTGCAATGATATTTTTTTCAAACTCAATCAAAGACGCTGCAAATTGTTTCTATTTTAAATTAACGAAGTGTGTCTAATAGTTGGATTCATTGTTGCAACCAATATACTATAATGGCTTCTGATATGGATTTGACTTAGCACTTAATAGAAGCATACTCATCATTCATCACTTTCACACTTTCAGTCTGCAAAAGATGTTGAGATAATTATATGAATGTACCAATGGTGTTCAAACATGGACAAGAAATTCACCAGGTCCATAAGCATAACCAGTCTGTGATTCATGATCTTAAAAACGACCTTTCTCTAATAATATGTCAAATTTCGTGTTTACTGGACTCCATACTTGAAATGGGCAGTGTTGTCTGAATTAAACTCTCTCTTGCATAAGTATCAATATTCGCATAAATTTAATAAATTATTCATGAGCAAAAGTGTTGATCATAGGAAGTGCAGATCGCAGAACATCGGAGCCCAACGTCTCGTAAGACAGCTACAGATGAGCTACCCGATTGCAATAGAGTGGAACGTAAACAAATCATGTAAACAAAATAAATGCTACGAAAATTTCAAACTCTAAAGGAAACAAGAATGTTGAACTACTTCACCAATTTTATAAAATCGATTTTTTTTCAATTAAATTCAAAATGAATACATTGCATTTGACTTTCAAGATGTGAAAGAGTCTAAACTTCACATTAGCTGGTCGGTCGTTGCGAAGTAAGGATCATCCATTATTACCAATGTCTCATTTTGTAAAACTCTTAGATCGCTCACCTTTGACAATCGAAAATAATCTGTTAAATAATTATGCCATATTTTCCCTTGTATACTTTTCCAATCGTCTTGAAGTTGGAATTATGTGTCAGTGATGCAAATCAAAGACAAAGAGAAACAGTCTTTCTCTTTCCCTGTGCGCAAACGCACTCTTTACAACCTAGGAAAGTATGTGTCAATGTTGCCAATACAATCAATGTTCCTGACAACGAGGTTCTCTCAAGGTGAAGGAAATTTCTTATTTTTCACGGACCTTTATACATACCTTGGGATTACAAAATAAAACTCAAAGGAAAATTTTCAGTCTGTAACACTGTAATTATATTTACACTTTCCAAAAGGAGTCATCACAACATTCACGATTTGTTCATTTTAGGCTCACACTTGCTTTGCTTGTCATGTTTCTTATTGAGAAGGTGATATGCGCCTCCAAACTAAACGTTTCAAACTTTTGCTAGAACTTTCCTAAAGAGCTTGAAACCATCCTCTTTTATGATGAAGAATAAAAATCAGGGGTACGGCAGGTTTGCGGTCTATTTTCACCATCAGGGTGTATAACGTGCCAAAAATTCGCATCATAGGGCTTGCTGTTATCTTTCTGAAAACAGCTTGCGTGTCAACCTTGAAGTATTCAAACTTTCCTCAGGTGAACCACAGATAAACATACAGAGAGTCGCAACGGGTATTGTTTAAGGCGTGAAGCGGTTATGTAACCCAGCCATGTTCGCATCGCCTCAGGTTGCTCTCGCCTCTCTTTTCCGAAGAGTGCCGACCATGTATCCTTCGGTAATTTTCGGATTTTCGCCAATTGTTAAGCGAAAGTATGTTCGGCAAAGTTTGTGTTGTTGTTGTCGTGTGGTGCTGAGCGGAATTGATGTGCTGGCGAAAACGGGAGTGTTTTGAGCTTCAGGAAAGTGAGTTTTACCGTTTTAAAAATTCCTCTCATATTTTTATGAATATATAATGAGTGTGTTTGAACCAAATTTGAAAGTCTTTTATCGATACTGTCTGGTTTTACTCAATGGTTTACGGTCAGTCATACCGTCTTTTACACGTGCGTCAAGGAAGGACATGTTTATGAAACTGCTGGCGTGTTATGTTTTGATTGGCGTGAAGCAGTGTTTCTGGCCCGAGAGCTCACAAAGTATTTATGGTTGCTAGGCGACTGGCAGTACGATGCAATCTCGTCGTATTTTTCGCATAATCTCGTGTAATTATCAACCACAAACAAAGCCTCCAAAAAGTTTAACACCTTTGAAGCTCATTTTAATATGAAAAACCAATAGTCTACCGAGACGACAATGGAAAAAAAGGCATGCAGCGTTTCCAGTCTGTCTATACTATTTGTCTGTGGGTGAACGTTTAACTATCCTTTTTCGAGAATAAATATCAGGGGTGTTACTGTAAATTTTTACGTAAAGAGGAAAAAACGCCAAAAAAACCCCGATTATTGAAATTCCAAATTGCCGTTAAAATCTATGTTAACTCCCTGCGGAAAATTTAACATTACATTTTTGCAAACAGAAAATTGCGAAGACTTTACATGCTACATTTGCTCACGCAAACAGAAGACATGAAAATTGTCGTGGGTTTTGAGCGCCCCCACAAAACCCGTCTTCCAAAGTTCGAGGCGCAATGGTGCTGCGCAATTTTCCTTTGTGTTCAGTAGGCATACGTGTCTTGTGCTATGCCTATCATAAAACTAAGAATTTCCTAAGAACTTGAAAACATTGGTTTAGAAATGTTTTAACACACACACACACACACCGGATGAGAAAGGCCTTCCGGGAGTGGTAAAAAAGCTGTCTTTAAAAGACGCAGTCTTTATGCAATTACGTTTTGCATTCAGTATCTACATTATTGCAATGCATATTATCAAACTTAACAGAGCATTTCAACACAGAACTCATAAAAATAGTTGGTCATGTTTTCATTCTCGCTCGGCTACTAACTATTGCTTGGAGTGACTAATCAATAAGAAAACCACCGAATGTTGCAAGCTTGTTGAAGAGAGCAAAACTCTGTGTCCGTTTTTATGTGGGCTGTGATCGCTGGTATTGCCTTGAACAAAGATAACAACATTAAAAAGAATTGTATAAAACAATAGAAATGTTCCCTGTTTTTCATATATAATGTGACAACGTCGGTGCTGATCATTTCCATACAGAAATAAGGTATTCTGTATGTATTTCATGCTCGATGGAGTTCGCAGAAAAACACTTTATAGTGTAGTTTTCCCTTCTCTTACAAACTATATTTTTAGCTGGAATAGGAGACAAATGCGATATTTAATTTTACAAATATATTATTATGGTCTAGACGCTTATCTTAGAGCCCAAATTCTTTGTTTTCGTTGACAAACACGCACAAAAATGTTGTCTAGGTATGATGCAATGCAATACTGTAGCTGTCTGACTCCAGTTAATTCAATACTTCAGAAATCCTTTCAGTTTTTGACCCTGTAAATAGGTTAGAATCGCGTTATTACTAGAAATACCAGTGTTATAAGTAAATACCACCATCGTGTGCCGAAAGAATGTGTCTCGAGAAAAAGCTTTGTTTAATTTCAAAATAATACAGCAAAACGTATATTAGCTTGAATCGATTCTTGAAATTCCTTAAGACAAAAGTAAACAAAAACGCTCATAGAAGAAGGTCAAGGTTTCAATCCCTGTCACATATCTGGTCTTAGTGTCTCTGTTTGTCAGCCTGTCTCTCTGTCTGTCTCTCTAGTATCTACATCTGTCCACTGCAGGTCAGGGGTTTGTCTTTCAACGTGTCTTCCCTTTGTTCGTCTTTCCTTCTGCTTGCGTCTCTGTACCTTTCTTTGTCTCTTTCGTTCTGCGTCCGTCTGCCAATTTTCAAAATAAGTCGAAACAACAGCCTTTTCACGTTCACAAGCACTCCAAGACTTAGGCTGAGAGATCCGTCGCTCGATAACGCTCGCTATGCTCTCCGTGCACCTCTCAGGGAGAGAGTAAAGAACGCCCTCTAGCGACGGTTCTTTCGGTCTAGCTTAGCTGAGCAAGTAACTTTTAGAGTTGGAATCTTTTGAGCAAAGAGTATACTAAATTAGCCGAACCAAAGGATGATTAAACTACTACCTGAAATCATCATATTGAACAAACATATGATCGTCGACATGTAAGTATTACAACGACGAACAAATCGCTGGAGAGTTCACAGTCTTGTACTATAAATAAATGGATGCATTATAATATGTAGGATAAACATGTGACTTCGACGAACACTTTGTGAACGGATTACCTACCTGTAAATTTTGAACTTGCCCAATAAAATGGGATCAGCCTTCAGAAATTGATCAAACAACTCGTACATGACTAAATCGGCATAAATTACCTGTGACAAAAATTACTGCAGTTGATAAAGAAGAACAGCCTGAACAGAACCGAATTTACTGTATGTCAATGTGCGAACTCTTTTTACGTAGCATTCTTTCATCAGTAACTTAATAAGTTTTGAGAGATACCAATGTCGGCGTAAAACAAATTTTATCCATAACATGATAAAAATGTAATAAGTGGAGAGTGTCTCCTTAAAGCAATTTACTTCTAGTACTCTTACTTATAAGTTTCATGCATCTCGCAACTTGATAACATCTATTACGTAAGTTTCATGCATTACAAAAATATGCTTTAAAAATGTTACCAAAAGGGAGTGCCTCTTTAAGAATAGACTAAACTTAGTTCGTCCTTCAGAAATTGTTCAAATAGGTCGTACATCACAAAAGTGAAAAGCTAAATCTAAAAGTTAGATGCATTAAACTCACGTATTAATCTGCTGGTTCAAATAGTTCATTGTATGTGCTCAACGGTTCGTCCTCAAAGTAGGACTTTCTCAGGTGCTGCAGAGCTAATAGTTTCAACACAGAGTGAAAATCACATGGCATTTTTCGTAAGAAAAGTTACCTGTTAGAGTAGATAAGTTACAGTATGATACAAATACAGGAGCTCCTACCTGTCTGAATGGCTCAGATGTTGAACAGTAAGTATATATATATATATATATATATATATATATATATATATATATTATATATATATATATATATATATATATATATATATATATATATATATATATACATATATATATATATATATATATATATATATATATATATATATATATATATATATATATATATATATATATATATATATATATATATATATATATAAAGAAGCTCTAAATTTAGAGTGAAACGTTGTGCTTGAGGTATAATAAAAACGTTTGGAACCTAACAACCAGGTGTGGTAGTGTGTTTCAACCCAAGTTTCTTATATATATATATATATATATATATATATATATATATATATATATATATATATATATATATATATAATATATATATATATATATATATATTATATATATAGTTCGTCCCAATCATATATGTAAGAGTGTCGAGCTAGTAATCCTTTCACTCTATCTGAGGATTGCAAGATGCATGAAACTTAAGCAATAGATTTCATTACTTTGTACTTGAAGTAATCTTTATATATATATATATATATATATTATATATATATATATAATATATCGAAGTATATATATATATATATATATATATATATATATATATATATATATATATATATATATATATATATATATATATATATATATATATGTATATATACATCGAAGTATACAGATGTCCTCGTTGGAAATTACAGTCACTGTGCTCGATGCTACAGCAAAGCGATATATATAATAACACAAAATTACTTCAAGTTTTTACGATTACTTACATTACTTTGTACTTGAAGTAATTTTGCGTTATTATATATATGTATATGTATATATATATATATATATATATATATATATATATATATATATATATATATATATATATATATATATGTGTGTGTGTGTGTGTGTGTGTGTGTGTGTGTGTGTGTTTGTATATATATATTTTTTTATCAAACTGCTACAAGTGACAGAAACAATGAACTTTTTCATCACATTTAATTTTATATTCAACTGTCGACAAATAACGATTTAGTCAGAATTAATGTTTTGAGGTAACATTATTTCGTTATGACCATACAATTTATTATCTCGTAGCTTTTCTGATCAACTGTTAAGATTAAGGATGCATTTTTCTTCAAACAAACATGCAGAGAAGCTTCAAGAAGTGATATTTCAATTATTGCATTAGTTGACACTTAATACGCGAAGCGCAATTGATCTGTATCTTATTCAACTTCAATAAAATGTGATAGCAGCTATTGTAATCGGTAAATAAGATATCCTTCTTAATGGAAAAAAATTATGTCAGCTGGATATTTGTAACTCTAACTGGTCTAAACCGTGCCAGTTGATTCTTATAGAATATACATATGACTTTGATCTGAACACTTATTTACTTTTTACGAACACTGTTGCTTCCTCGTTTGCCGGAAATATCATATCTCTACCGGAATGGAGACAACTTTTCTTCAGAAATTCCTCTACTTCATTCACATTTTCCTCTAATGCGGTTTTCCGAAAATCCAGAAGCTGGACAAGGAAGTCGATCATTTCATTTCCTTCCTCCGAATCTTCCTTGAAGCATTCGTTGACCTTTATATTTCTGCAAAGGATGGTGCGAAGGTATGCTTCTGGAAGTCGACTTTTCATAATTTCTCTCAAGGTAGCTGCACTATAGCTTTTCATCTCAGGCATGTTATACATTTGCTGAATCTTTACAGCCAAGTCATCCCATGCACCTGAGATTAGATAGCAAGTAAAGTAAAACTTCAGTAGTCATCGTATGAAAAGTTCATAATTTTATCAACTGAATGACAGTTGCTTAGGTGTTGATAGGTAACCCAAATTTCAAAGTATCATAAAACTTTCAAACGAACATTTATCAATTCGCCACGCCAAATCAAGTCTTTAGCAGAATATGACAATGTACCTAAGAAGTCCTGTCAGAGTCAGTGTACTTGGGTTTGATATCTAACCTAATTTAAAGATTTTTAAAGGTGTAAATGGCCAATGATTAGTGTGCAACGTCATCAGTTACTAATTACGACAATTTACGTCAAAAGTCCGGTCAAATAATCTTTATTCAGTTTTGATCTACTTCACGCCAATTAAAACTTTAAGCATAATCGAATATATTTACTATCAATGTTCCTAAATTCAGAACACACGATTTTGACACAGTGGCTATTTTCTGAAATTTGTTTAATAAGCAAATAAGATAGCAATCACTTTACCAAGACCATCGAACAGTCAGCAGAAGTAACGCTAAACATAAGTAGTGTACCTCAGAAGTCCAATTGAACTCAGCGCATAAAGTTTCACAAATGGACGAATTGCACAACTTAATTACACATGCAATCGCTATAGGTCACAGTCCTCAAACTGCTACACAATTACACAATTTAATATAAATATGACAATGTACCTCACAAAAATTAAGAAATTTAGTGTATACACCTTCGAAATGGGGCTTTATAACATAAATCATTAAATATGCATATGATACACACCGATAATCATGTCGCAACCACCCATAGAAAATAGAGACAGCAAACTCCACTTTTTTATCAGCACCTAAGCCCTTCCTGTGTATACTCTAAACATCACAGCTCAGGAGACAGCAAACACCAACTTCCTGATGAGATTGATAATTTAATCTCCTCATCAACAATGCCTACATTAAGTATGAAAATCTGATTTCGGCCCGGGACTACTTTGCATGTTTACTGAGTGAATTGTTCTATCATATTTTGAAGGAAACTTCAATACTTTTGGGGAAAATTAAAGAAATTCATCAGTCTATTTTAGAGAAAATAATAAAATATCCAATCTACATCACAAATTGATATCCCAGCCATAATTAAGTACAAAATCCATTTTATTTTAATACAATGGCCAGTTTGATTAAATGAGTTCAAGTGGTCAGTTAGTAACTAACAAGATTGCAAAAGTAGTTTGAGACAACTTGAAAATTTGCTTATTTTTTTCTCGATCACTATTTTCATGAGTCAGGAATCTAAAAAAGGCTTAGAGGGCACACCGGTCTGTATGCAGAAGATGTGTGTATTCCAAAATCATTACACTCATTGAAATTATTCACGACAGACAAATATGCCATGCTCGCCAAATGTTCGGCAGAGTTACTGGGAACGAGCAATACATATTAGACGTTCAATCACAATTAGTAAATTTACTTTTAATATAGATGCTATATACTGAAATCCATTCATTATGCAAAATGAACAAATTTTCATGCCTCACTCCCATAAGACAGTGTTTAGGGTACCGGACTAACTATCGTTATAGTTTGTATCTCCCAATCACTTTAGCTATTTGTATCAAGTTTCAGGAGAGGACGAATGTGTGGGTGGACCTGCAGTATCATAACTGGTACGGCTAGCAGGAGGACAAGGTTCTTTCTGTGAAACCTGTCAATGAATAGGGTCTATTGTTTCACTCACAGGTTTCAAACATTCAAGTAAGGCTGGTGTCCTAAAAGGAGTCATTAAAACTGGCAATTGATCATGATCCCTCATCTCTGCAAATATGGTACTATCATTCGGAGGTGTCGATTTATTTTGAAATGCAACGCGAATATCAAATTGTTTTCTGTCCGTAATATTTGAGCTGTACAGTATCATCTAGCATAGGCGAGACCATGATGACACAATCTGAACTTATTTGAAGGAATCGGTCTGAAGACACGATCTACCGCTTCCAATGCGAGATATTACGATTTTCATTAATATCAGTCGAGGTGTGGCCGGCCAAGAGGAGATATATACAAAAATCGTCTTCTTCTCTTGCCGTATAGATCTCTACGTCGAATTTGGTGGTAACTAAGTTAGTTGCTCTGATCTTTCGGCTCAAACTGGCATCTTCTAAGTTACACAGGAACCCAAAAACGGTAAAAAGATTAATTGATACAAGAACTTACCGAAATCCATTACGTTAAATAGCATTCCATTTTCCTTGAGTAACCAATATAGCTTTTCAAAAACGATTTCAGGGTTTTGAAAATGATACGCACAATGCTGAGTGTGTATTACATCAAACTTTGTGGTCTCAGCTGCCACATTGTCCTCCAATCTTTGAAGATATTGTTCTATAGTCACCATGTTGAACTTAAAATCAACTGCATTCCATTTGCCATTTTCATGATAAGACGCAACCAACTCCTTAAAGCGACTGATTTCAACTTCATCAGGTTCAACAACGGTGTAGTCTATCCGTTGGAATCTGTTTATCAGTACATCAATTATTGGAATGTCGCTGACTCCTGAAGGCGAGAGATCGTTAAAAGAAAGCATTTTATGCGTGTGTCATAGTTGGTATCATTTCACAATTTTAAACAGCTTTATAACACTTAATTGATTAATATTTGGACCGTATCGTACTGACGATACGAAACAACCTATTTGATGATTGCATTATCTTCGCATATTCAAAATAGTTTTCTGTATATTTGAATAAATAAACAATAAATTAATAAATAGATAAATGCATTAAGGTGAAGTACTACGAATTACGTCAAAATTAAGTTGTGGTTTCATTTTCTTGAAACTTTGCACAAATATTCTTGGAAGTTGTGCAAGTGCCAAAAATGAAATAAAAAATGGGGTTCACCACGCTCGTTTCCATGAAAAAATAAATAAAAATGATATAATTCACTTAAACTAAAGAAAGCAATTATAAAAAGCTTAGCAAATGAGTTAATTTTAATAAATACCAAGACTTTGAAATAAATATTATTTTGTTTTATACCTTCAAAGCTGCCATTTGACTATTTCTACAAATTCAAATACATAAGGTCTCAGGGGTTGTAAAGTCTCATTTTTAAATACAAGGAAAGCACTTTCTGAGTATAAGTTACATGAAACTCTGAATGTAAGCACATATGTATTCGAAGGTATAAAACAAAATAATATTTATTTCAAAAGTACTCAGGCAATGCGATTACTGTTTCAGTATAGCATGTGCATGTATTGAAAAGTGTCATCGGAATATTATGTAATAACCTGATCTATCGGAATATGCACGTTTTGGCATTTATATTGTCAAGATTGGGCATTTTCATGAGATGGTCAGGGGACCCACAGTGATATTCTCATACAAGCCAAAACAATAGCTTTGTTTTCATAAATGAGAATAAGCTGGCCGTTACAGTCTTTCAACCCCTCATCAATTGTTTTGGCTAATGCGTTTCAAGTACCCACCGTTAGATGTTCCAATGGCAAGAACTTGAAAGACAGAATCCGAGTCTTTAGAGTTGTAAAACCTGAATTCGAAGTTTGCAAATATTTCCTTGATACTTTTAAGTCGCTGTTCGTCCAGAGGGTTGCAACCATATTTCTGCAAAGTCTGATATCTTTTGAAGTATTCTTTTCGATAGGGATATAAAACCTCCACCTGTTTTGCCATGATACTCTAGTCGCATAAGAGAGAGAGAGAGAGAGAGAGAGAGAGAGAGAGAGAGAGAGAGAGAGAGAGAGAGAGAGATAATGACAAATTAATTCAAGTAAGAAGTCATAATATATATAAGTATATAATGACAAATAATTCAAGTAAAAAGTCATAATATATGTATATATATATATATATATATATATATATATATATATATATATATATATATATATGTGTGTGGTGTGTGTGTGTGTGTGTGTGTGTGTGTAGTAATATGGGTTCATTCAGTAAATTTAAGCTCATCTACTCTTCTGTTTTTGCAATTCACATGCTTTTAAGGGTAATCTGCAATATTGTAACTTTCAGCTATAGGGTACCCGACACTTTTGATAAATTTGCACAATAAATAGATTTCTACCATTTCAAAATGACAGATCCTATTGTTTTCTTTGAAATTGTCATTATTGTTTTGTCATTCCCCAAGTTTTGGTATTTTGAGAAAAAAGAGGGTCATGTCCTGCTAACGAGGTATTTGTCAGGGCGATAAGCCCCCGCGTTGGCGATTGCAGAACAAATTAATGAAGGGGATTAGGGAGGGCAATTAACAGATATAGACTGTTTTCTTTGAAATACTGTCCTCAGATAGCTAGGGTAAGTAATAGGCACACACTAGACACAGGTAAGTGCTTGTATAAAAAAAAAGTTTAATACAAGACATTTATTGATCATATTCATAATTCCTAGACGAATATTGCTCGCCGGACCCTGTGGTCAGGTCCAATGGTCGTCCAAGTTGCCCTGACAAAAATAGAGGTCATGTCCAAGGTGCCCTGAAAAATAGAGGGTCATGTCCAAGGTGGCCCTGAAAAATAGAGGGTCATGTCCAATGTGGCCTTGAAAAATAGAGGGTCATGTCAGAGGTGGCCTTGAAAAATAGAGGGTCATGTTCAAGGTGGCCTTGAAAATATAAGGTAGTGTTGTCATGAACAATTTTTAGACATTTTCAACTTTTCAATTTCAAAATATCTTTTTAATACAAATATTTTACCAGCTACTTGAACTCCTTGTATTTTTAAGTAGATAGAATAAAAAATACAATTTTAACTATTTTACTTTGCTTTATTGAGGTACTAACTTCAAAAGTATGAAATACCTTAGTTTCCTAAACATCTACCACACAATGAAAATGACAGTTTAGCAAAATAGCAGAGTTTACAATGTACTATCAGCAGTCAAACAAAGTAGTGGTTATAACTGTTCGAAATCGCAATTTGACAACTGTGATATATCAAAAACAGGTAAAGGATCAAAATTTGTAAGATTCAAAACATTCTGCAGAATTTTATGATAAGTACAGTTTGCAAATTTTTTGTTTATTTCAATGTATTTACATTTGCAAAAAAAGCAAATTTGACTAAATTTAGTAAAAAGCAGTTAACTTAACTTTGTTGCCAAGTAGATTGAACAAAATTAAGAAATTTACCTCAATCTGTAGCAACAAATTATGGTCTGGTGCCTTATTTTTCAATAATTTTTGACAAACTTTTCAAAATCCTATAAACCCAAAATATTTCCAATTGTGTTATATATATATATTTGGCAGTTTTTTGTCTATGGTAGTAAATCGGAAGATGTTCCTGGCCAAGACGTTTCGCCCAGTCTTTGCTGGGCTGCTTCAGTAGGCCCTGTCCATTTCATTACTCTGCTGTCCTGTCATGTGATGTCACATGATCCAAATGGTCTATTGTCTTCGGTTGATACCATTATTTCCATGGGTGTTTAGTTGTTTTATCAAGAAAGTTTCAAGTGTTAGTCTATATGACTTATTGTCTCATGTTTTTTCAAGTCCAATATTTTGAAGTCGGCTATATGGTGATTTGGTGAATTGTAATGAACTGGTACCGGATCTTGTTTGTTTTTTGCGCGTATTGTAGATAGGTGATTTTGCATGCGAGTGTATATTGTGTCTCCAGTTTCGCCCACGTACACTATGTGTCTGCATTGTTCACAATATATTCCATATATCACGCTTGTTGATTTGCAATTTATGTGTCCTGTAATTTTGAAGCTGGTGTCATTTGGTCCTCGGAAAGTAGATGTTGTTTTCATGTGTTTGCAGATAGCGCATCTTGTAGCTTGGCATTGGTATGATCCTGGCTTTTGTTTGTGAATAGTCTGGCGTACTTTCTTGTGGATCAGTATCGATTCGAGGTTTTGTCCTTTTTTCCATGCAATCATTGGTGGTTGCGGGAACGCTGATTTGCATCTTTCGGATTTGTGAAGTATGTTCAGATGTTTTCTCAAGATTTGCGATACATTTGGAAGTGCATTGGTGTATGTGAGCGGGAAAATAACTCTTTCATTGTGTCGTCTATTGGTGTTGTCTTCTTGTCTGTAGAGCAGATCTTGTCTGTTGATCTGGTCGACTTTTTTCAGTTGTTGTTCTATGTGTCTGATTTTGTATCCCCTCTTTTTCATGTGGTATTTTATAAGGTCTCTCTGGTCCTTGTAGTCTTCAGTGTGTGTGCATATTGTTCTTGCGAAAGTTGCCAGGCCGTACGGTATAGATTTTTTCACAATTTTGTGATGGTCCGATTCGCGTGTAGATAGAGATGTTTGTCTGTTTGATTGCTATAGACGCTGGTACTTATTCGTCCGTTTTGGATACTTGTATTTACGTTGAGAAATTCCAGTGTTTCAGTTGAATAGCGGAGTTCGATTTTGATATTTGGATGAATTGAGTTTGCTTGTTTGCCGAAATCTATTAGTTCTTGTTCAGAGTGTGTACAAATTCCCCATACATCGTCGACATATCTAAACCAGTGTAGGGGCTTCTTTGTACATTTGCATAGCAAGTCGTTTTCCTACGTGCCCATATATGTGCAGACATAGTTCATACCTAGTTTTGAGCCGATAGCTGTGCCTTCAGTTTGAATGTAGTGTTGCCCGGCGAATTCAAAATGATTGATGTCAATTACTGTGTCAATGGCTTCCATTATATCTTCAGTTTGGGGTATTGCTGTTTTCTTCTGTCTAATGCCTGTTTACAGGCTATCATGCCCTCTTTTCTGGGTACGCTTGGATATAATGCGCGGACATCCATACAGAAGATGATGGCCCCTTCAGGAAGTGGTTGTTGTACTTCTTCCTGGACCCTCCTTAGGAAGTGGGGCGTATCTCTTATGTAGCTGTTAAGTTGCGTGACATTTTCTTCTAGCTCCTGTTCCGCAAATTCTGCGAGGGTTTCTGTTGCGTGTCCTATTCCGCTGATTATGGTTCTTATTGGGTGACCTGGTTTGTGCATTTTGGGTTTGCTTTCACCTTTCCCGGATTGGTGTTTTTCACTCTTATGTAATTTCGTGTTTCCTTGTCGATGTGGCCGTTTCTATACATTTTTTCTAGTAGGTTGTTTACTTTCCTTTCTGTGATCTTGCTTCTGTCTTTGTTTACGCGTTGGTATGTGGTGTTATTGTCCAGTTCTGTTTCTACTTGTTTCTGGTTTTCATCTGTATCCATAATCACAATTCCCGAGCCTTTGTCTGCTGGTCAAATTACGATGTCGTCTTCTTCCATCAGTTGTATCAGTGCCTTTGTTCTTCCTTACTAAGATTGAGATGAGGGTCTTTGTTTATGCCTTTGATGATGTCATTACGTACACACTCGATGTATGCATCGAGCCATTTGTCTCAGTCTTGCGGGGCTGGTGTGTATTTTTTCTGTTTTCGCTAGTTTTTTGTCTCTACCTCTGTATCCATAGATTCTTCGTCTGTGTGTAGGAAGAATTCTCTCCATCTCATTTTCCGTTCCCATTCTCTGATTTTTCCCTAATTAGGGTCGATATATCCACCTTTTGCTTCGCTGGGACGAATTTTAGTCCTTTTTCCAGCAGCTGTTGTTGAGACTTGGTGAGAGGCTTTTTTGACATGTTGAAGATGATGTGTTCTTGTCATCGACATTAGATTAAGTTTCCCAGGCTTTTTGATATCATCAAAGGTATAAATACATATATACATTTTGTGTATATATATATATATATATATATATATATATATATATATATATATATATATATATATATATATATATATATATAGTATCTATATAAGGGTGAGAACAAATCAAGCATGTTTGGTACCGATCACTCGAGCTTCAGCTGCAGGCATTCGCCTGATCACCAGAGAGGTAGATTTTAGTGACTGAAATTTGGTTTAGGTGTTTACTTATCAGTATGAAGTTGGATCAAACCATCTGAGGTGGTTGGTTGAATGAAAATTTGTAAAAGAGGACACAATTTACCGTAAGTGGTGATTGGAGCCTTTACGGTGAGAACTTGTATTCGAGAAAACTGGAGTGATCGATTTGAGCTAGGGCACCTGCCACTCCCCCGCCAACTTAACCTTCCTGTCAAGGTGTAAATAAAGCAGACTATTAATATTGTCGAAAGAATATACGCATGCGCCAGAAAAGACTGATTTATTCTGTTAATGTATTCAAAGGTAAATTGTATCCAAGGCATCCTACCAGTACAGTGCTCGGAGAATAACTCGGACAGTTCAGTCTGTTCAAAGTCATCTGAGCGAAAAATAAGCCTCAGATTAATATTTTGTACAGCAGTTACAAGAATAAATTGTAGCTCGCTTATCAGTATTGGTACTGCATTGAAAAAAGCGTGTCGGCAGGTGGCTTGTTTGAGTACATAGACTACACGAGAGTTCAAATTTGCGGAAAAGTTGGCTCTGCTTTTTTAGTTGCAACGTTAAACTTGACAAAAATCCTACAACACACAAGATGGCAGGCTAGGTTTAAAAGATTGTCGCATAGGTAGGACAAAAGCTTTGCATCATAATTCAACTAATTGTCTATGAAGATAACATGCATGACTCAGTGGACGATAACAATTTTTTTTGAAGTGTCTCCAAACGCATGCACTGATTGGTCATAATTCTCAAGAAAGCACATTCATATAAAGATAAATGCTTAATTATAACTCACTGGTAAACCATGTTCATAACACTGGATACACCAAATAAAACATCATTTAACTGTAGATTGCACAGAGCAGAAAATCACTCACCTACAACAGACAAGATGGCAGGCTGCGTTAAAGGTCCTCACATTTCATTTGCATACAATCAAATGGCGCCCCATCATAGGTGAGGTAAGTGAAAAACCTTTGCTTACATGCCACACTTTTCGAATCAGTCACATAACTACTATCAGGCTGTGACACACGGTCAAAAAATCATGAAAAATTATTGAAACATTGTAAACTCCGAGCACTATACGTTTGTCACGTGTGGAATACCACGGGTATGTAGCCTTGTAGTAACTGGCCATGGGGGAATGTTTTACTCAATGTCTTGTATGATTATTGAAACGGCCGAATTTGACACAAAAAGTAAAAGATAATGCATCTTTTTTTAGTATTGCACGGTCATGGTACGGACAAACACAGGTCACTCAGATAAAGCGTATCAGCTTGGGCAGAAGGCCGCCAAAGGCAGTGTCAAACGCTTTTTGATACTTTTGACCTAAATCAAATTGAATGTTATCAATGATGATTGCGAGACTGTTTACATGGAACTGGGGTGAACAGCTTAGGGCCACACTTTGCTAAGGAGTAATGCTTTGAATAATCACGGTCACGGTGAACGATCCTAAGAGTGACGATGCCCTATAATTATCGTCCCGGGGACCCATTTTCATCACCGCCACAGGTGGTACTTTACCTAATGTTTAATAAGGGCTCCTATGCATAGTAAATGAACATTTTCTTTAAAATTCTAAAATCAAAATATTTGTACACATGCGAGCTGTAAGCATCCTATTCAGATCAAGTAGCTTTATGTCGATTATCAAATGTCGATAAATATATAGATATTGATAGTTTTATATTAAAAAATATTACTCATAGTTTTCTCATAGACTACCATTTATGGTGAATCAACCTTATCAATGAAATCCAAATATCACATTGTTTTTATACACACATGCACTTTTTACCTGCCATTTCGAGAAAGTACATTTACATGTCTTGATGAATTATCGAACATATTTAAATGTGCAGATATAGCTTGTTTTTAATTGGAAAATATCAATAGTTTGCCTAATAGACTCGCATGTATTATGATTTCATATTTTAGAACGAAGCACAGTGACTATATCGGCAACATTTTGCCTTCTAATAGTAATGCAAAAATGACGACTCTACCAGAAAGACATGCGTGAAATTTTATGACCCTTCAAAAATACTTGCGCAAAAAAATTGCGACTCACCCGTAATTTCTGTCCAATCCCTTCGAGGAGGATTGTAAAATTATAGCAACTCAAAAGGGGAGATTTGATACATTGTGAGTTTGTTAGGGTTGTCGTTTGAAACATTCTGATAACTTGGTTTGTAGACTATGCTATGTTTAAACAAAAAAAATTGCTTCTGTTCAATAACCACGGGCAAATCTATTGCCAATCTCTCGTGTAGAATGTTTGCACAACGGCAACTGATATTTGTCAATAACATAACGAGCAGCCACACGACCTTGGCCACCATATTTGGTTTCGATAAAATTCAATTTGATCTATAAAAATTTTCTTCTCAAAAACCAACAGAGTATGTTTTACTCATGTCATCATTAGTGTGAGTACAATCAAGCCGGTGGCCAATATAGGCTGGTTATATTTAAATGAGGCGGCTGCACTGCTATACACTACTATCGTCATTATGCATGCGCAGACCTGTTAGGTTGTACTGTCATCGTAGGCTATGACCACAGACAGTAGAAGCGGATTATATGACGCATCCAACCATAGACCATCGACAAGAGACGAGTCCAGAGTGAGTTTCACGTGTAGTACCTTCATATTTTTAGCAAATAGTGGTACTGGCGAAAATCGTCTATGGGCCAGGGTGCCGATGAAAAATAACAATTTCGATACATTTGAAAAAGCACTGTCGGATATAGCCTATCCATACAAGTTGCCACTCTCTGGCGTGGTTTGTATGAAATATACACGTTTATGCACGTCCGTTTTAGCAAACTTTTGCGTCTCTGTAGCGTTTTGTACTTCTGTTTCAATCTCACACATGCACAAGTGAAAAAAATACCCCACAACGTACAGCCCATTCATTGTCATACACATTATTTATTGTCTTCTGTGGTATTCACGTCTTCAAGTGCAAGTCTTAACAGTTATTGTGTAATTTAATTTTGAATAAATTCACTGTGATTGTGAAAGGCTTATTACGTGCACTGGCTTCGCAAAGTTATTTTGATTGGTCGATTTCTATTTTAGCTCAGGCAGTAGTTGCAAGTCTTATCGAATCATCGTTCAAACATTCCGAGGCGCTAGTTTACAATGTTGCTATACAAGCCATTGATACCTCTGGTGTATTATATCGTTTCTCTTCTTTCTTGATGGTCCCGGTGGAACTGGGACAACGTTTCTTTACAACACTATATTGACCCCCTGTTCGCTCAGAACAACACATTGAGTTAGCTTTAGAATAATCTGGTATAGGCAATTGATATACTTGATGTAGGGAGAACAGCACACTCCAGTAACACATACTTGACAACAGTACGTGCAACATTTCACGCAAATTTGGATTGCTCTGATTGATTGAGTGACTGGTTGCTTGACTGATTGCTTGATCGATCAATCAATCGTTAGACCGATTGATTGACTGATTGATTGATTGATTTATCGACTGACATATATTTATTTCAAACCATTTGTATACTTCCGAGTTCAAATTGAAGTGTATTCTAGGCATGTCGTACATGTCTTTCTGATGACTGCTGTGTGTCTTTGTAGCAGGTGTGTTTTGTCTCTTAAGAGGAAAGTACGGCTTCTGTAAGGATTATCTCACGTACTATTTTATCGTCGTTTTCAAGTAAAACTAGTTCAAACCGAAGGAAACAGGCACAGTGTACTTGTCTCTGTAATATCTCTCCACATTTGCATGAAAGATGTCATCCGGGGAATGTGAAAATTTCACAATGAAAAGCGCATAGTCATTCTGCACGTTTTTTAACATGTGCTAAGCTAAAGGTACATCCCTAGGTGCTTTATACAGCAATTAAATATGAAGGTCTTTTCAAATAAAAGAAGTCTTTGCTCTCTTCAAAAGGTAATCCCATAATGAAAACAAAACAGAGAAAAAACATTGTTATAGTGTAATATTAACATCTGATATCAGTTATGGGTAATCATTTATTCATAGCCCGCTGTACGGCTCGGATAATTGTCTTTGAGCAATGCTATCTCTGCGACATCTTCGGAATCATGATTGTTGTACATGTTAGATATAAATTCCGGAAACCAAAGATCGACTGTTTCACAACGCCCTACTCATTCGTTTGTACACGTGCCGGGATAAATTGTTGCTTTATTTAACAAGGGTTAATCGATTACGTAATCAACACCACCATCTTTGCCATATCAATTCAGAAATTAACATTATTGCAGTGACATACAATGTATTCAACAATTACAAGCTGTGACCATTTGAAAACAAGTATTGAAATTAAGACGGAAGTAAAACTCACTAAAATGCGTACAGGGGTAGAAACACGGACATTTTACAAATTAGTTGATTCTGTTCAATTCTGTGATAACCATGTCGATGAAAAATCTATGATGATCGTCACTTGGCGTTTACGAAATATTGTTATTTGGCGTTTTCCGCAAAGCATGCAAATTAGCTGATGATTTACCCATAGTTCACGGTGTCAGCTAGCCTGTTCACGACGCTGGTACTGTTCAAACGTGCACCAGCCGTATTCCCTTCCTGACTGAGACTGTCCGACCAGGAACATGGATTCTTGGGAGACTGCAATTTATAATAATCTAACCGTGTCGCCCAACTCTTCGTACTCCGTCTCCGATAGCAGGGACTTCAACAATGTTACTCCTCCGTGCATAAGCGAACGCTCACAGGCGGTAGTTGGTTTGACCATAACCAGTTTCGGAATACCAATCAATTTAACTTTCATGATTGTCGTCGCCCGCGTGCGATTCATGCGAACGGTGACGAACGCCTACCTAGTTAATGTAGCTGTCGCCGATATGTTGCACTTAATCACACATTGGTCGTCGTGGTTTTGCTCCTGCCTCGACAAACAACTGTGCCCTCTCCGAACGGACAGGTACGCTCTGTGTGTTGCCGTTGCTATTAATCGCATCGTACAATTCGCATCGCTGCTCACCATTACAGAACTAGCCTTCCACAGGTACA
The DNA here is from genome assembly GCF_041260155.1 of Ptychodera flava. Classification (NCBI taxonomy): domain Eukaryota; kingdom Metazoa; phylum Hemichordata; class Enteropneusta; family Ptychoderidae; genus Ptychodera; species Ptychodera flava. Next base: position 33,851,700 of record NC_091940.1, read on the forward strand.
TGGCCATGTGTCGGCCGATGCTATACAAGCGGGGGATTCTGCATCGACCAAGGGTCGTCGTGACGATCATCAGTGCGATATGGGTCTGTAGCTTTCTCCTGTCCGCAGAGACGGTCTTACAATGCGTTGCTTTTCGCCACCGCACAATCGGGCCGATGGTTTTCATGATAGTCCTTTTGGCTTCGTTGGTCGTGACAGTAGTCTTCTACAATTTGATCATGTGCGGACTCAGAAAGATCGCAAGGAAAATAAACAGAACCCGACACAACCGTGGCACTACAAGCTCATGGAGGGGCCGTGATAAGGATATCATCATGCTATGTCTCATTACCACGGCTGTACACTTCTTCTGCATGCTGCCTTTCATATTCCAGACACTCGACATCCTTGTGAACAACGAACACCCAAACAGGTGGCTATCGAATGATTGTACATCATTTATCGTGATGAACGTAGCTACCTACTGTCTGGAAATAAAGTCCTCTGTCAACCCAATAATCTACAATGCTCTAAGTTCTGAATATCGAAACGCATTTCGCACCGTTTTCTTCAAGAAATAAGAATATTTTATTCCTTGTGCTAACCACTTTTAAGCATAAAGAAAAAAAGGGAACTTTTTCTCAACTTATTGTAATGCAGTTAATTCATTAAGTGCTCACTCAAACGTGACATGTCAACTTTCGTAGACGTTCGAATATATTCTGGCTGGTTCAACATGTTTTAGAATACCAATCACGTGTTCAGTCTCGTCTATTATCTAAACACAAAATATCTTTGCAATAGGCTATGAAGAATATTCAGACTTTCAAATAGTGTGCCACTGAGATGTGACTACAGACAGCGCAGATGACATAATGTCCGTATACAGCTTTTCATATGATGGTACCATATTTCTTCGGTACATTCGCTACGAAGAGTCATTGTATTTCAGCGTATGGCCTTCGATGTTGAGGGATTTAAACTTTAATTTGCTCATACTTCGCCTAAAAACAATTAAATAATTAGCTTTTTTGTGTCAAAAAAGCACAACAACGCCTCTATTTCCTTCACCCTCTGAAAAGGTTCGGTGTTAACAAAATTATACTAAAGAAATTCTACCGGGCTGTTGTCGAGAGTGTCCTTATTATTTCGATTACGGTTTGGTTTAGTGGTACTACTGAAAAGAATCGCACCAAACTTAATCGGATTGTTAAGACAGCATCTAAAATAATCGGTGATGACCTTCAGTCGTTTGAGTTGCTTTTTAAGACCCGCGCCATTAGAAAATCAAATTTTATTATTACAGACGTTACTCATCCAGCACATACATTATTTGATTTGTTACCGTCAGGCACCGGATATAGATCCATCAGGACATAAACCAATTAAAAATAGTTCTTATCCAACAGCTGTTCGACTTTTAAACGAGTTGTAGTGTTAGTTTTGGTGTCCTTTTTTAACTTGTCTATGTATTACATGTTCTTATAGAAATAACGGGCGACGCGCTGACCATTAACGTTTATTTATGGGCAAGGGCGAGAGGAAAGCCAAAAATTAACGGGCGAGGCTTGCCGAGCCCGTTTATTCGGCTTTCCTCGAGCCCGCGCCCATAAATAAACGTTAATGGTCAGATCGGAGTCTGTTATTTCCATTATATTATCAACAAACCGGAGAAAACCGTCAAAATTTGTGAAAATATTTGGAGCGAACAACAACTGGGCCCCAGAACTAAGCAATACGCGACGCACTGTCACGCGCGCTGTAAAATATTGGCAAATCCGGAGATATTTTCAGAAAAAAGTATCTCAACTTGGCCCACAAGTGCTCCATTTTATTTTGTGATTGATTGTGATTTACGTTTGAGCTGTAAAGTTACGATACTTTGAGTTCTTAAACTTATTATTCATATTCACGGGCATGTAAACAGACCATTACTTTGTATTTGTGGCCAGTCACATGGTTCAGCTCGACCAATCAAAATGCGACAGGCAGGTCATGGTAATATAATTGGTTTTTATTGGCCTAAGGTCTGCAGATCACCCCAAATTCCATTGTGTTTTCGTTTTTATACACATGGTAAGTATTATTATTTTTAATGTTATCATTAATCAAGATTACAAAGAACACGATTTGAACTGATTTGGCATAATTGGATAGTGAACTAATGTCAGTTCAATCTGCAAATGTAAAGTAACCTGCTTTTCTCTAAATTAAGTACAATGCACTTGTTTTTGTGAGTAATTGATAATATTGCAACATTCAGCTATAGAGCACCCAACACTTTTGGAAAATTTGAAATATATAAAGATCCAATTGTCTCAAATTTCTTCAAATCGTGTGACAGTTATTTTAGGAAGAGAAATGGCCTCATATTAGTCTGAATCAGTATGCTTTGCAGGCCATAACTGGATTAGTTCAGTGTTGTGAACAAAAAGGTGCCCGCCATCGTCCCCACATCATGGAGCCACGTAGAATTGGGCACACATGATTGTGTGAATGTGCGTGACGTTTTAGAATTGGTTTTCTTTACTCTGACAATTAACGTATATGGATTAAAATTTAACTAGTGTATCAACGTTGAATGGGATTAGCGGATGATTGCTATTATGTGTTAAAACAACGCTATTTCAAAACCACACGAGTAGGATTTGTAACCAAACTAGCAGATTAGGAAAGCCGAAATAAAATTGTTAAGAATGTACTCCATGTTTAAGACTTAAACTTTTAATGGTTACATCTTCACTGAATGTTATACATGTAATTCTTTAGGTAATTGTAACATGGGGAGGGTATGTTGCAGCTTTGAGCGGAATGGAATGTAGTAAGTTTTCTGAGCTGAGGAAAACGCATGTAATATGGCGTAAGAGCATATATTGTGAAGAGTTTTTTATTACTGGCTTTGAAGTGTTTTACATTGTATAACACACTTTACACTTTGTAAGGGAAATATGTATAATAATATACAAAAACTTCTGATTATTTTGAACGATTTTGTTTCAAGCCGTTAGGCTACAACAAAGAGTCATCAGTTAACAATGTAATAATTTATGGGTCGTATGTTAAAATTGAATTCAATGAAATGGCTCAGGTACAGGCTGGTATGGAATAACCCGAAATTAATGCAAAAAACATCACATTTTATCCTTCCTGCAATTTTTGTTTTTAAGATCATAAATGGGCCATTATTGAAGAACATGTCTTCTTGAATACGATAGTGGCAATTTTTATCACAGATAAATATTACTTTGGTGTGTAAAATTTAACATTTATTAATATTCGAAGATTCTATAGACGAGTATCAATGTTAAGGATTTACGCATTAAGGTTCCACCAATGAAAATGTTGGTGCAGGGGCATAGGAGGCAACATTTATGACAAAAAAGTGTTCCGAGTGGAAAAATTAGTCTGCTAACAATATAATTTATTTATGAGTGTTATGTTAATAACATAGAATTTTAAAAAAAAGGTGCTGGCAAATGGTGGTTTGATGTTCAGTGCGATTATATTTCAGGAAATAAAACAATTGTGAATTGAAGCGGCAATCCTGTGGCAAATTATGGAATATATGATACCATTACATCAATAACGCAAATACTGCGATCTGACTGATCGAGACGTGAAAATAACCGTTCTATTTTCGCAATGTAGCACAGACAGAATAGACAGAAATCTGTCAGCTAAAGAAATAAATATTTTTGACTTTTCTCCCCTAAATTTGGATTTGATGTTATGATATACTAGCAATTACCTCAGCAACGGGTATACTAATCGATTTCTACAAGTACAGTTCATGCAAACTCTCGCCATCGCTTATGCACATATATGAACTCGTCAAAATCTCGTAGTATACCGCTGATTCTCTGATTCTGTGTGTGGGACATTGCTTAAATATAATATAATATATATATATATATATATATATATATATATATATATATATATATATATATATATATATATATATATATATATATATATATATATATATTATATGGCGTCAGAGCAAGGAAGTCGTAACTGACATTTTGGCAAAATATCATTCGTTTACTGAAAATGATTTGAAATAAGGTGTTATGTTGGTTTCAATTAAAGCGAAGTAAAGTCTTTGTGTAGATCCATTAGTCAATATTCAGAACATGTTTTGCATTCAGATCATGGGTTCCAGTATTAATTTATTTTCTGGGGTACATGGTAAATTTTGAAAGTTGCAGTTACGACCTTACTGCACTGACACAACATTATATACTCAGCAATTTCCTTTACAATGGAATTTATTACAAAAAATAAAACTAATCGCTAAGTCAAGGGATCGAATACAAACTGTAAAAGTTTACAGGCTACTTATCGCAGCTGGGACGGCACAAAACTCCACTGTCAGAGTGGTGTCAAACAGTCAGATGAATGAACAGTCCTTTGGCTTGCAGGCTTGAAGTTGTACAAAGTCCACAGTATAAATTCAGCATGGCAGTGAAGGTCGTGAAAAGTCTTAAAATTAATACTGCTGGAGTTTCCACTGGTGACTAATTGAATTTCTAGAGAGTTGTAAATATAAGTAATTGACTTCAAGGTCATGAAGGAAAAAAGTATACAGATGTCCTCGTTGGAAATTATAGTGCTCGATGCGGAAAGGAGAGCCTTATAAATAATAACACAAATTACTTATAGTACAAAGTAATAATATCTGTTACTTAAGTTTCATGCATCCTGCAATCTTCAGACAGAAGTGAAAGGATTCCTAGCCCTATGGGACGTACCATTCTATTTGTAGGTGGTGTTAAATTTGATAAATAATATTTGTTTTCGTGGCGACATTTTGAAACAAACTAAGAGCGTATGTTTAACAGAGTAGATTTGTCAGCATTGATAATGTGCGGCTTTTCTGATATACATAGATTGCATCGCGATAGCATGGTACGTCCCAAAAATAAAAATGAGAGTGTAGGGCTAAGAATAGTGGCGTCAAAGCACTGGCAATAGTTCTATTTCCTTGATGATGAGGTTTACATATGCTTTTTCCACTATTGGGTAAGATTTGGTCTTATTCCTGAAAACTAAAGAAAATATGCATATTACAACATGCCATAGTTAAAAAGAATTAATTACGTTTTCAACGACACCCCACTAGCTAAGTTACGTTAGAAAAATAAGCTCAGCAGACGACTTACAAGATGACAGGTTTAACAAAAACATATGCGAGTCGGCAATACTGTGATTTCGACATACATATTCTAGCATCGGAACTGATCGTTTTGCTGCAACAATGTGATGAAATATTGCAGTAATACTCGTCTAGTGAGTGTTCTTTTGGTAATTTTAGTGTAACGGTGTCAGGCCAGACAATAACGACAACACGCTATGACTTCACTAGTTCTTTACTTCAACCGATTCGGATTTTACGTGTACACAGACGTAAAAAGTACAGGCCTTCATTCTCAGTCTTTTTTAGCTTTCATTTTCATCTGTAGCGTTCAAAACACAAGAAGAGTGAGATTCTTATTTCAAGCTCATTTACATTTTTAATTAATTTCTGTAATTAGTCTATGCATCAGTATTTAGTGCATCGATTTAAATTGGTCCTTTGCCTTTTGCTGATCATATCTAGTGTTAGTTGCAGTAAAAGTTTCATATCTATGACATTTTAATCAATAGATCATTTGCATATTTCATGAAACTTTAGTAAGGCAGTGTATTATAATGCATTTGATTGGACTTCTCGGAGTACATTCGTAATACGTACTAATATATTTATTCATACTACAAATATGATGACCATGATCACTGATTAAAAAGTTTTACCTAATGAAATTCTGTACTTGGGCTATTTATTTAGAAATGAATGTGATGTTCGTAAATTAATTTAATATTTTAAGCTTCAGCAGCTATACTTAAAATCATGCTTGAAGTTTATGAGTATCTCATATTGTAGTTAGCTCATTTCCATATTTGATACCTTTTCGTAATTAGTCCATGAACAAACCTGAATGGAGTGGATTGGACGAAGTTGCGTTTAATATACTTTTGCTTAATGAGCATGCTTTGTCAGACAGAACAACTGTCAATCATACTAAATTCACTTATTTTGACCTGGTCATGTCATTGCTCCTACAGACTTTGCAATGTACAACAGTCCAACAAATCTAAAATCATCTGGAATCACTCATGTCACAACACAATTAATTCCAAAGTTGCACTTCAAAAGTTTACATTTCTCTAATTTTATTGTAGTTGTTGTGTAAATTCCTGAGTTTTTTCTATCTATGTAATTGTAACTTGAAAAATGCATACTGTTTGTTCATTTTAAAACTAATTGTCTTGCTTCATTTATTCTAATAAAAGAGTTATTAATACTCATGTGTCATGTCATCATTATCAATAGAAATATTTTTGTCTTTCATTATTTATATATTAAAGCCCGTGTAACTTCAAAGATCCCATGATTGTTTTTATATCATAGGAACGCAAATCCTATTCTTTTTGAATTTTTTATTGTGACAAATTCTATGAAGTTAATCTTGCATTTTTTCAACTATTTCCGCGTGGGCAAGTTAAGGTTACTTTGATTATATTCTATTTTTGCAACAGCAAAATATCTGAGCAGGAGGAAATGAATGTAATTCTTGATTGCAAATGAGGTTCAACTATTGAACCACTGGTTCAGGATGGTCCTACTTAAATTTGTAAATCTCAAATGTCCCATGGACCTGGTAATGTATTACCTTGAATGAAAATGATTATTGGACCAGTTTTATGTCATTTTGCTCAACGGCTATTTAAAAATTTAAAGGTCAGTAGCGGAAACTTTTGATAATTTCTTTCACTTATTTTGTTTGAAATATCAACAATTTTTCTTGCTCTCCTCCCCAAAGCATGTTGAATTACACAGTGTTAAGGTTAAACTTGTCAACTTAGCCTGTACATGACTGCGTTAACTCCATTCTTATTGCTGACAAGTGAATTCCCCTTCCTCACCAGAGTTCATGTTAACAAGAACAGTGCATTCTACATGCACAGACGTTCTTCCGGCAAGCTAAATGGTGGGAGTTCAATATGCTTAGGGTAGAACAAGAACTTCCGATTGACACACGAATTCGAAACTAAAATAGTGAAAAAATTATAAAAAGATACAGCTACTAGTCCTTTAATGACAGTTCTGTTAAGTTAAAAATACAGCAACCGCAACTCCTGTTTGATATTGTCAAGCATCATAGTGGTTGACGTTGCATTCAACATACAAGTGTGAAACGTTCACTGAGAATACATGTATCACACACATATTGTGTTAGTTTTGAAGGTAACATTTATTTACACATGCAACAGTTTAGGAGTCCATTGCCGTCATTCAACCAGTAGATATCACAGCGTACCAGTAACTCCGTCCGATCTGTTGTCCTTTTGAATGGCAAATTGACCAGTATGGAAATCCAGTTTTAAGCTGACGGCCAATCTGAAGGAAAAAAATTCTGAGTCGAGTGTGACGTTACTTCAAAATGAAATCTACTAAAATGTATGTTACAGAAATATGTAACCTTTTCATGATTCAGTAAGAAGAATTTGGGTTGACTATTTTGTAACCTGCTAATGCCAAATTGAAAACTGTGCGTTGCCACACGTGACCTCACCCGGATTTTCTTTACTGGCTATTCTTGTTCTAGTATATTTACAAATCCGCAAAAAAACTTTCACATCTTTTTTTTTAAGATGGCATGTTAATGCAATATTGCGATATTGTTGATAATCTTATGGCGTTCACTATCCCAAGGCCGAGTGAAATTCTGCCTTTTTGAGGTCCATCGTCCATTACTGGAACGTTTGTGAATTGATGTAGTGATTAGACATACTCCAAATTGAACTAAGTGGTTTAGAATAAATTTAAAAAGTAAACATGTGACAGGTTTTCAATTTAAACTGTTTTTATTTCAAGAGTAAAATAACAGTCCACAAAGTGCAGTTTTTGTCATTATTAGCTACACGTTTTTGTTTTCAACGATAAAAGAAAAAAACCCAGACACCTTGCACATTAGCTATACTTACAACACTAGCTCTCAAGGGCTTCTCTGGTATGTTATTGGAACCAAGCTACAAAGTCCGTTTCTCTTTGTTGCTTTTTCAATGTTCAATCCGAAAATGTCAGACTTATTTTGAATCACTACTACTTGACGCTTGTTTTGTGTTATACCTTTTTGGTTTATTTCAACATTGAGCTTTAATGACAATCATTATCATTATCGTTATTACCATCAGAATCATCGATACCAGCAGCAGCTTTTGATCATGGTAACGATCACCCACCATGCCACCACCATCATCATCATTACCATAACCATCATCATGACGATAATCATCATTGTCTTGATTTTAATCATGATGATCATAATTTGTAGGACGTGGTTCAATTTTTGTTAAATGGTGTCAGTGACGGTGGTTGATGAATAGATGCCCTGATATGTTAAGCATTTCCATTGTTTTTCTTTGCTCATAGTACTTATCGTTTCTTTCATCAATCGTCCTGGAAAACCAGGTTATTGCTCGTCGCTCCAAGGCAAGTGAAGGAGCGTCCAGTTATTACGACCGATGTGAGCCGGCAAAAAGGCGGTGGTAACCTTAAATTGAAAACTGCACTTTGTTTTATATTCTATCGGACCCTCCCCTCCAGAGGCATGTGATTATATCATCACTATTATTGGAATTTGTTTTGGACTAGTAACAATGTGAATAGTGTGTTTTTTTCTAAAATAAACTCTCCGATTAATATCATGTAGTGTGTGATGCCACAAGTAAATTATATATCTCTAATAAACCATAGCACCTTTCATATTATTTACATTGCTGATAATATAATGTTATTATTTCTCGTCATAACGAATATAATTGTGTGATAACTGTATAATATTATTACTTGGATAGCTTGTCATTAATACCAAATAATTCATATTTATCATCATTATTAGTGCACACCAAGGTCATTTGACAAGACCGATGTTACCCTCATGTTATATATATTCATTTAACTCATGTCACTGCAGATTACCTCTTGGGATTTTCATTGTTATAAAAGCAATAAATTTAATACGCCTGAGCGCCAAAGTTTCAATTATAAAGCATCCATAATATCCTGCAAACGAAACAGGTTTTCTCCCAATTTCCAGGAGAAAGACAGCTGCATCTTGGGCTACTTGTTGGTCTATTCGCGTACTTAATATTTTGAGCTCCTGGTGTACGACCATTTCAATTACGCGATTCTAAGTAGACATAAAAAATAAAATTATACTGTTGATAGAAAATAACCAAAATAATATAGCGTTTAACCAGAAACGTTTAATTGTGTGCGGATCTTGTTCTCTTTATACCTCAGCTGCCGGTCAACAATTGTACTTTACCATTAATGAACTATATTTTTACATTTGTTTATGCATGCAATAGTCTAGGAGTTCATTCAACCAGTAGTTATGACAGCGTACCAGTAACTCCGTCCGATCTGTTGTCCTTTTGAATGGCAAATTGACCAGTATGGAAATCCAGTTTTAAGCTCACGGCAATTTAAAGGAAAAGGTTCTGTGCCGAGTATGACGTAACTTAGCAACGAAATCAACAGAAAGGTATATTACAAAAATATTTAACCTTAATTTTTCAAGATTCTGTAAAACAAATTTTGTCTGACCATTTTGTAACCTCCTAATTCGAAATTGAAAACTGCCCGTTGCACGCCACACGTGACCTTACCCGCATTTTCTAAACTAGCTATTTTTGTTTCAGTATATTTAAAATAACAAAAAAATTCATATCTTTTAAATGTAGTATGTTAATGCAATAATGCGAATTTGTTGACAATCTGATGGCGTGCACTATTTCAAGGCCCGATGAAATTCTACTTTCTATCGTCTAATCCTGGCAAGTTTGTGAAGTGAGGTAGTTATAAGAGATACTCCCGATCTACTATAAGTGGTATGGAATAAATAGTGTAAATCATTGCCGCAAAAGTAAACATGTTTTAAAGGTCGTTTTATTCTTAATTACTTTTGTTGTCGACAAAAGAAAGAGTAGATAAGAAATGTGACGAGAGAAGTGTTCTCTCTTACTTTTTGAGATATATCGTATAGAAATGCGACACACTCTTTTCTATTTTTGCAGTTTGTTCAATGAATGACCAATTTTACTAGTGATAATCTTTTACCTAATATTATTCCTGTTAGTTTGAGACTGCTGGCATTGGAGCAATAAATATTTTGGAGATAGTCACCATCGCAAAGTGGCGGTAATGTGGCATAGGTGATGCAGAGTGTTGTTTTCTTCAATTTCGTCGTGACGGTGTCAATGTTTGCCCAATGTAGGGCGACCTCTTTGGCCACTTTTGATTTTCTTTTGACACTAAAAAAAGAGACAACCTGCAGTTTCAGGATTGATCACATCCACAAATCTTGTACTTATTGCCCATTTTCTCTCATTTTGAGTCACAAGGCCATTTTGTGATATTTTTATACAGCTGCATTATGAACAACGTTTAGAAACCTTTAAGAGAATGATCAGTTTCTTCAGCGGAGGAAGGGTGGATCCATCAGGGGCACCCTATTTTTGACTCTGGTTGTTGGGGTCAACACAGTGTTTGAAATGCCTAAAAGGGGAGGGTCAGTTTATTTTTGAATGGTGATGCAGGCAAATAATTGCATGAAATGCATCATATCAGCAACAAATTGCATCATTCAGTTCCATTTTAGCGCGCCCTACGAGCGCGTAACTCTAATAAATCAGAGAGATATAGAGATATCTGATTTTTCCAAATTGAAAAATTGTTTCGCAAGATTTACTCATCATAACGAAATCTGCGGTTTATATACAAAGCATAACAAAACCTGATCCTCTACATCTGGTTTTGCAGAGAAAGTGTCAAAGACATGACAGTTCGTTAAAATTACTGTATTAACGATTTAAAATTTAAAATTTGACATTGCTATACTATGACTAATACGTCAACAATTTCACAATAACAGAACGATAGTTCTTGTTGCTGAAAACTTTGTACTTCACCCGAGAATTCTTTTTCTATCCAGAGCTTTCGACAGCTATTCAGCCGCCTTTATAAATGGTGTTATAAGAACCACAACGTATGCGTGTTATCTAAAAATATTATCCCAGATTCGAGGCAATTCATACCGTCTTGCCATTCCCATTTTACGTTGGTTTAAGTGCTCTTATGTACATAGCTTCTTTTATACCTTAATACGCGATCCAAGATTTTCACATTTTCCACTGTTAAATTGTGACATTGTAGATATGTTTGGAAACCTTCAAAGAGACGCACCTTGTACGCCTATATTTTGTTTCACTCGCGCTTTCAAAACTCTCTTCCTGTCAGTGATGATACAGCATTATCAAAGTTAACCGAACATTTCAACGCAGAATTCGCAAACAACCTCGTCGGCTTTGTCTTCATTCTCGCTATACTCCCGAAAATTTGTCAGAGTGACTAATCAAGAAGGACACCACCGAATGTTGCCTGCTTGTTGTAGAGAGGAAAACTTTTACAACGGTCCGTTTGCATGTAGGCTGCGATCGATGGTATTGCCTAGAACAAAGAGAATAATATTTATAAGAAGTCTAGAAAGAATATAACTGTTCGCTGTTTTTACCTAAAAGTATATAATGTGACAAGGTCGGGGCTGATAATATCCACATAGAAATTACATATTTGCTAGTCTGATTGTAATTTGGTAAATGTAGTCTATGCTGGGTGAAGTGCGCAGAATAACAATTTCACGTACATAATCTATGGGATATTTAAAATTTTTCCCCCTTCTCTGACAAACTATATATTTTCTGTTTAACAGAAGATATTAAATTCTACGAATACATTATTATGATTTTGCTACTCATTTAATTCAGAGCTCTGATTCCTTTTCCTAGCTTTAACAGATACGCACAAAACAGTCATCTCGGTGTGATACAGTGTAATTGCTGACTGACATAGTTGAATCCAAAGCTCCAGAAATCCTCTCAGTAATCGTTATTTAAACTATTGACGCTGCATAGAGGTTAATCGCCCTATTACTAGAAGTATCACTGTTGTATAATTAAATACCACCATTTATGCAGACAGGGTATGTCTGGGGAGATAACTTTAATTTCAAATACAGCAAAACTTACCTCGAAACGATCCTTGAATTCCTTTTTTGAGACAAAGAAAACAAAACAGCTCATTGGAAAAATTCAAGGTTTCCATGATCTTGTTATCTCTCAAAGTGTAAGTATCTCTGTCTGTCTTTCTGCCTATCTTTCTGTCTGTCTTTCTGTCTGTCTGTATGTACGTCTGTCTGTCTGTCTGTCTGTCTAGATCTGTCCACGTCTGTCCACTGCAGTTTTGGGGTTTGTCTTTTGTCCTCCCTTTTGGCGTTCTTTTCGTCCCTGTTTGTTTGTCTGTCTGCATGCGTTTCTCTATCTTTCTCCGTCTCTCTGTCATTATAAATTTGTTTTTCAGTTTCCAAAATGAGTCAAAACAACATCATTTTCGCGTTCACAAGTACGCTTGGAGGGTCCCATCGGGGCTTGTGCACGTGACTTTCTAAGTTTGAATGTTTCGAGAAAAGAGTACAGTAAATTAGCCTGACAAAAGGATGAATATATTTCTAACTGACATCATCGTAGGTATTGAATAAACATGTCATTGTCAACATGTATGTATAGCAGGGATGAGCAGATCGATTGCCGACGAGTTCGCTTGTAGAACACATGGACGTACTACAACATATTGGATGAAAAGAATTTCGACAAATACTTTGAAACTGATCACCTACCTGTAAATTTCTGTACTTGTCCAACAAACTGGTGTCAACTTTCAGAAATTGGTAAAACAGCTCGTACATCACAAAATCAGCGTAAGTAAGCTGCGAAAAAAATACATGCAGATGATAGAAGAAGAAGAACAATCAGACCTTAGCCTTATTTATAACACGCCACATGCTCATTCCGTATCGCGATTCGCCAGAATACGTCACGTGACGAGAAAATAGATACGTCTAGTCCCCACCAAAGCGACAAAAGTGACGTCAGAGGGTATTTTTTGAAAAGCTATTTCCCTAGGGAAATAGTTCTGACCAAATTTGGAAAAGTGCCCGGTCACGTGACCGTAGTGTCGTCTGCAGCTTTGCAACAATGGCGGAGTGATTAGAAGGTGATGTGCGTCCGGGATAGGTGGCGACACATTCTCTAATACAGATTTTCCAACATTTTCCAACATTCCAACGGCGTAGGAACTTGAATAGCTCATCGACGGAAATATTAAGGTGCAAGGATGTCACTAGGTATGCTTTGAATATTTTTTGAAAGAAAGTGGTACCACGTACAACTGAAAGCGCTGTGGAAACATCCGCCAGTAAACTTGTCAAAATGGATTGATGCGGTGCAAAATATCAAAACACACTAAAAACTATAAAACAATACAACATGAGCATGTGGTGTGTTATAAAACACCTATAGCCTGGTCTTTATTTGGGCTATTGCGCTCGTCTATTGCCCCTCGTGGCCGTGTGTTACCAGAAACACATCGCTATACCCCTCGGCCTACAGCCTCGGGGAATATCGATGTGTTTCTGGTAACACACGGCCCCTCGGGGTAATAGACGGTCGCTATAGCCCTCATGACCAGGCAATAGGTGTTTACTACTGTACAATAATGTTAAAAGAGCGAGTTTTTTTCACGTACCCTCTTTTCAGTAAGTTTCTAAGTTTTGAAAGATATCAATGTCAGCATAAATATACATTTTAGCCATAACTATCATAAAAATTCATTGAGTGTAGAAAATGGTCCTATCTCATACTCTACCCAAACAAATGTTCAAATCATCACATCACCTCTAGATCTTTCAGAAGACAGGCGATAACACATGTTAACGTGTTTCGCTGTCCTTATAACACGGCATTTCATAGTGTGCCACTCCTATGTATACATATATATATATATATATATATATATATATATATATATATATATATATATATATATATATATATATATATATATAAAACATACAACATATAACATACATATATATCTTATATATAAATATACACACACGAAAAGTGACTTGCTTGTCAATGCACGCAAAGTATAGTGCTCAATGCATTTCAGCGGGGCGATAATACCGAGAAAATCTAGGAACTTGTAGTTGTCACTCTATAATATATAATATATATATATATATATATATATATATATATATATATATATATATATATATATATATATTCAAAAGTAGTTAAACAGTTTAAATTCACTCGGATGTAAAGTAACGTCATGCAAGTGCAAGCAATAGATCATCATAGGTTCTCTATGATTGTGTCATATGAATGATGAAGATATGACATCAGCAGGATTAGTTTATAACAATTAATATACAGCAAAGAAATAACGTCATCAAAATCTCCTAGGTGTTCATCAGTTATTTACTAAGGCGAATGTTTCGGGGATTTGAAAACAATACAGTCAACTGCCTTGGCTCCTAAAGCAGTACTGATCAGGTACCACCACACCTTAAGTTATTCTGAGTCTGTAGACGTGGAACCTGTCGTGATTACTCTACAGACTGCTTCATGCGCTTGGCAATCGTCAGTCCTGACGATTGCGAAGCGCATGAAACAGTCTGTAGAGTAATCACGACAAGTTCCACGTCTAGCAATGTATATATATATATATATATATATATATATATATATATATATAAAGACGTCATATATAACATTAGACTCAGAATAACTTAAGGTGTGGTGGTACCTGATCAGTACTGCTTGGAGAGCCAAGGCAGTTGACTGAATTGTTTTCCAATCCCCGAAACAGTCGCCTTGGTAAATAACTGATGAACACCTAGGAGATTTTGATGATGTTATTTCTTTGCTGTATATATTAATTGTTCTAAATTAATGCTGGTTATGTCATATCTTCATCATTTATATGACACAATCATAGAGAACCCATAATGATCTATTGCTTGCACTTGCATGACATTACTTTACATCATTGCTGTATGTATTTCCATCCGAGTGGATTTAAGGATGTACGAGCGGTACGCGCGCGTGGAATTTGTCACTTCCCATAGGATTACATTGAAATTTGCTGGAAAATCAATTTCTACTAATGTCATTTTCATGAAAATTTGCACAAAGCTCAGTCTAGAGAAATAAATAATACTGATCAAATAAAATTATATGGTCACCGCGCTAAATTTTGAGATAAACAGCATTGAATTATTTCGTCCATAGAAAATGCATTGGTAAAAAAATGCTGACTCAGCATTTTTTCTCATAAATGGCAAAATTCATGGTCATTTATCTCACAAACGAGGACGGTGACCCCTATATTTTATCACACATTTTGATATCACTTACAAAGGAGAATCCTAAAATTGACAATTTAGAGAAATGACATTACTTTTAATTTTACCGATCGTACATCCTTAAACTGTTTAACTACTTTTGACTATATATATATGGAGAACTTATGAAGAATCGTGAATATCCGCAAACAAAGGCATCAGCAAATCAGCGATGACTTGACACGAGAACTGACGATCAATGCATACAGAATAAGTCAGCCAATTTTTAAAGGTAAGTCATCATTGGAACTTATAGAAGCGGCAAATGGAAAACGCAATATCCTGTACTTACATTTTGACCGGCAAACCATTCGTTCTCATCGAGGAAATCCGAGAAAGATTGAAACATCTCATCAGCATATTTCAAGAGATCTGGTTTAAATTCTTCCTATTTGGATAAAAAGCATGTAAAAAGCTGCTTTATGACAACCGGGATGAACTTGCGCAGAACTCAGATAGTATACAAAGATAAAGTTATTAAGATGGCAAAGAAAATATTGAAAGATCCGAATCATCCACTCCATACAGAATACGAATACCTTCCAAGTGGTCGTCGCCTTAGGGTTCCACGTTCTCGTACAAATAGATTTAAGTATAGCTTTGTACCAAGGTCAATCAGTCTTTTGAATCAGTTGTAACCTGATGCGTGTCTGTGTAAATGTATGTATTGGTAATTATAAGTATATTTAGTCTTTATGCATTATATTAATTTTTTTCTTTTTGTCTTCTGCCAATGAACACAAAATTTCGTGTACAAATAAAGAATGAATGAATGAATGAATGAATGAATGAATGAATTTTATATAATAGGTTGCCTAATTACTTGTAATTTACAAATGAGAAAAATAAACCAGTTCCCAGTTAAAGGCGAGCATGAGCTTCTTTTTAGGGATAATGCATTGACAACTAGGCTGATATTTCATTAGTGAAAATCAATAGCCTCGCACTTTGAAAGAACAGAAGATAGTATTTCTTATGGTCAAACCGGGAAATAATGAGAAAAGCCAGTCTCAAATTGTAATCAAAAAGCAACGTGCCCAATTCGGGTTGTAGGCAGCCACGCCCATTCGTGTTCGGATGTCTCTAGCCACTTCATTTGCCAAGTCGGCTCGTCTTCTTTCATCTTCGCTGGTACCAACTGTCGAAGAGAGAATAGTATTACCAAGTATAGTTGATGGTGACGAAGCCTGTCAGTAGTAAGTACACAATAAATGACATCTACGTAAACTTATGCACTTCGCCCTCGTCCAACGCGGCTTTGTGAATCACCCAATGAGCTATCGTTCGTTGAAAATACACCAGGGATTCATCAAACCCTCGTGATAAATTTATTACTCTACGCTTGGAGTTATTGATAATATACAGCATTATATCATCTTTCATCATAAATCTCCAATGTTTCTTTACTATTGATTTATTTTCCATTATTTGTTCTTCTATTGGTTGATAAATCTTCAGTCTTTATCTACAGCCTTTATCTTCAGTCTTTATCTACAGCCCAAATCATGGCACAATAACATACTTTCAACTTGTCAATGTGTATGTATATAACATCCCATGTCATTATGAGACAACATAGCATTGAAAATTGTACATAATGTGATGTGTTTGCAAATCTTACAGTTTGCAGTTCAACAAATAATCGCAATCATACCAATCCATAATCCAATGACAGTAGGTCAGAATTCGTAAGACAAAAGTTGTAAACATAGTTGTAAACATTAGGGAGAAGAAGAAAAACATTTATGATGCACGTGTCAAAACTTATAAATAGCTTACGTTTGTTTAAATTTCTATCGAAAGATTAAATTTTGATGTGATGAATGTGATCTTGAACCTTCTTGATTTGGCTAGATCACTAATCTTGTGCAGTGAATCATTTTTTATGACTTTACTGCCATACTAACGTTTCCTGGTATGACTTTTCTGCAGCCAGTACACTGCGATTTGTGTTACATACCGTGACGAAGAAGAAACTCAGCAGCGACAAAGCCGGCACTATCTTCTGAAAAAATGAAACGTTTCTTCGCAAATAGTTTTGTTGCTGAATGACACAGCGTGGTCTTTCCGCTCCGCTTATATGATACTGAATATAAATTTTGAAGATTCCTTTGAGGGCGTCTTTTCGCGCAAACACACTCGTGAGATCGTGAGATCGCAAAACCCCTTTATATTGATAATGAGATATACGCTGACATACTTAAAGAAGTAGGCAGGCGTCTTTTCTTCGATAGAGAATAGTATACTTACGTAGGTTTGCCTTGCTTGATAAGTATCTAATGATAACGTTGGTCTCTGTTAACTTGATATCTCCATCAAACAAATACGGTACCTTTGGACAACGTACAATATATCATATTGGTTTTAATTTGAATTCGATCGGTAGGTTTTGTAGCATATTACCGTTATTATTTTTCTAATGATGATAATGCTCTACTGTGTCATGTGAGCCCTGGAGAATATTACTCGTTTGCTAAAGACACAGGAGATAGCGACGACTCAATGTCGACTTGTAGCCTTACCCTTACTTAAATTATTGAATCCTCTTTTTTATAGTATGGCTTTAGCCAATAGGGTTGACAGATGCGTTCGCTATATGAATAGTATACCTTACTAACGTTGTGGATGTGAATCCGAGTCCAAATGTGAATCTTTTTTTCATATCTAACATTGACAGTCACAGAATGATGAATGCTGACATCACAGGCTGCGCTGAAATCCAATCAAGAGGTTAGGGTCAAATGTAGTAGCGCATACTTATTTGGAAACTGCTCCCCAAACAGTGTGACACAGCTGCTCGGACCCACAGGTTCTCATACCCACCATTTACACAGCCATATTAAAACTAAACATCACAGCCCGTCAGATTTTTGATGAAAAAGCAATAATAAAAAACTTACGTTTGGAAAGGTCAGTCCAAGGTTGTATTTTTCTTTCAACCAGTCATCTCTGCTGTAATCAGGTGCTGCGAAGAGATTAGAATTGAAATACATATTTTTGGTCGTTGTGGTTGGCTTAACGATGATAAAAGAAAGTGACATTTAGTCAACAAATTTCAGTAAAACATAGCAGAGTTTGGTTTTTGAATTAGTTCGCAAAACATTACTTACAAATTTGCATGATGGCATATTCCTGAATTCCAAAGTTAGTAACACATATTATGTTGATCGAATGTGTAATACACAGAGACTCAAGTATATTGTTAAAATATTCTATTGTTTCGACAAAAATAATGTTCTATGTTCGGTGAGTTCCTAATTAGCCACAACTTTCTCGTTCAATAATTTTTCTAAAAATAAAATTCATACTTACCAGGTCCCTGTTCGTAAAGTTTCTCTTCATATTCTATTCCAGCGTATTCAAGAATATAGCGAATTGGTTGAGCAACCTTAAATAGGAAAGAAGTTGACGATTTACCCTAGGGAAGTTACTGATGCTATTCCGCATATCAATCATGCCGAGTTATTAAACATCAGAGCTCCACACGTAGCATGTAGATAGGTTAATGACATATTTCTGGTACATACCGGAAAAATATGTATTCGAATAATTTTATTGTAATATGTAGAAGTAGCGAAGGCGTGGAGATCTGACGGCTGGCAATTAAGCATACTATAGCGACGTGAAATATTGCTAACATCAAACAAATACAAATGAAATAATCCGACAAACAAGAGAACAGCCCGATTAGGCTGTTAACAGAGTTAGCAAACCGATCAATTACCAGCCGGAAAACCTATCGCGCCATAGGAAATAATCTAGAGCCTCAGGCAAAATTTGCAGACACACACTGCAGGATTTATAACAGCAGCCTTTGATCACACAAACTTAAAATGTAAACAGTGTCACTGCAGTGTGCAGGGTAAAGGTTAAACGACTCTGTAGGGCTAATCAAATGGTCCTCATATATGCGATCCTTGTGTAATAAATGATCACAAAATACAAACCATAGCATTGACCAATACTTAGGCTTTCAGAAAGTGCGGAGGTTATATGGGGTTACACGCTCAGTGGTTTGCAGAGACAACATTGTTTGTAAGGGCCTAATACATGTTATGAAACCTGAAGTAAGATGGCTGATCTTGTTTTTATTGTCATTGTTGAACTCCTTTGACAAAAGAGCAGTAACGAATTCAATTCTCGTCAACGTTTAGGCTACATAGCTTTTTTGGTATCGCTTCAACGAAAATGTAACCTAAATATACTTAAGTACGATTTCTTTTCCATGAGTGTGCTTATACAGACACCCCCATAATATTTATGGTTCCGAACCAACACATCTACTAGTACAGTAAGTAACTATGAATAGAACTTAGGATTTTATCAACGGCAAGCTTGATGTTATTTTCCTCTCTTGTTGAACAACTAGGTAAACGTGCTACTCACACCACGGACTTTCCAGTAACCGAGTAAAACTGGCATGGCAAGAACAGCTTTCGAATGATCTTTCCGGTTACAGTTCCTTGCAACAATGGACTGGTATCCACTTAGTCAAAACGACTTTTAACCTCACACTATCTGTTCTTAATATGAGATGACCAACAGCAATCGATGATTTTGGAGGACAAAGGTTATGCCCCCATATACGCGTCAGATCTAGGTCACACCTAGCTTCGATGGTGACATCATGGCTTAGTTTCGTCAGAATGTGTTGTAGATTCTAAAAATACTTCATGTATGTACATTAGATGAACTGTATCGATATGACGAAAAAGGTTATAGTTAAAGCTCTTAGTAATCTTGGTAATAGTAGCTTGAATCAAAGTACAGTGGTTCAAAGTCTAGGTTGTTCATCAGCAGTACATTTTTCTTGTACATCTTAGTCGATAAATCTTCCTTGGTGACAAAATAATTGTATATGTATTTCAAAATCGAGCCCTTTTTAAAATACGTTAGTCATGATGTCTTTTTGACTTTGAACCGTGTACTTTCATACCCACGGAATCATTTACAGGGTTTGTATTGTGCTCTGCCAAAACAGAAATTGTCTACACAACAGTAGCAAGAGCATACAAATACATCTTGATATTTTGCACACTCACGGTCGAATTTGTCAAGGGAAACGTATGGGTACCTTGTAATATTGCTATGCCGATCTCGACATACTACTTGCTTTATTTAGAGAACCTTCGTTATTAACCGCCAGGCGATTAGAAGAATTGGATATGGGGGTCAGCGGTCACGTAATGAACAAAAAGGGGCTTAATGCAAATGGTAGACATAGGGGACAGGTGATGCAAAAATAGTCATGTGTCTGAGTATCGAGTATAATCAAATAGTTTAATGTTAAATTTTCAAACTGAAAAGTTTTGTCCCGTGTATCCATTGCTTTACAGCCGCCGCCTTGTCATCAAACATACGTACCTGTATGCATTGAAGACCAGGGACTTGATCACCAGGATCAAGTTTGTTCTAGTCTGTAAGAGGATTATGGAGTGTCATAGCCTTTTTTTCATTGAAATTGTAATCTGATGAGTAAATTTCCTTGCAAGACAATATGACGCAGACACTGACCAGTAACTACATACTCTGAACCCCGCTTCAAACTGTTACTAACACGATTGGAACTAATCGGGGATAATTGGATTTCATATTTTTCAAATTTATCAAAAGTGGTAGGTGCCGTACAGCCGAATGTTTCAACATTGCAAATTACTCATAAAAACAAGTGTGTAAATATAAAAAGAAAATCAGATGAGATTACATTTGTAAATTAAATCGACATTACTTCACCATCCAATTATCTCAAATTAGTTCCAATAGTGTTTACCATAGAAATAATGGGCGACCTCCTGACCATTAATGTTTATTTATGGGCAAGGGCAAGAGTAAAGTTAAAAATTAACGGACGACGCTTGCCGAGCCCGTTAAAGTTGGCTTTCTTCTCGCCCGAGTCATTAAATAAACGTTCATGGGGTAAGGGCGCAGTCTGTTTTTCCATTATATTATCTACGAACCAAAGAAAACCGTCAAAATTTACGAAAACTTTCCACGCGAAAGATAATGAGGCTCCAGAACTTTATCAATACGCGACGCATTGTCACGCACGTTGTAAAAAATTCGCCAAGCCGAACATTCTTTTGGCAAAAAGTGAATTGACTTGGCCCACAATGCTTCATTTTGTTTTGTGACTGATTATGATCTTCGTACAGATCATAATTTACGTTCTAGCTGTAAAGTTACGATGTTAATATTATTATCCATATTCACGGGCATGTAAACAAGCCATTACTGTGTATATGTGTTTAGTCACGTGGCAGTTCGACCAATTAAAATGCGACGGACAGGGCATGGTAATGTAATATTTTTTGCAGGATATGCTTGTCTTTGTTGCGTTCCACTAATGGGGATACTTGGTGAGTTTAATTGATATGATAGATTCAGTGTTAATCAGCCTAAAACATCGAATGAATAAGGACGGTCATTTTTTGAAGGCTGCTCGCTTAAATAAGCTTGATATATTTTCATATTTATAACACTTGGTTTGCCAAAATTACGATAGGGGTACTAGCCACGGATAGCATAGTATCAGTAACTTGCTGGTAGACATGCAAGGAAATGATACTATAGTGGTAACATTGCCCTTATAGTCTAGTCGGAAGGTAGGGTTCCCATGCACCCCATGGATGTATTTTTTTAACCACATTTTTGTAATCCTTAGGGTCTATATTTAATGAATTTTGATGTTCCCAAAATCAAATCGTGTCCCATGGGGTTCATTTGGCGCCATCTTTGCCGCCATCTTGGCCGCCATCTTGGATTTCAACAATGGGGTAGGGGTCACGTATCTACCGCTCGACGGAAACAGAAACAATAAAATACTATAAACGTTACATTTTTAGAAAGCCAAGATCGTGGCCTTTTCATTGATATATAACTTAATAGGGATTAATTAATATTCGAATGTCGATTAGACTTTATATTGGCCATTGGCCGTAAATCGTAAAATTTGCTAAATTTCACACTCAATAATTAAGTTCCCGTTCCTCCAAACAATTTTCATAAGGTATTTATATATTTTTGGAAGAACTCAGTGCATAAACAAGAAAAACAACATTAAAAGTATGTGTCTTGAGATTTTGTGGGTGCATGAGCTTGTTTTCTTATTACGCGGTATTCCACATATCCGTGTGTAACATAAGGGGTAGGGGTAATGTTTCCCGTTCTGTTTCGAATCATGAATGATGAAACCATAAAAATGTTACATTTTTTGAAAGTGCTGCATCAGACCTTTCTAAAAATATATAGATTTATGGGGAAAAATTGCATAATTAAAAGTTACAAAGCTTAAACCTTTCGGTTTGTGTCGATTTCAAGTAATTTTTTAAGAACGAAATTACAACATATGGGGTAGGGGTAATGTTTCCCTTTCTACCTCGAATCGTGAATTACGAAACCATATAAATGTTATACTGTTTGAAAGCTCTGGAATGGGCCTTCCCAAACATGTATAGTTTTATTGGGAAAAGTCCATATTTTTAACTTACAAAGCTTATGCCTTTCAGTTTGTGTCAATTTTAAGTGATTTTTTTAAGAACAAAATTACAACATATGGGGTAGGGGTATGTTTCCCTTTCTGCCTCGAATCATGAATTACGAAACCATATAAATGTTATACTGTTTGAAAGCTCTTAAATTGGCCTTTCTAAACATGTATAGTTTTATTGGGAAAAGTCCATATTTTAAAGTTACAAAGCTTAAACCTTTCAGTTTGTGTCAATTTAAGACATTTTAAGAACGAAATTACAACATATGGGGTAGGGGTAATGTTTCCCTTTCTGCCTCGAATTATGAATTATGAAACCATATAAATGTTATACTGTTTGAAAGCTCTGAAATGGGCCTTTCCAAACATGTATAGTCTTATTAGGAAAAGTCCATATTTTAAAGTTACAAAGCTTATGCCTTTCAGTTTGTGTCAATTTTAAGTGATTTTTAAACAAAATTATAATATAAGGGGTAGGGGTAATGTTTCCCGTTCTGCCTTGAACCATGAATTATGAAACCATATAAATATTATACCGTTTGAAAGCTCTGAAATTGGCTTTTTCAAACATGTATAGTTTCATTGGAGAAAGTTGCATATTTTAAAGTTACAAAGCTTAAGCCGTCCAGTTTGTGTCAATTTTAAGTGATTTTTGAACAATATGCACAAAACAGTTAGTCCGTTAGCCAGGTATCGAAATCATCCCCTCTAAGGTATTTTACCCAATATGATTTTCTGTAGCTAGTATTCTCAGCTGTCATAATCTGCTTGTTTTCCATTTAACTGATGGTGTGGGATAGTGTTTGTGAAGGGCTGTCACGCCCTCCGTAGTAAAATAGGAATGGGTTAGGGGAAAAACAAAAAAGTACCATAAACAATACATTCTTAGAAAGCCAAGATAATCCCCTTACCATTGGTATACAACTAAATGGGGATAAATCGATATTGAAAAATCGATTAGATTTTATATCGGACATGAAATGTAAATTGTAGAATTTGCTTTATTTCAAACCCAATAATTAGTTCATGTTCCTCCAAACAATTTTTACAAGGTATTTATATATCATTTGAAAGAACTTAATGCAATAGAGAAGTAAAAAACATTAAAAGAGTGTATCTTCTTAAGACTTATGGGGTGCGTCGATTGTTTACCTAATATATGGTATGCCGTACATCCCTCTATAATATACATTTAAGGGATAGGGGTATGGGTAATGTTTCCTCTCCTACCAAACGCAGCGAATAAGGAAGCCACATAAATATCATATCTCTGAAACGCTAACGCACTTGTTTTTCCAACAAGATATGGCTTGATGGGGTAAACTCAAAAATTATGCAGTGAAAATGCCTAAACTCAAAAGTTTGTGTTACTTTACTGACATTTACTTGTTAAAAGGAACATAGAAAAATACTCTATAGGCATTGAATAGCACTAAAAAGCTAAAATGGTGGTTAATAAAAGACGTTTTACTCATTTCAATAACTCAAATTAGGGAAAGAAAGTTAACAGCTATAATATGTCAAAAATTATATATTCCAAACCCACAAACACTAAATTGGATGTCATAGTCGTCATGCAAAGTTGATATGACAGCAGCAACAATCAATCCCTTTTCTTTAATTGTATCGCGAGAGATATATAAGCAATAAAGCACCACTTTGAAAGGATACCACACGGTTTTGACCGGTAAACAACATATACGCACGAACTTCAGTCGTGTGTATAAGGAGTGAAATGGTCAAAACCGAGCTCGAGTGGCGTACCCAACTTATAGGGGTTGTTTATCGCTATATTATATCAGTATATTGAAACTTGTGATAAAAATACAAACAATGTGAAAGAAACCCACTTTGGAGACAGAAATGGCCAACTTTACAGTATATCGTAAATACATGCACAGTCACGTGACCGTCTGGGCAAATCAGAGCTCACTATTAATAGTGTTACTTTTAATACCACACGGGAACACGAGAGAATTTTTATCGCTGAAAACCAATCACCATTAATCCACATAGCTTCTTCATAACAAGATAAGATGGATCGACAACACTTTACTTCCTTACCAGAAAACAAGAGATCATAACCAATTTTTCGAAATTATTTTACAACGCAGAACACTATATACTCCCAATGAGGATTACATTTTCGACTAGGTACTAAAATTCAATAGCAAAATAATTCTGGAACTAAAACCCGAAAAGCCAAATGTCACAGAACGCATTCAAATTACGCAACTAAATAGTAAAACAGAAGGCGAACAAACACTCTCTACACCAAGCATAAGAAGGCGAGACAAACCTCAGAAAATGACTAAAAAGGCTTATATTCCCATTGACACCTCAATGTTTAAAATGCCTTGTGAGTGAATCTATCATTAGTTTCTTATCATGGATGACATTTAACCAATGTTAGACCCTGACGTCTTTGAAGCAAAGACCCTACAAACGGACGTTTTAGGGTCAATGCTTGAAGATACCATTCCCACCAGCATGATCGAATCAGAGAGACTAGATTGATCTAACTTTCGAGCTAGATCAGCCACCAGCAGTGAGAAAAATAAGTCAACATAATCATCAGAGTCAAGCGAGCTTGACAACGGCTTCACACATTATACTCCACAGAGAGGACATTCTTACACAATTTACAAAAGCGTTCAATAGCTTCGTTAAAGGCATTGTTCGCGATCCCAGGGATGGGCATGCTGGTTGCGTGGCAAATGCAAAATGTTGGTCATGCTGAATCAAGGTGTAATCAAGTAATAGCTTATTTATAGATTTGGAAAATCCTAATCCTGATAGTAATGATGGAATATAAACTTTGTGAAAAGTTGAGAAAATTTGCCACTTCTTTGATTTGTATGTTTTACATTCCATGTTGTACTAGCCTGTACGTACATGAACAGTCAATACATCCGGCAAGTATTCTGTGCTGTTCTTTTATAGTTAGGTCCCCGCAATCCGAGATAAGTCTTTCTATAGTGTCAATCATTCTCTTCGATTACTGTAATCTACTCCAATAAATTCCCATTTAACTCATTTGTATGATTACAGGGAAGCCTAAGCCTATCTCTTACAATCTAAGATTTGAGATATTTGACAACAATATACGCAATTTTCATATTTTTCATAGGCCTAAATAACACACAGAAGAAAGTCATACTCAATGTTTTGTCCAATTGAAAGTCAAATTTTCACCGAAACAAGTAGAGGTGGCCATCTGTAAGCCAAACGAGAATTAATATTAGCAAAGATGGATATTAATTAAGCCTTTCCCATTTCCGATCCCAGTTACTCATACAACGGGGTATAAGCGAAAGCGAAGAGTATCTAATGTGTTGAAACCTAAGTGGCCCCTATTCAGTACCACGTAGCCTACAGGTACACCTTAAAGAATACTTACCAGGCCAAAATACCGAGTGTTGAATTCCTTCAAAAGTGGCAACACCTGAAAGACACTGCGGCAACCAATTTATCACCCTGATCTCTAACTATTTATCTCTACACCAATAAAGCACCGGACTCAAGACAGTTGTACATAACAAACTTAAGAGAGCGATCGAAGACACTCGCTACACAGAACGCAGGATGGAAGGCTGCAAAGACGATTCTTCAAATAGGCAAAAAAGAGGCTAAAAACAACACAAACATTCACAGCAACGACGACAGGTCGGGTTTTCTTCCTATACTAAGGTACAAAACCAAACCAAAGGGCCTTTCAAAGGCCACTGCACTTCCCTTAAAGCCCGGCTCGAAATGGACTGGGATCATGATTAGTGCCAAGTATGGTTGGGCGTTTTGGGGCATGGCTCTGCATAATGAGTCTGTTGGTAACGGTTGCGATCGTTCGCATTATCTGCGGATCTGTTTGCTCTCAGATCACGCTCAGGCTCGGACTAATATAGATACGTACAGCCTTCGTTTCAAGGTTCGTTTCAGTCATGCAATGGCAAATACTCGAAATAAAAAAGAAAGGAAAACTATCAACTTAATCAAACAAGAGTTTGCTTGAATGAATTTACCGAAGTTTCAGGCCATATCAACGTTCGTTATGTGAATGATTCAGCTGCTGACCGCCATGTACATACGGAATATTGGCGCCATCTAAAGTCGAATAATTATCAAAAAGTAAAAAGCTTATATCTGGGCTTTCTAAGAATGTATTGTTTATGGTACTTTTTTGTTTTTGTTTCCGACTAGCGGTAAATATGTTACCCCTAACCCATTCCTATTTTACTACGGAGGGCGTGACAGCCCTTCACAAACAAGTCGTTACACTCTCACACATCATCAGTAAAATGGAAAATAAGCAGATTATGACATCTGAGAATACTAGCTAACAGAAAATCATAGTGGGTAAAATGCCTTAGAGGGGAGGATTTCGATACCTGGCCAACAGACTAACTGTTTTGTGCATATTGTTCAAAAAAATCACTTAAAATTGACACAAACTGAAAGGCTTAAGCTTTGTAACTTTCAAATATGCAACTTTCCCCAATAAAACTATACATGTTTGAAAAGGCCAATTTCAGAGCTTTCAAACAGTATAACATTTATATGGTTTCATAATTCATGGTTCAAGGCAGAACGGGAAATATTACCCTACCCCTTATATTATAATTTTGTTTAAAAAATCACTTAAAATTGACACAAACTGAAAGGCATAAGCTTTGTAACTTTAAAATATGGATTTTCCCCAATAAAACAACACATGTTTGGCAAGGCCAATTTCAGAGCTTTCAAACGGTATAACATTTATATGGTTTCATAATTCATGGTTCAAGGGAGAACGGGAAACATTACCCCTACCCCTTATATTAAAATTTTGTTTAAAAAAATGACTTAAAATTGACACAAACCGAAAGGTTTAAGCTTTGTAAGTTTAAAATATGGACTTTTCCCAATAAAACTATACATGTTTGGGAAGGCCATTTCAGAGCTTTCAAACAGTATAACATTTATATGGTTTCGTAATTCATGGTTCGAGGCAGAAAGGGAAACATTACCCCTACCCCATATGTTGTAATTTCGCCCTTAAAAAATCACTTAAATTTACACAAACTGAAAGACATAAGCTTTGTAAGTTTAAAATATGGACTTTTCCAATAAAACTATACATGTTTGGAAAGGCCCATTCCAGAAGCTTTCAAACAGTATAACATTTATATTGTTTCGTAATTCATGTTTCGAGGCAGAAAGGGAAACATTACCCCTACACCATATGTTGTGATTTCGTTCTTAAAAAATCACTTAAAATCGACACAAACCGAAAGGTTTAAGCTTTGTTACTTTTAAATATGCAACTTTTCCCCATAAATCTATATATTTTTAGAAAGGTCTGATGCAGCACTTTCAAAAAATGTAACATTTTTATGGTTTCATCATTCATGATTCGAAACAGAAAGGGAAACATTACCCCTACCCCTTATGTTACACACGGATATATGGCATACCGCGTAATAAGAAAACAAGCTCATGCACCCACTAAATCTCAAGACACATACTTTTAATGTTGTTTTTTCTTGTTTATTGCACTGAGTTCTTCCAAAAAATATATAAATACCTTATGAAAAATTGTTTGGAGGAACGGGAACTTAATTATTGGGTGTGAAATTTAGCAAATTTTACGATTTACGGCCAATGACCGATATAAAGTCTAATCGACGTTCGAATATTAATTAATCCCTATTAAGTTATATATCAATGAAAAGGCCATGATCTTGGCTTTCTAAAAATGTAACGTTTATAATATTTTATTGTTTCTGTTTCCGTCGAGCGGTAGATACGTGACCCCTACCCCATTGTTGAAATCCAAGATGGCGGCCAAGATGGCGGCAAAGATGGCGCCAAATGAACCCCATGGGACACGATTTGATTTTGGGAACATCAAAATTCATTAAATATAGACCCTAAGGATTACAAAAATGTAGGTTAAAAAAATACATCCATGGGGTGCATGGGAACCCTACCTTCCGACCCGACTATTATTACAACTGTCAAACAATACTTTGACTGAGAAATCATTTGAAAAAATTCCTTTCAAATTGTCAAAACGTTGTCATTGTCAAGACAAGGAAATATGACTGTTGTTTTGTCACTGCCCTCCTACTATGATATGAAAAAATTCCACTCCCACTTATTGGTATCTCCCTACCCCTTCGCCATCAGGGAATCTGCCCCTTCTTCTCTCAACACTTAATAACTTTCACTGCCCCTTCCCATCGCTATACGACATTTCAACTGATATGTACACAACAGGAGCCGACGGAGAAAGAAAAAAAGCGAACAGACACACACCTACGTAATACTGACATGCATGCATCAGCTGATATGAGTGAAATATTCAACAGTAAGTCTGGTTTTATAGGATTTCAGTAGGATACATATTGAAGATTTAAGGTAGTATGCGCGTCGAAAGTGAAAGACTTAAACTTTTGCTCACACTTCCCTCAAGTAATATTTCAACAATTCTCTCTCAAAATGAAATTGAAAATCGATGGTCACTGTGCAAATTTTGATACTAGAAAAACAAATTACTCAAGACTTACCAATATTTGAAATTCAAAATGGCCGCCATCCCTATATTTAGTCTATGAAGAGACATTAAATTCTATATTTTCGAAAAACTAAGACGGTTAAACGTTTTCTTAAACCAAGAGCTTTAAAATTACCCTCAATAAGTGGTAGATCGGAAGAGAATTGTTACAGTTTGGCTGTCCGAATAGCTAATCCAGAGGCACATTCCACCTTAAGAGTATATTGGAAAGACATCCACAATCAATATGATCAATCGTATTTATTATGATAGGACAAAATTATACACACGAAAGAGCAATAGTTATGAAGAACACAATTCATCAGTCTGTATGAGCCTGATCATCCCATTTACAATGAATGATCTGGTATTGAAATATAAAGATGTGGGTTTCGATAATAACTCATTATTCCAAGATTCTAGCCGAACGTTTTCGTGACCGATACTTATTTAATAAATTGTATTAATTTATGGGACAAATTTAACACCCTAATACAGCGTAACGGAAAAACTTTCATTCACAATATGTACTATCACTAAATTTACAAATCTTGTATCTTCCATCTTAACGTATTTTGTCACATGTTCTATTTTGTCGGATCGCCTGGTGACCCAAAATATTCAAGAAAATGGAATGACAAACATAAGGGCGCCATATACGACGTCGACAAAGGAGCCCGCTTGTTGTAAATAGGAAAACTCGTAAATTTGTCCGTTTTCCTATAGGCAGCGATCGCTGGTATTGCCTGGAATCAAGAAAAGAGTGATAAGACAATGGAATCTTGAAAAAAAGATGCATTTTCACTTTTTTCCTAAACCTTGTGATAAGGAAGGAGATCAATGCGCGATGACAAATCTGGTGCATCATGATGTGAACTGCATGGATTAAACTTTCACTGCTGATGTGCAGCGTCTCGGAAGCTGTTATCCAATCGGGTGGCTGAATCTTACTGTTATAATTGAATAATACAAATAGAATCCCTAGTTGCTGTGAACAGTGACAAACGACCAATCAGATATAACCTTCAGAGCACGCTGCACATTCGCAGTGGAAGTTTATTCTACGCAGTTTACACCATAATGCACATCAGTCCAACTTTCAGGCAACTATTTTCTGGGTTGTTACATAGTTCCTAATTTAACATGATATTATGTATTACAAGTGGAATTAGATAAACTTAGCTATATTTTTTCAATAATCTGGCCCTGGTCTCCAAATTGCGATTCCCTAACCTATGCAGAAATGCCTAATATTCAGCTTATCGATTTATGTGTAATATCAAATGTTGTTAATTCTATAGCAATTTTAGTCCGGAATATAATTCATTGGTCACCAAAGTCGTGAGTCGTATTTCAAAATACTCCGGGTAGGAGCCGAAAATATGTCTTTTTTTTCTAAAATAGGAAATACGTTTCCGTAAAATACACCTGCTCTCCCTTGATAGTTAACTAAACCACACAACCACACAAAATTGTCTTCTTTGTGTGTATTTAAAATAAAATGTGTCGGACGCTCTTAAAATCTTTGAGCTACATAAAGAGGAAACACGATTGGAACTAATTTGGTATAACTGGATGATGAATAATATCAGTCTAATCGTCAAATGTAAGCTCATCTGTTTTTCTGTTCAAGTTAAGCACTTGTTTTTATGTGTAATTTGTAATATAGCCATATATTCAACTGTAAGGCACCTAACAATTTTGAGAAATTTGAAAAATATGAAGATCCAATTATCCCAAATTAGTTCCAATCATGTTAGGATAAAACAGTACAACTGTTGTGTATTACTTAACACAGCGTCTTAATGCTGAAAGTGTGCCTCTGGAAGAAAAACTTTGATTGTTTAAAAAATGAGGCAATACTTACGTCGAATCGATTCTTGAATTCCTTTGTTAAAAGACAAAAGAAAACAAAATAGCTATTAGAAACACGTACTTTTCGGGTTTCTGTTAATGTCACATATCTCTGTACATATGTTCACCACGGGAAAATACTTTGTTTCTAAACATGCTCGTAATTCTTTTCTGTGTTGTTTTTGTCTGTTTGCTTGTGTTTCTGTGTCTCTTGACTATTTGTACGCCTGTAAGGTTTCACCATGAGTCGAAGTTAACAGCATTTAAGCGTTAACACACATGCTTGGATGGTCATATTGGGGCTCGTGAACGTGACTTTTTGGGAAAGAATTTTTCAAACAAGAAGCGTGAATGGAAAAATGATTTATATTAAATATGGAAACTAAGAGGATATCATTATCATGTTGAAGAGATATATCGACTACATGAATGTACTGACAGCAGACGTGCATATTAACGGAGAGTTCATTGATATTATGCATAGACTCACTATACCATGTCAGATGACAAAAAATAGACTTAAAAATCACTTTGTGAACTGATCACTTACCTGTAAGTTTTTGTACTTGTCCAACAGGCCGGGATCAACCTTTAGAAACTGGTCAAACAGCTCAAACATTACGAAGTCGGCGTAGGTCAGCTGCGATAAAAATTACATGTAGATTGGATGAAGAAAATATATGTAATTTTACCTAGACTAAGCCATGATCGATATTTAGGTCGAGCTTTTGTTCAATATCCTTTGATTCAAAGTTATTAAAATCGTTTGGAGAACACTTATAAAATTCATCTAAGAAAGGCTTGAAATGTATTAATCTCGAAGGACAGTTCTTATGATCGGAAACGTTACTAATTTGGAAGTATTTGATCTTTTAAATGTTCATCTTTATCAAAAGTATTAGGTGCACTTTAGCCGACAGTTGAATTATGAAACAAGTGCATTTCAAAGAGAAAAAAAGCAGACAATCTTACATTTGCAGATCAAATCAACATCACTACACTTTACAATTATTAGAAATTAGTTCCTATCCAATTAGTTATGATAATTCACCTAAGAACATTTAGAAAGATATCGATGTTTGACGATTTTTATCACATTTACTCGCAACAAAACTTGATACAGAAAATGCTTGGGGATCGAGAAATGGCCTTTGCAAAGAAAAAATTCCGCACTCAAAGAACCGATAACATTGCCTCTGTTGCCCTTAAGTGACAAGTGATTATATGTGTGTATTTACTCGATGTTCAGTCTTCCTTATAGCAATGGTCATATTGTTGCCTATTTACGTTAAAGTTTATGCGTACTTGTCTCAAGTTTTGATGATTTGTTTTCTCATTCTTTGAATTGCATGATGGGCATTTTTGTTGGACTTTTTTGAAGAATGGTAACTTGAGGAAGACTAAAGGAAAATTATCCAACGCCGAGTAATATTGCATTGAACTCTATCCTAGAGGGTACACTTCGATGACATATCATGAAAGGCAACATTATTAGAAACTACAAGAAGATCGCATCCGATATTTTAGACGCACGGTGTCAAGTTCGATTATGTGTTTGTGTGTTTGTGTATGTTTACAGTACGCACAATATATGCTGTTTGTTTATATTGGTAGGTGTACTAATTGTCCTACTATAGGTACACAAACATGTACAAATGTACTGTACATACAGTTATTTGCTGTGGAGATAATTCTTACACTTGAAAAATCAAACAAATATCGGGTCAAAAAGTTACAATTCTTTCAATGGATAATATGTGATTATAAGAAAAGCTCGCGATAGAAAAATTGAAATATACAAATAGATCAAAACGAAATATCGTAACCATTTATCTTACATTTTGACCAGCAAACCATTTGTTCTCACTGAGGAACTCAGACAAAGATTTGAACATCTCATCAGCATATTTCAAGAGCTCTGGTTTCAATTCTTCCTGTTGGTAAAGAACATGCGGTAAGGTATGGTGTGTGTTTGCTTTAAAGCTACAACGGCAAAAACCAGATTTGTCAAGCACGTGTCGTATTACGTATCACGGAAGTGAAGGACTTAAATCGTTGTTCAAAATTTCCTCAACTGAAACCTCAAAAATTCTCTTTAAAAGAATAAAAACAAGGGCTAATCGCGCAAATTCTTGTCCTACATAAACAAATCACCTCACATTTAGTGACAGCTGAAATTCACTCTTGTAACACTCTGAGTGCTGTGTCAGAAAAAATTAAATGTTCAATTTTCACAAAAATAATACGGTGAAAACAACATTTACTCTAAAGATTCAAATGAGTTCACGAAAGCAGTGGAACAGCAAGCTTGGTATTATAATAACTCGGAATCCCGAATATCTGTCACGAGGGTCAACCTAATTTAGCAGATTCAGTGTGCCAGTGATATTTGGTATATTATTATGTAAACGCGATAGCGTTGCTCTTCAAACAGAATGAACAGACTGGGAGCATTGTGTTTTTAATGGACATACAGATAATGAGAAACCAGGCTTATTTGGTGTTATTAACAAGCAACATACCCACTTTGGGTTGTAGGCGTTGTAACCTATCATCGTTCGAATATCTTTAGCAATTTCATTCGCCAAGTCAGCTCGTATTCTTTCATCATCGTTTGTACCTACTGCCAAACAGAGGGTGAGAAACCGTGAAAAGCAGCATGTCAGCTTGAACAATAGCCGCAAATTAAATAACCAAAAATTGCATTGTAATTTCACATAATGTGTTGTGTTTGCAAGACTAATGTTTTTTGTTTCAGCAAACTTTAGGGAGAAAAAGAATGATAAATAGCTGTTCACAGTCTAGCAAAACAAAATATGCTCAAGAGTTACATTATATATATATATATATATATATATATATATATATATATATATATATATATATATATATATATATATATATATTTGGGTCAGACATTTGGAGGCAGATCTCTAACCAGTAAAATGCAATCCGATTTCAAACGTAAAGGAAATTTCAATCGAAGCAAGCACGGTTTACGGGACGATATAGTTAACAACAACTATACCAAGAGGCTGCGTCAAAGTTACATGATTTCCGCTGAGCAAATGTCGCACTCCTTGGCAGAAAAAGAACGTTTCCACAAATCACTCTGGAGGATGACTTGGTTTTTTTTCCTGCTGAACCCACTGCAATATTCACCATGTTTTGAGGATGGTTTTCTTCGAGGGCAAATGTTACTGACAAATATACTTGTCAAGATCAGAGAAATACTAATTAATATTGAAAGTGTTATTTTTATAACACATCAACTAGCCTTCAATTATTTATTATGACATATAGTCTTGTATCAAGTCACTCGTATTACATTCTGTTACTGTAGATACTCGGTCTGATAACAGTCCTTCTAAGATTTCGGTTTTGAGGCACCGCATCCTATCACTGTTTATTCTACCAACCAGAATATGTTTAATCGATCATGTGACTTTCTTCAGATTTATAGACATTTCCCCAAAACTATTTGTCAATTGGAAACCTCGCCATCAAATCAGAGACATCTTACCCTCAACAGAGACACTTAACGTCAGATATTGTACTGTCTCTCATCCAAGTGTTATGAATCAATGTATTTAGTCAAAACTAGTCTCTAGACGACTTCTTCTCCCGACTTCTTTCTCTAGACCTGGTCATATTGCAAATTCACATATTTTTCCAAGTAATGGTCCGTATACTTACGTAGGTTTGCCTTGCTCGATAAGTATCTAATGATAACGTTGGTCTCCGTTAGCTTGACGTCTCCATCAAACAAATACGGTAACTGGGGACAATTAGATAATGTACGCAAAAGTTACGTCCTTATAATTCCGGTTTCTAAGTGGATCGGTTGGCTTTTGTCGTAAGATTAGTAGGTTTATTATTTCCCCTGTCATTTTTCCTGTTTTCATGTTTGCCTAGAAGATTATTACTGACTATAACTAACTTGAGTCGATCGGTTGCCTGTCTGTAATAAATAAACGAATAGTATTTCAAATAAAACTGATTAATTAGCTCTAAAGAAACAAACTTCAAAATGCATTGTTCTTGAAAAAAGCCAATGCCACCAAGGACTCATGCGAGAACCAGGGATTGGAGATTGCCACTTTAAGTGTTGATGATGAGTGCCTTGGTCGACACCAAGAAATATATCAACGAAAGTACAGTCACATAAGCTTATCCTGTGATGTTGACTCATTGATTTAATCCTCTGATAAGGTCAACACACTAGCGGTTTTTATCAATTTTTTATCACAGGTGATAGCAGTGTGTCATCAAGAGATCAATGATTGCAAATATAGTTAAGATAGCGACGAGGAGGCCGTTGGCAGCAAAGACAATTGTCATTGTAAATATCAGAGATACGAATGAAGATAGAGTTCATATACATTCTTTCCACACAGTCCCCCTAGTGCCCCACGTGACATCAGCTGCTGCACTATTTCACAATAGGGTTTGCTTTTGCATTTCGGTGAGGTGAATGAGATATTCTCATGATGGCGTAATCAGAACGGAATACGATGTGAAGCAATTCTAGACTTACAGACATTTCAGGCAGTCAAAGTATTCCTTGATAACTAGTAAAATGGTTTGGGGTTTCGTAAGGCATGCTGATAGTGCAAAAAGAAATACCGGCAGACGAATGTAGTTTTCAATAAAGTAGTGCAACAATATAACGTAAACTCGCTTGTCCAGATGTCGACCTTTACATCGCCCATGCGAAACACAAAAACGTCACACAGTGTTAGAGAATCGAGACGTACACACAAAAAAGGACAGAGTATTGCAAAACCTACGTTTGGAAATGTCAGCCCGAAGTCATGCTTTTCTTTCAACCAATCATCTCTACTGTAATCGGGCGCTGTAAGGAATTTAGAATTAAGTGAAGAGTTTACCCCCAGGCAGAAGGTACAATGGTAGGTTTCATGATCATCGAATAAATTTAGTCAACATATTTCAGTAAGACAAAGCACTTTTTAAAACTTGCAATATTACAATAGTGACCTATACATTCAGTGACTGCAGTGTATTCCTTCAAACATAAATTCTGAAAGTCTTGCTTCAATACATATATTACATATGTTCGATGAACATGACTACCCGATGCGAACGATACATGATGACTTTGGTTTTCCATAATTTTTGGGGTATGCATCATAAAAATAACATTTGCTACTCACCAGGCCCCTGTTCGTACAGTTTCTCTTCATATTCTATTCCGGCATATTCAAGAATATAGCGGATTGGTTGTGCAAGCTAAAAGAAAAGGAAAAAAGGTTTACAATTTACTTATAAATACTCTTTGTTCATTCATTTTATTGAACGCACTCCAATTATATTTTCATTTGACATAGGGTACAAAATCCTTCAAACCCCGTATTGAATTAACTTTCACCCTTCAATTTTTTTCTAATAATTCTGGAATATTTATGATATATACCCGCCGTAGATACCATGTGCGCGACAGGAGGTGTAATTTTTGATAATTAAGCCTATTGTATTAAAATTGGTTTAGGTGTTGTGAAAGAGAGCTTCCGAAATTCATACAGTCGACCTTTCCCACGCGGGTTTTCTGGGAGAGCATAAGGGATGCTGCGCTGACTAAGCATACAACCAAAGAGATCGGTGTTTAATTAGAATGGGCAGTTCTGGGACGAGGCTACGTAGCGTTCATCATTGTGGACTTTGACCTTCGACCAACGAGCGAATGGAGAAGGCATGCATTTTTCCTATTCAGAGAGATGGCTTATTTTGTTGATAGCGTTGACACACGAGCGTGTTCCTAATCATGAGAGCAGAAAATAGTGTACCGGTCAACTCTTCAGCCATGTGACTTCTTTAGATCAGCAAAGCCATGATTGTATCAGCCATGATTGTATGTCGCACATCTTAGTATTATAATAAGTAATACATGTACATGTACATGCATCCTCATTAGTAAAATAAACAGTTAAAAGGGCTACTCACACCACGAACTTTCCAGTAACCGAGTAAAACTGGCATAGTAAAAACAGATTTTCGAGCGATCCGTTTCAATTGTTTGTAGTTTCTTGCCTAACGTGACGTTTCGTCGCAAGACTCGACGTGTCTACCGCAACAACAGCACGATAGATTTGCCTGCCGGAGAAATAAAACCTGTGATTGTTGAAAACGCTGTGACATTTGACCCAAGGGTGAGGGAGCGCTTTTTTTTGCTCACGTGTTGACACACGTGAGCATATGTCGCAGCGATGTCTGTCTGTCTGTGTGTCTGTCTGTCTGTCTGTCTGTCTGTCTGTCTGTCTGTCTGTGTGTC
Source organism: Ptychodera flava (assembly GCF_041260155.1). Taxonomy (NCBI): domain Eukaryota; kingdom Metazoa; phylum Hemichordata; class Enteropneusta; family Ptychoderidae; genus Ptychodera; species Ptychodera flava. The sequence goes on from NC_091940.1 coordinate 33,889,199, forward strand.
TGTCTGTCTGTGTGCTCAATATCTCAAAAACGGCTCATCAGATCAGAATCAAATCTGGTACATAGATTCAGTTTGCAAATGGCAAGAACTGATTAGTTTTTGGTAGGTGTGGCTTGCTTACTTTTTGCTCATTTGCATAATTAATGATTTTAGAAAAAACGGATATATATTGACAACGACTGCACACAGTTTGATGAGATTTGCTACAAATGTTGATCTTACCAAGATATATCAGCTGTGAAAGATATTAAGGGATGACATAAAAGATAATGGATTATTTGCATATTTAATGAACTTTCTAATTAGGGATATATATCTGATTTGACTTGATCAAAATTGACAAAACTTGGTATGTATATTGAAGATACTATGATTTAACATTATTGAAAGTCATTAAGCATTTTTACTTCATCAAACTCTTAATTTGCATATTTAATGAACTTTTGAAATTAGGGATATTTATTTGAATTGACTTGACCAAAATTGATGAAACTTGCTATGTACATTGAAGATACTATGATATAACATTGTTGAAAGTCATTAAGCATTTTCACTTCAGCCAAATACTTATTTGCATATTTAATAAACTTTCCTAATTAGATATATAAATCTGAATGGACTTTACCAAACTTGATGAAACTTGCTATGTACATTGAAGATACTATGATATAACATTGTTGAAAGTCATTCAGCAGTTTTACTTCAGACGATTCCTTATTTACATATTTAATGAACTTTCTTAATTAGATATATAAATCTGAATGGACTTTACCAAAATTGATGAAACTTGCTACGTACATTGAAGATACTATGATATAACATTGTTGAAAGTCATTAAGCAGTTCTACTTCAGCCGATTCCTTATTTACATATTTAATAAACTTTCCTAATTAGATATATAAATCTGAATGGACTTTACCAAAATTGATGAAACTTGCTATGTACATTGAAGATACTATGATATAACATTGTTGAAAGTCATTAAGCAGTTTTACTTCAGCCGATTCCTTATTTACATATTTAATGAACTTTCTTAATTAGATATATAAATCTGAATGGACTTTACCAAAATTGATGAAACTTGCTATGTACATTGAAGATACTATGATATAACATTGTTGAAAGTCATTAAGCAGTTTTACTTCAGCCAAATACTTATTTGCATATTTAATAAACTTTCCTAATTAGATATATAAATCTGAATGGACTTTACCAAAATTGATGAAACTTGCGATGTACATTGAAGATACTGTGATATAACATTGTTGAAAGTCATTAAGCAGTTTTACTTCAGCCAATTCCTTATTTCCATATTTAATGAACTTCACTAATTAGGGATATATATCTGAATTGATTCGACCGAAGTTGATGAATCTTGCAACATATATTGAAGATACTATAAAACAATATCATTAAAAGTCATGAAACTTTTTTACTTCAGCCAATTCCTAATTTGCATATATAATGAACTTTCCTAATTAGGGATATTTATCTGTATTGACTAGACCAAATTTGACAAAACTTGCTATGTACATTAAAGATACTATCGATTCCGTATTTGCAAATTTAATGATTTTTCCTAATTAAGGATATTTATCTGTCTTGACTAGACCAAAGTTGAGGAACTGCTTTGTACATTAAAGATACTATGATACGACATTATTGAGTCATTTAACATTTTTACTTCAGCCTATTCACAATTTGCATATTTAATGAGAACATTTCAGTCAATTCCTAATTTGCATATTTAAATGAACTTTCCTGATTGGGGATATATACTTGGATTTAAAATTAATCTGTGGTGAATATTATTCATTATGTTGATCATAACACTTTAAATGAAGTTGCAAACATGTGGCAAAGGTTCAAATTTACACATAACTGTAACATATAATTAAACACGTGAGCATTTTCAGTTCATATCTGGTTTACTTGAGGGAGCTATCGCTGTGCACTCAGGGTGAGTCGTTGGAATCAGAAGGGTCACTTAAAATATAAAAGGTGCCATGGGAGTCCCTCAGAAACTGGCTCAAGATGAGGCAGCGCGTTAAATTTAGGAAGTTACCTCAGCATTGAAGGTAGTAAGCGCCTCAAAATTGAAAGGCTTACTGTTTTGTTCAGAGATTCCGTAAGGGAACTTTGAAAGCTTTCTACTTTGAATTTATAAATAAAACTCAGGGGTTACTATGCAAAATTAAGTACCAGAGAAACACATTTCCCAATATTGAGACAGTTGAACTTCAAATGGCAGCCATCCCTGAACTGATTCTATCAGAAATTATACATTTTCCATTTTCACAAAATGCTTCAACCGGAGAAAACTTGATTCGCTCAATGAGCTTCAAAATGACCCTCAACAAGTGGTAGGCGAAAGATGTCAGAATATATGTGTCCCCATGATTTATCCCCAGTGTTCATTCTACCTTAATGCAATTCTAAATATGGACTAGGATACAGAAGAAGAGACCTAAAGCATCTCTAGACTATTAAACATGTACTACGGTTGTCTTTGCGTATACATGATCTATGCTACTCATCATTGCTGTCAGCATTAAAAGAGAATTTTTCAGTGTTTGTTTTCGTAAAAAACTGCATCCTTGCCGGATTATAGTCTGTAGGATATTTAATATAGACCATTGGAGAAGATCTTTAAGGAGAGCCACACCAAACTTCCTAAAACTCATCCCTTCATTTTCTACTTATGCTTTCTTTATTCTACTTTAGATCATTACATTCGCTATCAATCCTCAGCCGATGATTTAATAAGAATGACAAATATTTAAAAAACACGATTGGAACTAATTTGGGATAATTGGATTTTCATATTTTTTAAATTTCTCAAAAGTGGTACGTGCCAGATAATTGAATGTTGCAATAATACAAATTACTCATAAAAACAAGTTTGAGTTTGTTTTGTGAACAGAAATTGAATACTATGAACCAAGACCTCTTCAATCTTAAGTCGCTCTTTTAAGGAATCTGTAAGATTGACTTATCAAATTGATGTGCCATCCATATTACACATTCCCAAAATGTTGAGATATCATTTTGCGCACATTTCAGTTAACAATTTAGCACTTTAATCTCGAGCTCATGACTACAAAATAAAGCCAATTCAAGTGTTGTTACGTAACAATAGAATCTGGCGAGATGATTTAATCGAGAGCGGGACGGCAAGGAAACCTAAAACTTCCTTCGTACGGCATTCCATAGCGCCTCACTCAGTACCCAACGCCCATTGCGTCTTTGGAACGCCTCATAAACATTACACAAGTTAAAAAGCCTATCGTTGCTTTACAAGTCACAAACCTTGGTATATTGGCTTCACTGTAAATGACATTTGATACGACCATACGTCGATCTATGCTATGAAAGTGTTTCGAAAAAGAAAAAAGGGATGAAAGAAAAAAGGGACTCCTCCGCTGTCGTTGAGGGCTCTCGCTGACGGCCATGATTACTTGGTCATACGGTCTGTATAAGTGCCCAACTTGTAATTGAAGAACTTCGGATGATAAGTCGTTAAATTTTGACCCATGTTTTACAACTCTAGCACGACTCTATAGACTCTTTGGCCCATCTTGGAGTGGAAAGTATAGTTTTGTCACCAGTCTTTTAGCCAAGACTTCGTGGAAAAACTGTCGAGTTTGTGTTTTGCAAACTGCAACTGACCAAGGTGTACATGTACCAAAATTCAGAACCGAATGCCTCCCCCGCCAATTTTTCTCCACCCTTTTAAAGCACTCCATGTAAATGATATTATTTTATACGACGAACAAAATTTACTGCAATATCTTTCATTTGCCAGGAATAATACTACTTATATAAGTCGTTCTGACAGAGTACGAACTTTTACTTCATCTAAAAGTGTACCAGGGATGGTACCTATCGAACATCCCATTCTAATATAGGCTGTCCTAGATAATCATCCATTGTTCTAGAAAATCATCGGAAAAGAGCGATGTCGATCCGAATGCCCTGTGACGAACAATTATTGTGACTTCTTCGTTGCGACGGTAGTCTTGGAGTTTCTTAAAAGGTATGGGCCAAAGTTACACTCTGGGATTCTCCGAGCTCTCTGACAATTTTTTTTGCAAGCTAGCACAGCCTTGTACACGTATGCTGAACTGAAGGGGGACAACTCATGACGGCATGCTTACCTCCTCTGTCGTTCTGCAAAGCTTCGCTCCGAGTTCCCAAGGAGCTATACCTCCTCTGCCGTAGTTGCCATACAAAACAGATCCAAAATCAAGTATTTTGCATAAAAAAGTTACCGTAACATAGATGTTCTTGATACTTCCGACTGAGAAAAAATTACATATTTTAGCGTTGCATAATACGGGTACGTCCGCTACAGTTTCCGATCTTCTGATAAACAATTCTCATCATCTTAGGCACAAAATAGAGACCCTTCAAAATCGTATCATGCCAAAAAATGCCGCCCACATTGTGCAAGTGATTAAATTATACGTTTCGCCTTGATGAACTTTTGCTTGGCTTTAGCACAAAGTCTTGCCTGTTATGCATGAAAAAAACAGTCTATCCCGCATTCCGAAGGTGTAAAAATACATTTCATATTTTACATTCCGTGCCTTGCGAGAATGGCTTCAGCCCAAAAACACCACCCATTTGAAGACCAATAAAGCCAGGGTAGGTATACCAATCCGAAATTGTGCTTCTGTGTTCGCGTAGAGTTTCGGAAAAAATACACATAAACTCTCCAGCTCTGTCGCAGTGAGAGACTAACCTATGAATTTTTCTCAGTAATTGATTCACGATGACCATTTAACTATGTTATAACGTATGTCAGTATATCTAGGAAGACGATGGCCATACTGAAGAATATTTCTAGTTTATCCGATATCGTATTTGGATCGCTTTTTCATTCTAATAAAGTAGCTTTTTTATTATTTGTTTTCACAATTTTATGTTTTATATGTTAACTGCAAGTTCTTATTCTACTCCCTAAGTATGTTTAGACACCCGTTACTGAGCTTGTGAACACACCTAAAGTAATGTTAAATTATTATTGCTTATTTGTTAGTCAGGGATGTAAGAATCGTACACTTGACTTTACGTCTGTTGGCATATGAACATCGAAACACAGAAAAATGAAGAAATAAACGTCAGCAGACTGTTGCATTGGTGGTCAGGTGATCGCAAAATTTGAGTAAAGTACTTTGGCCGACTGTCACGTAGATCATGGAGTGAATGTTTGGCTACCCAGCAAGTAAGACTACTGCGCACTTCCCAAGAATAGCTAAAACTCGCCTGCCATTCAAATGGAATCGTTATTTCTCATTCAACTACTAAGGTTGTATGTTCGCATACTTCCCGTATCCGCATTGATATTAGCCATGAAAAAGGAGACAGCAGAATATCGATTCAACACAGTGAATTTGCACTATTTTGTGAGGATAGAGTTGAAGATTAATAACATTTCCTTTTTAGTATGCCCATTGTATGTCGAATTGAGAAAAGCTCTGTCGCTTAGTAGAGGAAGCAACTTTGGAATCAGACTTTCTTGCAGCATGATAATGTACACTGTACGTCGTAAGGCGAGAATCGTCATGCCATTTACAATACTGATCTATTCCCGGCCGACTATCTATGTCTATCAACCGGCAACATTGAGAGAAACTGCGATTTAACCTTCACTACAGGGTACACTTTTTAGTTTTTGCACCTGGAGTGCAAGCTATCGAGATGGTATTGATGCTTGAACTATTGCTTTTAAGAATCACATATTGCTTTGCTAACTTTTTTGCTGTTTTTGCTGGGTTACACCCGAATTAAATTTACAAAACACAGAAATTAGCTCTTGACCGACCAACCCTATTTCGTGATGTCACGTTCATAGAAACAGCTAATATTTTCTACGCCTAAGAAGTATATTAATTTGGTATTCACTGCTCTATAACAACCACAGTTTTACAACGTGTATACTATGGATGTAATAATACTTGGGGCTGCGTCATTAGATCGACTTTGAAAAGACATGACTGGGATGACGACATATAAATTTAATATCTTCATGGATATATGTTTTACTTTGCAAAACATCTTCCTCGTACATTACCCCTCGCAGGGGGTTAATGGTTGACCCGTAAAGTAACACATTCTTCAGGCTGAGCTTGCCAGCAATGTACGCACCTGTAGAATGCAGTATGGCTGTTTACTTTTGAATTCTAGTGCAGACCACAATTCACTTGTCAACAATCACAGTGTAGTTTACAAATGTGCAGGCTAAGCTGATAAGCTCTGATAAGCTCAATATGTGTTGGAAAGTAGAACAAAACACTGCAGTTGACATCAAAAAACAAAACTGAAAATATCCGCCCAAATTTACAGTTACTGGCCCTTTTCATATGAAAGTATCATGTTTCTATATATTTATGTAAGTCACACTCTGCTTCCTTTGCTTTGTTTTCCATTGAATTTTCAATCTGTCGAAATAATGCTTTCCCTTTTATTCTCATGATGAATATGCCTGTTTTGTTAAAAATTTATTTAGACTACGATTTTAAAATTTTTCTGAAAATGTATAGCTTTAGCACATTTTATCCAATAACGGGAAAATACAGAAGGCTGGGATGTTGTTTGGTAAATGAACAGTTCGAAATACTTAAAAAAAACTATCAGAATATGACGCAGCAGGAAAGGAAAGCGGAATCAGTTTTAGGATCCAGTGCCACGCAGACTTTGTAGGATAAACATCTGCTGTAAAACGGTTATTTATATAAAAAGTTAGAGGTCACCCAAATGTATATTTTCTAAATACGGCTAAAGGACCAGCTAAAGCAGTAACATGGAGGCCCGTCACATGATGTAAACCCTTCAGGGTTGAAAGCTAAGACAAATTATAAACGGACTTTGCAGACTTTCGATGAATATTATTCGGGAAGAACATGGAAAACAGTGCTAAAATTATTTTTAAGTAAATCTATCTCCTTTATGCACAAGTTTCTTGCTCAATTGAATGTATACACTCAGTGTGACAGTATTCGGACAGGGTAGTGAATTTCGCTCAAAGTCGTTTCATAAATGACGAGCATTACGAAATCTTATTGCCATAACCTTCGAAACTTTATTGTGTTTATCCTCAAACTGTTAACACGACGGGAGTGGTATTTAGGGGGTCAAAGTTGCAAAATTTTTGACCCCATGTTGAGGGCGTAGTAATCGGACTGCTATCACAGTAATCGGACGTCGTATTTAGAATATGATTAAAGGGGCTAAATATTGATATTTTGAACTTCAAACCCCCGATTTTCAATTTCGATGTGTTTAGAAAACTGTATATAAATATTTCGTGATAAATTAGTTACGTGCAATCCATGGACGATGCAACTATATTTCGACGTGAATGGTGCTTTCATATTGGACATGGGCTGTCTCTGTGTGTAGCTTTCGACACCTTGTATCGTACGGTGTGTTAACTTCGCCAAGTTTGTAGCCCGAAATAGCTTCTACCGAATAAAAAAACATTCAAAACGGGACAGCAGCGTCATCTGGCTTAATATGCGGTAACATGGCTTGTAAAACGCTATCATTACAGAGCGAAGAGAGTACAACGAACAGCATGTCATTAAATGTCCGAAAACTTAGGTCATTCGAAAACTGCCACACTGAGTGTATTTATATTGTTTTTAATTATATAGAAATAACTATCGATTGCAATATGATACATAATTTTAAATTGGCGAATGCATCAATACAATTTTTGGAATTTAATTTCCTGCCATGTTTCAGTACGGGATAGTTGAGGATTGAGGCTTTTCAATACAGGTTCCTGTACACAAATGACCCGATATCAGGAAGTCTACCCAAAGTCGGAAAAAATTTTGTAATTTGAAATTGTATGTATTTTAGAATGAACGGAGAATGCACGAACACTTCGTCAGTACAGTTGTACAGGCTGTTACTCAACAAGTCAGCGTTTTAGGACAGGGAACAAATAAGTAGAAGCTTATAACGAGAAACCACCCACTATTTTTTCATATTTTGTTTTTGTTTTTGCTTTTTATTTAAAAGCGGTATCGTCAGTTAATATTTTCATGGTTTTTTTTACTAAGCAAAGGTGAAATTCGTTAACTTTCGTCATAAACAGCATTGCGCCCTTCTACCCGCGTTATTTTTAGACAATGCTACCTTAATATTTACAGAAGCTAACGTTTTCTAGTTTGTTTGCGAAAATGTTGCGGACAAAGATGGACAAAACAAATGGTCTACACCAGTACCCACTGTTTTCAAGTAATGCGCAATAATTGATTCGATCCAAAAATACGGTAATGGGAGAATTGTACTGGCAGTGAGCAGATGTTTTATAGCAAGGCGTGTCCAGTGATATTTTGTAGCAGGTAGGGTGAAGCTTGAGCGTGCGTACTACTTCCTTTTACACTCTCGGCATCCTGCGTCATCGGCGGGGAATAATCTGATAACTATTGAAAGAGTAAAGGAAACTTGTCTCTGTTTAGCGGAAATTTTCGGATTAATTATCAATTAAGTCACAATATTATTTTTGTATGAACTACATTGCATCGTGCATGTGCGATGAAACACCCTAAAATGGTGCTTTTATAGTCTATTTCGGGGATTTTAAAGTGACAAGGGCCATTTTTCACGAATTTTGTTTTATACTAGCTAATACTTATATTGTTTCACATGTTCAAAGATACTGAATGAATGGGTCACCATGAAATATTCGAACCCAGTTTTAGACACGATGCATGAAATCATCATGGCGAAAATGAAATAATGGTCATGACCATTGATTCATTTTCGCCATGGTTTCATTTAATTTGTCTGAAACCGGGGTCGAATATATGCATGGTCACCAATTCATTTAGTATCTTTCAACATGTCGAAGAATGTTAGTAGTACCTTGCATCAAACAAAATTCATGAAAAGTGGTCGACTTTGTCCCTTTAAGGATATATCAGTACATTTTTTCAGACCGTTTTTAAACATTCTCAAACTGTGCAAGCGGACATCATCCTGCAGAGGTATGGTTAATAAACGACGAAAACAACATATTTGCTTTATGATATGCGTCTTTCAAAACTGTTTCCCTCGAGATAAAAAGGTATAGTATTTCGCTAATTTTATTCTTACTCGAGCTTTTTCGCCCCTGATTCCTCTCATATCTCTCTTACACAGGCAGAGAAATGTTGTAAAGCTTCAAGTATGTCATCGCGTTAGTAACAAGAAATGTCTTTACGAAGACAGTTACATATACGCACATCTACATAACATGTGACAGGTATTTCAATTTAGGTAAAAAGACATATTTTCAATTAAATCTATTGACAATATTTTATGTACAGAGTATATTGTTGCCTATCTTTCTTTCTTTGTTGTCTCTGTCTTCATGAATATAACATACAGGGTACTTTTTAAAGCAATAAACAAGGAGATATTTTGAAATGGTTGCCGTAAGTAGGAAATGATAGAGAAACATCATTAAAACGAGGTTAATTGTAGACGTTTTATACAGCTTGTGTTCAGTTTTCATTTGGAATATGTGTGTGGGGTTAATGCGAAGTAGGGGAGTTTCACCCGAGTGGAATGAAAGCGATGCAGGGGCGTTTCAAGGTCACAGTGACATTGCCGCCGGTATTGTGCAGGGATGCAAAGTCGGTGAATCCGGCAAAAAATAACTCACTACACTAATTGCGCAGACTGAAATTTAACGCGTCCGCTAGCTACGAAAACCTGAGCTAGGTTGCTTAATTTCGATAGCTTTATCCGAAATAGAGAGACATAAGAGAAAGCTTGTGCAAATGGTTTTATTATATTAAAAGTCACCGACTTGGACCAAATCTCTGTTGTGCATAACAAGAGATGCAACTACCACGGCAAGTGTACCCTAAATGCTTATGTCATATGCTCTTCGACAAAGATACCGACTCTATTGCAACAGTGCTATTGCTTTCACGGTGTCTGTCGTCAAAGCTCAATCACCGTAAACTTTTAAAAAAGATATTTTCCATGTTGTATGGAGTTCTTTTGTAAACATGAAAGTAACAGTTTGTCCGTCACCGTTTGATGTAAATTCTTATAGTCTTATGCTAGGATTTTATTGATCCCGTGACCATAGGGAAGCCATAATAAACAAACAACCTAAAACACCTAAAATCAACCAAAAATGAATAAACAATACCAAACATACATAAACAACCAAAAATAAATAAAGTTTAGTTAATGAATTAATTGATAAAAGAGAAGACGCTGATTGTATAATCTCTGCCTCATGTTTCCTAGAATGTCCATAGGGAAAGGGCCATAGACCATCATGCACTTGTTTACCTATGTGGTAATGGTCTACTAGTTATGTGCTTGAAAACTTTCTCGACATCAATCGTTGTTTGCGGTACACAGTAACTAGTACATAACATATTTGAACACAAATTTGTTCCAAAAAATGTGCTGAAACATAAACAGTGCTAATTTTGTCAAAATTAACAGGACGTCGCTAGCTACAGCATTCAGAATTTAGAGCTACCAGTCTTGTGTGAAGATATTTTACCATATGTAGAGAAAAATATTATTTATATGTATATAGGTCAGATATCAGCAAACAAAACTGTAGAAACACATCGCTTCAAATTAATGTTTTACAGATTAATATGTTGTTATTCCCCGTTAGTGACTCTGATTTCGCGCGCTTTGTAGATTTTCATTTTTCTGTATTGTTCTGATTTCGAATGATAGAATGTGTAAACAAGTAGTTGAGCCAAAGCTTATCGGACTTAGGAAAAGTTTGTTTGTTTTTTGCCTATGAATTAAAGATATAATAAGGCGCTTCAAAAGAGGCAAACCTAATATCCGTACAGAGTGCATGGAGGCATAAAATGCAGTGAATACTAAGCGGCATCACATGAAATAACAGATGTAGCTTGGCGTTATGGTAGAATGCATCCGGGGACATTATATAACAAACGGGTTCTTAGGCCGGCTTCAAATAGCTTTTTGAAGCAATTAGATTCCCGGAAGTCGATTTGAAAACTTGAAACCATTGAGTATGGACATGTTCCTGCGATCGAAAATTAACACAATAGCAGTACAATAACCTGATTTCTTTTGTACGTTGTTCATAATGTTACTAAAAGGTTAACGTTCAAGATCTTCGATACTTTCAAACCAACATATTCCTTATCAACCCTTAGCCAATGAGTTAACCAGAATGACAAATATTACTGTCACATTTGACAAAAAGGCGAAGTCAGCGATTTTCTTTGAACTAAAATTTATTACAAAAGAACAACTAATCACTAAGTCAAGGGATACGGTGCAAACTGTAAAAGTCTATAGGCTACTACTTATCTCAGCTGGGACGACACAAAGCTAGAGAGTAGAGTCAGACAGAATGATGAGGGAGAAATCCTTTGGCTTGCAGGCTTGAGGTTAGTCCATGCAAAATCAACAGTTTAATCCAGCGTGGCTGTAAAGTTCTTGAAAAGTTTTGAAATGAACACTGCAGAAGTGATCCCAAAGTGTCGCTAAAAAACTGTGCCGTCTCCTATTTATACTCAATGATTCTATCTAGAAAATATAAACAATGTAGAAATTATAGTGATATGATAATTACTGTTCTAAAATATCTTCACTTGTTGTAAACACGACTAATTGAATTTCCAGGAAGTTCTTAACATGACTAGATGAATTCAAGGTCACGGAGGAGAATGAACTTAAAAACGTTTTCGACTAATTAAACTCAGGTTATGGCTTGGGGGATGACCAATATAACATTACAAACAATTGATATTCTAACAAATACTGAGGACTAACTGGGAAATATTTCGACGAAATGTTTCGCTAAGAAGGGTCCATGTATCAAAGGTAGATTGGCTTAACACGATGTGCAAATTTATTTGTTTCCCCTCTTGCAGAGTTGTACGATGAAGAAATCTACGATTTCAAGAAATGTTACCATACTTGCTCCGAAAAACAAACCCAGTGATCCGCCGATGTCACCTGGAAAAAAATTGATTTTAAATTAGCATATCATAATCTTATACCGTTTAAATAACGTGACGCCTCTTTAAATGCTTTGTTTCGATATAGATAAACAGATATTCGAAGAAGTCAGGCAAGTTAAGTTAGAAATACGAGGAATGTAAACAGAGGTATTTAGCGAGACTTCGTAATTATAATTTGTATTCAACCAGACGCAAAATATGTAGCACTTATATCAAATGTCACTATAAATCTGGGATTTACGAAATATTTTTTAAAAAGCGTCATCTAGCCCCATGAGTGATTATACGAAATGCGTATAAAAACCACATACTTACAGATAAGATTGGAAGAGTGATATTCCGGCTGCTGTATGATACTGTTGATTTTCAAGTCCTCGAAGTAAATGGTAACTTTTGCCAGGTTTCTCCTGTTAAAAGGGGAATAGCAATATTACAATGATTGTTCCATAATGTTCACTACAAGAACTACATTTAATAAAGGGAACCTCGCCTCAGTAGGATTCAAAATTTCTAATGGTAACCACGATGTTCGGGAACTTTTTCATGTAGAATAAATGAAATCGAAGATCACGTCAACGGTTGATGAAAGGTGATATTATGTAAATGACACATTTAATAACCTACAGAGCGAGAGATAATTTGCAAATATTATTGATAGCAAATTTATGTGTTTTGCTATTATCACCTTTACTTAAATTTAGTTCTTGTCCACTCGGCTAACTTTCCACTTCAAAGTATTTATGACTTCTTGGCACACATGGAAACCTAACCAAAACGTCCATGTGAAACTTTTACTTTCCCACTATTTATCATCTAGCGAACAAAATACAAAGTGTTACATCGTAATGTAGCTTGATCTTACAAAGTATGTGCATTTACAAAGTAACGTCTTTTATGCACCGACATTATAGTGTAATAAGAAAAAAAATGGGAAAAACATAACTGCATATAATTTCTGCATATCTCTCCGATTCCTTCTTCTAATAGTCCAGTTATCTTGCCATCTCTAAGATCCTTGACTTTTGTATAGATGAAAGGGAATGTATCTTCAAACAGTGGCAGATAATAATCTTGAAAGAGACTGGTTATCATAGAGTCAGCGATCTCTGAAGTTAGGTTTTGATTCGCAAACAGTCCCCTCAGTTCAATTTTTATATCGATCCAAGGTCTCACTGAGATGTTCATGTACTTTTCGATGAGACTGTCTTTTATTTTGTTGTAGAATTCAGAGTTCAGGCCGTCTGTCTCGTTCATTATTATAAACGCCAAAGTATGTAAAAACAACTCTTTTCGGAGATCTGTAGCTATGTCTGTGAACACTCGCTCGACAAGTTTAGTAACCATCAAGACGTGGAACTCTGCGTCAGGTAGAAAATCAGATATATTCTGGCCGTTTGGTTTGGTTCTGTAGTACGCTTCGTCTATGTAGGTCCTAAAATCAGCTTCAATTCCTCTTCTCTCTTGCAAGGAGCGTGAACTGACAAAAATAACAAGTTAATTGTTTTTTAATTCCTGAAGATTATGTGACGTTCTCCATTTTCCACTTTTGTTGAATACAACGATTTCCGGAAAAAATTCAATGCAATCGAAAAGAAGGCAGCTGTGATCATGACAATAATACTTACTTCATTAAAAGAGTCAGTGAATGTAATATTGAAAATTAGGTCATTGCTTTGTGTGTGCCTCCGTTTAATACTTACTTAATATAAAATTCAAGTGATTCATCACAGGGCCATTTTGTCCTAAATGCCAAAAGAGTCGCGTACACAGAAGATGGGTAGCTGTCGTAAGACATCTTAGTATCATATTTGGTATTCATACATGGTTCTTCACAATGATTACAAATGTCAGCCTTCAAAGCGAACTCGTCTGTAAATACGATTATAAAAATTTTATCATTGCACTGTCCTTTTTGTGCAGCGCCTCTTAACAGCACTAAAAGCCAGTTGTAACAATGCTGGATTTGAACAAACAATAAACCATTCACTGATAACCTGGGGCAGTGGTCGGTGTACATGTACGCAGTCACTAGCGGAGGATTGCGAGTTTGAGACCCGGTAGGTCTAGAGTAACACACTCGCTGTCGGAGTATGGTGTCTTCGAGATCCGATAGGTCCAAAGTAACGAAGTCACTGTCCGAGGATAGTGAGTTTGAGACTCAAGCACGCTGTTGTGCCCTTAAGCAAGGCAATTTACACCTTATTGCTCCATTAGGTAGTGAGTTATTGGTACCGACATCTTTTAATTGGGCGTTCGCTGGATTGCATTAAAAAGGAAGACACTTAACCCCTGCATTTGTCACGCGACGACGGAATCATGTTTTCTTTCAGGGTATTGTCAAGCCAATAGTAATGTTTACAAAACTGATGTGCTGACACACTATGGTAATAAAACGTACTATGTCTGTTTGACAGAGAATACCTTCAAACTAAGATATTTCAGGGATTTACTTTCTTTCAGCTATTCACAACATGCTTATAGTACATAATTATCGAAATATTATGGATAATATAGATGAAAGACATATCAAATGAGAAGTCGATCTTATCCAATGCAGCTGCGTAATCAACCCCTATAAAGAAATGTAATCTGTGCCTGGCTGAAAAGCTACACATCATCAATGAATATATTAAAGGTGTTATGAAGGTCATTCTCGTCCATGACATTGACTTGAGTAACTCAAGTCTAGAACTTTCTAGAAGGTCATGTTTCTGAGAGTGAATATATTTTTAGCATATTAGTTACCATATCAATAGCAATTCTAGATTGTTCTTGTGTTGTCTCGAGCGTCCTAGTTTAAATACGGGACGGTACAGAATTTTAGTTAGAATATATGGGATGTTTCAATACCTTCACACATACGCTGGATTTGCTTCGTGAACTTTGCACGGTTCAGACGTACATCAAGCCTGTCACCAGAGGAATGACTCATCAGTATGTGTCTGAACTCACCTCCCTGGAGACCGTAATTCCGAAGTTTTGTACCGTCCCAGCTAAGTTAAGTAGCGATTTTTGTATTTCTTTGTATTTCTACTTAATCCCCCCTTAGGTTTCGTTATTAGTTTTAATAAATTTATCTTTTTAAAGGCGACTTTTTCTGTCGTAACATAGCCTTCCCAATAAGTGTCCGGAGCTAGTCTCTAAACGCAGACACGAATATTAACATTCAATTGCTTGTCAAATTACCGTACCGCCATCATATACTGGATCCATAAACCACAACAAAGAATTGTGTCATGGACACAAAGGACAGTCAGAAATAAAAGTCACTTGAATTCTACTTGTCATGTGACGATCGGTAAAATGCTTTAAATCCCCGTGGAATTTGCTCTCGATTTCCAAAAGAAGAAAAATCCTTGGGATTATAGTTTATCATATTAATAGTCCTGATACATTTCGTTTGATGCGAATGATTAAAAATATCAACAACATTTAGTAGACTGCAGACCAAATCCGAAAGTCCCTGTTCCAGACTTTGTCTGGCGGGGATTAATAAAACGTCCTAAGATGCTACGGAGGGGAGTCCCGAAGTCATTGCAAAACCACACGATATGTCACTAGAAATATTATAAGAAATTGTTGAAGGCTTACCCATTGCACCGAAGTAACAGTTCTGCGATTCAGGAGGAGAACAGAAAGACACGTTGCCTGTATCAAAGGTAAGATATTTGATTAACGTATCCTTTCCGACTTAGAGTTGCATTGCATTCTGTATGCATAATTTTTCCATAATGCGTCTAAAACACTTCATTAAATTCATTTCTCTTCGATTGTAAGTATTTATCAGATACAAAGCAATAGCTAGTAAGATAAGAATGGACGTCGCTAAAAATATATTAATTTGAAAATATAGTACCTGGCATATAGTAATATCTGCAACCACACTTTTCCACTGCATAGTCTGTTTCACATTCCATCCAGCACTTGGACAAAGAATATGCGCCGTCGAAGTACTTTAAGTTATTCTTAACGTCCTCTACACAGTGCCCATATGGGAAGCCGAGATTAGAAACCTGTGTACGTGTAAGAAAACTGAAGAGTGAATTTAATCATGGTGTGATGTCTCCAGAAAGTCTGTTTTATTTTTACTGTGAAGATGGATAAACCTTAGTAACCAAGTATAAAAATTAAAAAAAGAGTCGGGGTCGGATGCTCATCCTCACAAAAAAGCGATGATTAAAAAAATGCAGCTACAGGAAATAGTCAAGCAATTTAGGCAATGCACGGAGTAATATAAAGGCCGCTCTGAGACTAGGTGATAAGAGTTCTCAGGTAAATTAATTACAAAACTCGAACTTCAAAGTGCTGTACTGACGACACTTTAATGCAGGTGTGACGCGGTGTATCGATCATGACAACGTTTTCATTAAATTTCGGAATTTTTATGACAACAATTAAAACGAAAAATCCTACCGAAAGATTTGTTTCAAAAAATAATCAAATGAAAAGTGCTTTATTTGTGACTGCTTTTTTCGGAAGTGTTATAATATTGTGAAAAATATACGAATGATTTCTTGATCGTGTAATCGGAATACATGTTTTCGACACTTGGAATGCTATTTATTCTTCTACAAGATGCTTAAGTTCTCAGGGGAAGTTCACCAAGGATGATTTTTACATATGTTGTAGCTCTGTGGTCATTTACCCAGGAAAAACTATTTTCACCATTTATAACTCGCAAGATTTTTTACAAAAACCGATAGAAATAGTACAGGAAGTTGCCCATGTAATTTGAATCATGGGAAAAAAGCTCCAAACTTGGAGCTTGCATAATGTGATATGGAAGGGACCATCTTTGGACGGGTATGGCCCCCACATTGTCCACTCACAGTAACACAGTAGTAAACAGCAACACAAAATCTGACAGTGGACAGTTTATTATAAGTGAATCATCGTTTATGCAAGGATACTCAGTATAAACAAAAGTTACGTAAATACGCACAGCCTGGTTTAAGCATGGGTGAGTGGACAATGCCATACCCATGAGAAAATGGTCCCTTCCATATCACATTATGCAAGCTCCAAGCTTGGCGCTTTTTTCCCATGATTCAAATTACATGGGCAACTTCCTGTACTATTTCTATCGGTTTTTGTAAAAAATCTTGCGAGTTATAAATGGCGAAAATAGCTTTTCAGGGGTAAGTGACCACAAAGCTAGCACATATGTAAAAATCATCCTTGGTGAACTTCCCCTTTAAGTTCTTAGCTTAAGTACACATTTTTGTTTGCGGTTTGTCGGAAAAACTTATCATTGATTATTTTCGCTGAATAACAGATCCTAAAAAATGTAAATTATAATATGTAAATTACAAATATACAAATTAAATTTAAAATAAACATCAACTAATAAAAAGAAGAAAAATTGACAGAATAAAAATTTTGAGACATACAATGAAATTTACATGAACAGAACATTTAGATAGCAGAATTAAAATGTCTTGACACAAGTATTAAAAGCTACCTGAGAGGGAAAAATGTGTACAAAGCAATGTTGTTAACTTTTGTAACAGTCCTAGTCCTAGTAAGAAAACATTTGTCAAATTTAGTGTACACCCTGGAGCTATGACGGAAACGAGTTTTCATAATGTATAATTTCTACATCAAATCACGTACGCTTTTAGGATAAGGCACTGTGACGAAACCTTGAAAGTCAGGGGAAACCAAAAAAAAATATTTTTGACAATCTCAAAGCATACATTTACTAAATTTATGACTTTATCACCAAAAGAAACTAGTGAAATTATCAATTAGGTAAAACTATCAGGTCCCCGAACATGTGATAGTAAGTGAGACATCCTGACTCACGAACAGTAATTGACTGTATCAGGTGCTCTTAACAGGTATGCGTAGCCTGATATACATATTATGCTACAATAATCGGAATCATCATAGAGTCGTCAAATTTCCAGGTCGCAGTTGCTTATGACGCTCGTTCACAGTATAGCTAGATAATATGAACGTCTCACCTGAATCGTTTTTAATCCAATTGTTGTTGACAAACCAGGTGATATTGCAAGAGCGTGATTTGCAATATCTGGTATTTCATCCTGTCCATGGACCATCAGACGGAATCCTACGTTTGTATGTGGTGCGACGTACTCTCGTTCATTAGCATAAAGGAGCAGTTGCAGTCCATATTTTTGACCTGGAAAGACAAGAGCACGTCGTGGTGAGAAATTTCAAGAAACGGATCTTGCACAATACACTTAGGCTTTATATCATCTTGAAACTATTGTACCAACATTTCATTTAACCGCTACCTTTCGAATGTTTCTTTGCCTTTGACCTTAAAGCCTTAAACAGGAAATGTTTGGCAGGAAGTAAGTCATCCTCTTACATTTTATCAAATAATTTCAAACACTTAATTTAGATTCACTATTAAAGCTTGGGTTAAGCATTGTCTACAGTCATAAATGTCAACATATTTTTAGGTAAACTCATTATATCTTAACATAATCACTACCATAAAATTAGGGTTCAGATTCTTATTCTTACCCGCGTTTCGAACTTGATTGACATATCCTTGTTTATGAGAGTTGAATGTGTAACATATGCCGTAGTTTGTAATTATTTTTGTGAAGTTGTCAGCTCCGCAGGCAACACCTCCAAAGGAGCATCTATATCATTAGGTAAATAATAATATTGACATAATAATAAAATCTTGTCTATTCTTCGGGTGCTCATTAACAAACCACATTTTAAAGTGCTTGATCTCTTCCTTTATTAGTAATTTACAAACTTTGAAACTATTTCAGAACAAAATGCAAAACGACGAAGTTTAAAGGATATCTAAGCATCTACTTGGTAGTTGTTATCAAACAAAGTCTATATTTTGATCGAAAAGGTTGTTGCAATTGAAATGTACCATAAAGGCTATGGAAACATTTGAAGCTAATATAACACTTTCTACCTGATGCAATTGTTAAAAAATCGTTCCCATCGTTTAATTGTCTTCACAAATTCATAACACTATTTACAGCCGACAAATTATCGTCTCATTTCGGTTTCCATTAGGAATATCAGTATGAAGTATTTAAAGAAAACTGTCATCCTTTTATGCAAGATGTGTCATTTGCTTACAAACACTTTTTTTGAAGAACTATGGCCAAAAAGAGTCGACCAGGAGTTCTTAAAACTCTACCCTAATACTTGTTAAAAGGCAGTCGAACTTAAATAGCAATAGTATCACGATCCTGAACCACTTTTCCTGTTAGTTGTTTCTTACCTCCTAACAATGTCTTCCACGCTATGAGCACTTTGTTCCATGAACGTTAGCTGTGTCTGGCCTTCTCCGTAGTTCGCGCTTTCGTTATCCGGAATCCGAAATTCAGTAAATTCGGGGATTCTTTCCCCATCCGATGAAAACAATGTATATAAGTAAGGGCACAGGAAGTTAAAAACAGAAGCCCCTCCTAAGAACTTGGTAAGGTTCACTAATCTGTGAAGACACAGAAAGATCCTATTGCCACCATCGTACACAATCGACGGATTAATGCCCAGTTTTGTATCTTGAAATTCAAAGTCGAATATGAAATAAGATGGTTGAAATTCGATTTTGAAGATGTTTGTCATGTGTCAAATAGAGCATCACTACTTAGGGATTTAATTGCACCCTGGCTGAAGTTACTCATGAAAATATGGTGGACTTTAATTAAAAAGCTTGCCAATATTTAATCCAGATTACAGTTTATGATAGTGTCAAATAGCAAATGATTTTGATCCCATTAAGATTCAGGTTAACAGCGACATCGCTAAGAATTGTTTGTAGTTCATTCGCCGACTCATTGAAATCCCAAGCAATATCGATTTCCGTTGAGTGACCGTGTATATTTTACATCAGCGTAACTGGTATACTATGAAATGCCCTGGAAAAGATGTATCGTGACCATTCAAGTTGTCAAGAAAAGGTTTGCGTAATGGAATGTTCATTGACGGGTGGAATCAAATGATGCGAGACGTATCCATTTCTAGGGCTTGTATGACAAGAGCTTCATGAAAAAACATCAATCAACTTTATAAGAGTTATCACAGTATTACTGTATTTTGTTACCATGTAATCTTGTTCCTGAAAGTATAGCCCCTCAGGCGGACAGCAGAAACTTTGGCTGTTGACTTTGTTTGCTTACAAGTTGCACATGTATACTAATGTAATTCGTGAACACGCCAGAACTGATGACGTTTATCGTGCATATCTCGACGTTAACCGTAGAATTTCACGGCTGACAGTTTACCGTAAACGTCGTCAGAATAAGGCGATATTGGGCGACGTCATCATTATACCTTGACACGGTAATTGCAGTTTCATCAGTTCGTTAAATTACATGTAAATTCTTTTCGCCAAATAAACGACCAAACGATGCCTTTTTACCTTCAACTTGCCTTACCTAAACATGTTGTTATTACATATTGTTACTGCTGGGAATTCCGGTCTTGTGTCTGGTTCGTCAAACTTGATGTTCGCGTTGATTGGCCGTTCCATGAATGACATTATCAGGGTGATAACTTGGTGCAGAAGTCCAGACAACGCCAGAAGAACAATTATTGACCAGAACAACCTGAGATTGTGTAAAAAGTATGACGTGGTTTCAACAACAAGGCAATACAAGAATATACGTAAACAAAACAATCTGAATATTGAGAATTAAGTTGATGATGCATACGTTATTCAACAAAAATGCAACTATTACAGTCTATCTATCAAAGCTTTGTCAATTTAGTCGCATCTAATTACTGGAAAGTAACTCTCTTTAATTTTGAACCGCAAGGAACTGACGTCAGTGAACTATTTTGGCACGTATAATAACAATTGTATAACAAGGAACTTTCAAATATTGTTTGCTACAGTCCGTCCACTGTTGTTGACGTTTAGTCTTCAGTAAGATTTCTAGCATGATGAACATAATCAGAAGTCTCACATTTTCACATTTCGCCGTTGTTTAATCAATAGATATTTGCCTAACTATTGACTTTGGGCAACAGTTGTGTCATAATGAAGAACCCGGTGATCCTAAATATTTTGCAAAGGTTGAGAAACTGAAATGAGCCAATTCAGAAAAAAAAAGTGATAAGGTGAGAGTGCACTGCAACAGAACTATAGCACATATCATGGAGGTATCTGTCTCCATGCACATATGAATGACGACGGACAATGAATCTATCGTATAGTACTGATTCATATCCCTGACAGTGGTGCTACAAAGAGGCTGGATAGGCAAAGACTTTGCAACGGACAACGATAGAACATTACTCAAAACAACTGCTTTACCTACAAAACGTGCTCGTCAACAAATCGTTCAGAACTGAACGAATGGCGCAAAAGCCTTGCCATTTGGAAACACCAACTGATTATTTATCTCTGTAAGCAAGCGGCTTCATGTGATCTGGGCAAAGAGCGCCTTCACATGATGGTACGCCTTCCTCCTGACTTAACTGACGTTGATGTGATAAAAAGAAAGAGAGCGCTCTTTATGAGCAACTCACCTTCTTCCGAATGAAGCACTCGTGTCGCCGATTAATTTGATCCCGGGAAGACAAGCTTCTTGAGTGAATGTCTTAAAAACCCCGGTGTTAGCGATATTGTTATCGTCATGTCTGTTGTGGTGGCTTTCGTACGCATTAAATTGACCATTCGGTTGTTGCCCATCAATTGATATACTTGTTTCAAAGCCTAGATTATCCATTGGTACTGTAACAACGGGTGCATCATTCAAATCTTGTCTCCTTCTTGTGATCCCAGATCGCAACGACCAATGTATCGTTTGTGTTGGTGTCACAATGCACAGACCAGTTCGCTCGATTCCCTTTTTACTAAATGAAGCCGTCAATATGTCTGTTTTCCTGACGTTCACAAAGGAACGTTAACGGCTCCGAAAAAACCGGATAATACGTCACTAAATACATTATACATGTACCTTGATAAATGATACGGGTCAGCAAAACATGAGAATAGCTGTAGAGCCGCCTTTCGCCTGAAATACATTTATGCACATTTTAATTTACTCACTGTTATTGCTTTGTTGCGTGCATGTTGATAAACCTTGTATCTGGTTTGTAACAGAGACAAATTTGGCTTGTGCAAAGTCTATCTGATAATTTTTATAAGATATATGAAAGGCTTAATGCACCCCGGGACAGATATTCGGACTCTCTAACTTTTACAATATTATTTTGGTCTACAACCTGTATGTTCTATGTGAAATCCCATGTACTTATTTTTAAATAAAGTTTTAACCAGCTTTTTGCACACATCGAAATTTTAAATTTCCTAGTGGCTATTTTAATGTTCAAGTATTGGCAAATGTTTAGCAAATTGTTTCTGGATAACTAAAATTTCCAAGGTGCTCAATAATTTTTATTGATTTCGAAAGGGAATTGCATAGAGTATGAGAGCAATTTTTAAAAAATTCAATATCGGGACACGTTACAACTAAAAGCGTTGCCATTTCTAGGGTTGACCTTAATCAGAGATAACTAACAGAAACCTAACATAATACGGGCAACGCATGACGTCAAGAACATTTTAAGTATCGTCTCTTTTTCAACACCATCAGGGTTTACAGTTTGCCACTGCCGTCAGAGTTATATATTTACTTAAAGCACTTCAAATAATGTCGTCTGACTTGTTGGCTACGGTAAAATTAGTTGCATTGATAGTATAAGCATCATTGTCACCAACAGAAGCAATTAAATATAAGAGAGTTATACAGAGCGGACCTTCCTCATGAAATTTAAAGACACCTGAGACATGACATTACTGCGCCTAGAGCTCAGTGAGAATAGGAGCATTATAAATCTTTATTATTATTATTATTATTATTATTATTATTATTATTTATAATGTATAAAGCTGAATAATATTAAGATAACATATGACTTCGAAATTCCATTATAATGCATATCAGGAAATTTTGTCGATAACCACTAAAGCAATAAAGAACACCCGACGGAGATCTACCACGAGATTTAGACCAGATGACAACACATATGCACTAGCGATAGCTCGTGCATATATGAAGCGAACTGGTGAAAACCGAATTGTATACTGTTGCTGTGTGTGATTTACTGCTATTATATCATAACAGTATATTAAAATTCTGGCATGGCAAGTCGAAAAAGGGTTTTTCTCTCACCGAAAGCTCGCACGTGTGCCAAACGTGGTATATCGCGAGTATGGTATACCAGCGACGGCAGAAATTGCAACTGAAAAATGACCTGAGGGCAGCGCTGCCCTCAGGGCAGCTCAGGGCGGAGTAAACCTGTGCACAACATTCAATGACGTCACTGAGGAACTGTATGTCTACCCTGAGGGCAGCTCAGATATCTCGCTGCCTTCAGCGAAGATTGGCAGATCGGATAGGAAATTCATGTCTGCCCTGAGGGCAGCTTAGATATATTGCTGTCCTCAGGGCAAATTGGTAGATATACACTATGCAATACTTGAATGTGTTGAAGTTTTGGCATGCAAAGTGCGTCATTGTGATGATCATGTATAAGTTGTGGCAGGAGTATTGCAAAAATAGCCCAATTAGCTGATGACACTAACGTATTTGTAAAAGACGAAAATTCGATTGTAAAAGCGTTGGAAATTATGGATGACTTCGAGAAAACGTCTTGTTTGAAAGTAAATAAAGAAAAAAAACAGAGGGTGTATGGTTGATTAAGAAAGATTCAAAAGAAAATGTGCGAAATCGGTTGCTGGTCTGAAGTGGACTGACCAGCCGATTAAAGCTTTAGGAGGTTTGTTTGGATATGACCGACAAAAATGCGAGCATTTGAATTGGGATTCAAAGCTTGAAAAATTCGAGAATATTTTGAAGTCTTGGGGAATGAGGGATTTAACTATTCACGGTAAAGTGCTTATAGTTAACGCACTTGGAATTTCTCAGGTAACTTATTTAGCATCAATGATAGCAGTTCCAGAGTATGTAATTCAAAACGTTGACCGATTAATATATGAATTCATTACAAAAGGTATTGGTAAAATAAAAAGAAATGTACTCGCTGGGCCACTATGTGATGGTGGATGCGACATGCCTTTTTTGTTTAAAGGTAAAAGCGCTGAAATTTATGTGGATTTCACGTTTAATAAGTGAAAGTGATGCATGCTGGAAAAACTACCCTTGCTATTTATTGGAACCCTCATCAGATTTTTCGATGTTAAGAGATTTTTTGTCTAGAGATTTAATTTCATCAGAAGCTTTGCAATCGAGGTTGCCTTTATTTTATCAGCATGTATTAGAATCGTGGAACTCTATTCCACAACATGAAGAGCAGGTTCACAGTGATGCAAAGGTAATTTTGTGGAATGCTAAGTTTAAACTTTTTTCAAGATTGATACGTAAGGTAGAATATATTGTAACTGACAAAAAGAAGGTAGAACTACAGAAACTGAAAACTAAAGATGTGTACAAACTTTTGCTATGTCAATTTTCGCAACCAGCCTGTATAATGAATTGGCGAAGAGAGTTCAAACAGGTGGCTAATTGGCAAGATATCTGGATACTTGCTAACAAACTTACGTCTGAAAATAAAGTGTGTGCATTTCATTGGAAATTTTTGCACAACAAATGCATTAATAATGTAAAATTGCACCTTTGGAAACTAAGGGAAAACTCTCTTTGTAAGTTTTGTTATTTGCATGATACAACTCAACATCGTTATTTTGAATGTATTATTGCTAGAGATATATGGAAAACGATAGAAAAAGAAGTGTTTCAGGACTTATATAATATATTGATACATTTATCATGGCAAAATAAAGTGTGTGGAGTAGATGTTAATAGAAACTTGAATAGCAAACTCAACTTAATTGTGTTAGTAGCAAAATGGACAATACACAAATTTCATTGTACAGAAACAAAAAAGTCACATCTGAGACAATTATTGCAATGTGAATTACAACGAAGGAATTTGATTTAGTTTCATCTTTTTTTCTGCTATAGTTTAAGTGTGTAGCCACCAGATTTTGAGAAACTGTCGTACATACATTCTGTGATGTAAACTTTTTTTCCACTGGGAATAAATAAAGAAGGAACTTTAAAGAAAAAAAATCTGTTATCTTTTATGTTAAGTTTTATCGGCAAATGTTTAGCAATTTGTTTCTCAAGGATTAAACAATTTCCGAGAAGACCATTAATTTTTATCCTTGATTTCGAAAGAGATGCACCGACTTATGTCTTTACTTTTTAAGGGAAAAATAAGAGAACCATTTGGCTTGGTGCCAAAAAACTATATCTTCATCACTAGAAAGATTCACATCTACACAATATGAGGACTGGGCTGCTATCCTACATGTTAATGCAACCAGTAACAAGCGAGATCATCATTCGTACAGATGATTTCTGGCAGTATTAAGAGTTGCTCTTCAGTTAAATCCATAATACTAAAACATTTTGCACAATTACAATTACAATTACAATTATAGCACCATTAACCTAGTAGCAGTATAACGCCTCGACATTTGATTTTTTACCCGTGATTTTCACACGCTGTGTTTGTTTTCAGTCTACTCCATAACGTACTTGACGTCTATGATGTCTCTGAAGTCACAACGTATTATATTGATCCTCACGCTGATTTACCGGCCTGAATTTTTAAAACCACACAAGAAGGAAAATGGAGAGAGTTCGCCGTCTCTGGTCTTTAAAAATTATTAAATCAAGAATTTTAGCAATAGCGATCTTAAAATAGAGTCGTTCAATATTACAGCACTCTCCTTATGGACATTCACCCGATATAGTGACTAAGATTTCCTTTTTGGTTCCATGCACCAAATCGAAAAATATAGCAATGGTACCATGACGATCAATATTCCTTATGATGACAGCAGATAATTAGCTTGCAATTACGTTCTTGTTTCGTTATTAAACTGTAACAAGTCAATTCGACAAGGATGCCTTCACAAGAAACATTTTCAAAACCTACAGATATAAAGCAGCACAGAAACAAGCCAGTATAACAACATGAATTTATTAATATATTAAATATAATGTTAATACAAGGTTGAGAATAAACTACTTTCACTAACAAAGTCGACAGCAGTCGACGTGACAGGCGTTTCTGCTACAGTAACCGTTTATTATTCGTTTCATTTACATGACAAGCCATTTGCACAGCTTAGTTGAATATCATTCTCGTGAAGATTTTCTGGTAAATATAATTCTTAAACTCAGTGGAAACATGTACACGTTTCTAAAACTCAAGCATTCGTTATCCCAGTGACAAAAATATGTAGCCAATATTAATAGAGAACAAAATGAAATTATATAATGATATGCATCAATCGAGAAGAAACAGCAAAGCGATAGAATATCAGAACACATTAATGAGGCAGGAAAATTAAAACCCAAAGAAATGTTGATTCTTCCTATTGACTGTTGTATCTTAGTGCCATTATTGCTCGTCATTAAAAATGTGGATTGTTCCTCCACATAAAAAAGGCTAACCGATGGATATAACCCACTGTAAGGAGAACACCTTTGGTATTCCCAGCATTTTGGTCACCGCAGTTTTGGCAAATAAAATCAGAAAAAAACTGTCCCGAAGATTGATAGTAGCTGACGCCTCATTGACCTGAGTAAATGTGCAAAATATTGGGGTATGGTCACCTGCATATTTTTGTTTCGTGTACCTCAAAAAACGATCTCCAGATAAATTGACTTAACAAACATGCGACACATTCATCCTGCTGTACTGTTCTGCTCATTGGAGACCTGTATCAGAAAGATAGGCTGTTTAAACGGCCTCGATGCATTTTTCTAAGTCTCAATAACTAAGCTGAGTATTGAAAGTAAACACGATAACGAAGAAGTTAGGGGCCATGAATAATTAAAAGACGCGCACGGTAAACGCAACTTCTGTGTTTAGGGGGAAAAAATCGCATTACAAGTTTTCCTATCGCAACATCTCGCAACACGTTTTTCTGTATCGCAAAATAGATCTATATTGTTTGGCGTGTACCATGTACCAGGCCAGTGCGGCACCGTAAGATATCGTAATTATCATTTTGGATACACTGTGTTTTCATGCATTCTGTTGGTTACGTCATTGTTGAGTTGGCATTGAAGAGAGATTGATTTTAGAGGGGGTAGGCGGGGCACATACAGAATGAGGCTTGGTTGGATTTTCACACTTCCAAACTTTCGTTTAGGGGAGGGGGAGGGGTTGAGGACAAACGTACTTAGTTTCGTTTACCGTGCACATGTTTTAATTATCCACGGCCCCTTAAAATACATCAGAACATTTCACTTTCTTTAACTCGTCAATTAAAATCATGTGACATCTGATACTACTAATTTTATGAATAAAATTTGATAACACATCCCCTGTGAACTAAAGGACAATGCGATTTTAAGGTATGTTTAAAGTAATTGGCAAATGCCCTGTCGAATATGTAAAGTACCTGTCAAAATATTAAATGTCAATGCAAATATGAAAGTTTAAATCCTGTTTGATGTAGCTGTAAGACGTCGATGTATGGTCTTGCCAAGTGTTTATCGCGGCGGCGTCCTGGGTAAACACTCTCTAAGCCCGGAATTTTACCCAGAATTGTACGATGAAGAAATCGATGATTTCAAGGAATGTTACCATACTTGCTCCGAAGAACAAACCCAGTGATCCGCCAATGTCACCTGAGAAGATGTTAGGGAAAAATGTTAACAACAAAATTTCAGTATCTGCAACTTTACCTCCATTTTCCATTACATTTTTATATAAAAAATTGAGACTGGTTTTTCGAAGAAAAACTTCAATTATTTTTTGCCAAGGTTGATAGATTCTCGGCTTTTTCGTTCAGTCTCCAGCGCCCCCATCTAACTCCTTTTTTATCATGCACACGATGTCTTATTGTGGGCCTTGACCACACTCCTCTCCCAAAACTCTCGCCTCGGTGGACTCCACCGGTAGTCTTATCTAATGAGCAGACATTTTTCTCCATTTCCCGCGGTAGATGTGGCTTTGTCGAAACCACAAATGTTTTTTGAATTTTTATTGCTACTTGATTCTGTGTTTACTTACAAATAAAGTTGAATGATTGGTATCCTTTTTGCTGTACAACCCTCTCTTCTTTCAAGTCTTCAAAAAATATTGTAACTTGGGCTAAATTCGCTCTGCGGAAAAGATAAATATATTTTTAAATTGTGTAATTAGTCGCTAATCAACATTCTGCATGTATGTATGTATGTATGTATGTATGTATGTATGTATGTATGTATGTATGTATGTATGTATGTATGTATGTATGCATGCATGCATGCATGCATGCATGCATGTATGCATGCATGTATGTATGTATGTATGTATGTATGTATGTCTCTATGTATGTCTCTATGTACATATCTATGTATACGTATGTATCTATGTATGTATGTATGTATGTATGTATGTATGTATGTATGTATGTATGTATGTATGTATGTATGTATGTATGTATGTATGTATGTCTCTATGTATGTCTCTATGTACATATCTATGTATACGTATGTATCTATGTATGTATCTATGTATATATCTATATATCTATGTATGTATCAATGTATCTATGTATGTATCTATCTATCTATCTATGTATCTATGATATATCTATGTATCTATCTATCATTCAATCTATCTATATGTCTATTTGTCTGTCTGCCTGTTTGTCTATCTCCATTTCTGTTTACATATCTAACTACTATTTTTCTATGTATGTATATATGTATGTATGTATTTATGTATCTATGTATCTATGTATCTATGTATGTGTTTATGTACTATGTGTATTTAACTATGTACATATCTATATATCTTCGTATCTATGTATTTACGTTTAATTGCATTTAACTTAGTATCTGGAAATTTTCTATTTATTAATTGGTCGTCGTGCATCGCACCTTGCTATCCAATTTTATGTTAACAAGCATCACTAATGAAACATTGGCTTCCTGCAACAAAATAATATAATGAAGGTGTCACCGAAAGTTGTTTACTTACAGGGTAAAATCCTGACAAACATCTCGTAGATCTGAATCGTCGGCTGTAAAGATTCTTGCGTCGCGCAGTTCTCTCACTTCTACATATGTAACATCAAAAAACTCTTCATAAAGTGGAATGTAGTATTGAGTAAGCAGGGTCGTTGTGATGTTATGGGCGGTAGACTGGGATAGATCATTTATCAGGAATTCTTGCTCCATTATTGTCACCATTGGTTGCCAGTACGCTATTTTGTAATCCATGAAAAATGATGCAAGTAGCGTCTTTGTGCCGAAATACAGCGGCGAATTTATGCCGTCGTCCTCCCCTTGGCGCCTCTTCAAAATGTTCATATTCAAGACGTAAAAGATTGCCTCGGATGTGTCTGTGAAGACTTTCGATACCAATTTGTCAGCCATTGTGTCATGAAAGCTTGTCGAGGGGTAAAATTCATTTACAGTTTCTCCGTTGAAGGTGATATTGTAATACCGTTCCTTGATAAATGAGTTGACAACTGACATCGCTTCATGAAAAGCGTCATCTGATTCAAGCCTGCAGTGATAAATACATGAGTGCATATCGTTAAAATAATTCAGAAATGGCGATTCCATAAGGCAGAGAAAGGAATGAAATATTGTTCGTTGTCATCACATCAAATTCAATTTATTTTTGAAATCAATCATTCCGACGAAGAAGTAAAGTGCAGATGACTATTATTTCTCGGACATTCGATAAAAGCAAACTTCGTCAGCATGTAAGTGGAAGCACTTTACCGAGAAAAACAAACAAAAGAGACGTATTTCCACAAAGAAAATTACATACACTGCACCATGACAGCATTATACATACCGACATGATGGAAACATATACCTGATACATGCACATATATGCACACAAATACACTCGCGCACGTGCATATAATACATACATACATACATACATACATACATACATACATACATGCATGCATGCATGCATGCATGCATGCATACATACATACATACATACATACATACATACATACATACATACATACATACATACATACATACATACATACATACATACATACAGTAAAATTACAAATAAAATTTGTCGTTACTTTGAAGTAAATCCATTCATAAAAAGAAGGAAACTTTAGTTTATCACTAATATCACAAACATTAGCTTAAAATTAGGCAGGTGAAAAACAGTACTAGAGGAATGAAGGCCAGTGTAAATAACACATTGGTACAATGAAGTAGAGAGAACAATCCTAAAATATCAAAATATCCAATTTTGTGATGGATTCATCTCATACTCTTAGGAGACTTTAAAAAGTTTCGATTGAACGAAAATATACAAGTAATAAATTACCACTTAACAAATTGCCCTTTTGGCTTGGCAAAATGGAATCTTCTTTGCATACATTACGGATATTGAATGAATGATTTGCTTACATATATTTGTGCCCAACCGCCCTGTTACATGGCCATTCCGCCCCTTGAATATTCCACATGGTATAACCTTTGGAAGGGTACCTGCTGTAGGATAGTTTTGTTGCATACTGGATCTGTGTACACGGTTCCTTGCAGTTACAAGGATCGTTCAGCAACGCAAATTCATCTGCAAAATATGTGTGAACAAAGAAGTGAACCTGTGCCGTCGATGATAAAATGCCACATCGGAGAATAAAATCATTGCAATCACAAGTTCCGCTACGCTATAACCGATGAGTCTCGTTTGCTAGAAAGACCGCTGAGGGCGCATCACCATATGGTCGAGGATAGAGCTGCGTAGCGGACATGGGGCTGTGAGAGAGTCTACGGTTGTACCTGCTTTTCTGGCGGCACTGTGTAGAGTGCTACGCTACTTTGTAATTACTCACTATATTGGTCAAGGCTTCCATAACATAACGGCATACGATGAACGACGTGCAGTGATGTTCATGATGGTGTATCTTTGTTTGTCCATAAAAATATAAAATATATCTATTTTGTGCAACTTCCCTATCCAATGTTTGTTAAACAGTGTGCAGGGATAGGTATTGCCTGAATTGAGCAGTCCTCAACGTCTGTTTTATCACATTAGCTCTTGTTGAAATTTGGTATGTACTTGCTAGGCTTTGGTTTCCATTGAAACGTTCATCTTGTTGATCAATTTATTTATAGATAAAGCTGATAAATTGCCCGCCAAGAAATGCACTATAAAGACCGGTCTTTGAACTTTTAAAATCTTGCGATTCAGTTTTAAGATTGTGCGATTTTTGAAAGTTGTAAATACTTTAAGGTGGGGCTGCATATTGCGAAAAAAGTTGTTTTTCAACGGATTTTTTCTCATCTAAGATGACAAGGAAACCCTCTCATACTGTATATTTTCAAAAAGCAGAGAATCTAAAGTTTACAATGGTAGCAATAGTTTACTCGAAGGATAAAGGAGTGTATTTTTGGAAAAACACAATTTTGATATTAGTGATAACAAGATAATTTAAGTAACAAACTTGATACTTTTTTCTGAAATGTAATCTATTACTTGAAACAAGAGTATATGTAGAAAAAAAACGACAATTTTATTTTCCCTTATGTATCCTCATTCTAAAATGGCATGAGTTTAAAGACTGACAATCAAATAAGTGATTTAAATCATAATTAGCAAAATTAAAATGCCCGTTATTCACAATGTAAAAACCAAACAAAATAGTTGTTTTTATACAGTATTTAAAGAACATAGTTTGAAAATTTCACAAAATTTGACCCAGCCAGAGTGGAGTTAAATTATTTTGGAAATCCAGACATTAGGAGAAAAGATAAGCCAAGAAATATGGTTATTTGCATATGTTTGCATAAATTAACATTTTTATCACGCAACTTGCGACTGCTTGACAAGCTAAAAGGTGAACCAAACCAACATTTTAATCTTGGGTTAACAAATCAATGAAAACTGGATGAATGTTTGCAAAAAAGTGATTTTCAGCAAAGTACGCCGTGCTGGGTCCATTGCCCTTGAATAAAAATTCAACTGCCTTACCCATTTTATCAAAATAGCAACGGTCGAGAACCTGCGGTGAGCAGAAAGTTTCATTACCTAAGCCAAAGAAAGACAAAAGGATGATTAGCCCTGCCCTTAGACAGTGACGGGTCAGCACTAAATGGACTTCTGGCGAGCAATGAAGTAAAAAAACGAAGGGATGTCATAGGATCCACACAATAGTAATTTTTTCCAAAATAGGTGACTCCTTGTTTTTCTCAATCTCCTCATCAGATACTTCTCTTGGATAAATGTTGTATTATTTATTTATTCAGATGTTATTTAACACCGAGTAATGTAAACAACAAAAACCATGATGTTTTTAAAGAAAAGAAAAGAAAAGGGAAATCATTACATTATGTTTAATAATACTTTATTATGGATGCTTTGCCATTTTGTTTCAGCTATCCTTATTTTCTTATGCCTAAGTATTATAATAATAATATTATTATTAATAACAATATTTTTATTGCTTGCTTGTAAATATAGGATTTACATCACATTTGTGGCAATAAAAGTGTGATACAAAAATAAGTTCAAATTTTCTTCGATAAATATAAAGTATTACTGTAACAGTATAATAATAGTAGCTAATAATAAATATAACTATGCATTTCTTTGTTTATATAAAGTAAAAATGTAATCTGCAGGTTGTTCATCAAAAGATAACTCTTGTTTTGTTAGTAGAGAAATAAGTTGATTTTCAGTATTGTCGTTTGAGAAATTGATTTAACTGAAAAAATTCTTTCTTTAGACTTTGTATTTCTGACAGACTAATAAAAAGTGTGTTTCATCTTAAATACTGTTTGTGTTACACTGATTGCAGTATCTTTCAGTAATTGGGGTTTTTGGAACAGTGTGTCTCCCTTTTTCAATTGCTAGATCATGATTGCTAATGCGAAGTTTGGTGAGTAATTTTCTTTTCTCACCTTGTAACTGTGTTAAGTAGGGTTCTAATCTAAAATTACGTTTTATTTTGGCATACATTCTTAGTTTACTATTTTCATCAGTGATCAAATTTTTCCAAAAGACTTCATAATTGTTTGTTAAATTTGTTTTCATCAATCCAGTTATAACTTTGTGGTGTTTAAGTGATGGAGCTTTATCAAGGAGAAAGTCAATTTCATTGACTTTAATTAAAGCACTTAAACAGTTAAACCAGGATCTATTGTTAGTGTTGTTTACCATTTGCTCCAGAAAAGATTTTAGCAAGATTACAATGTGGCAGTTGTACGATATTAAGCCAGTATTTCACAATTTTAAGTTTGATCTCAAGTAGAAGTGGTAATTGTCCTAGTTCACCCCTCACAGCGGCATTACAAGTTTGTCTATTACACTGTAAAATGTTCTTACAAAATTTGAGGTGAGTTTTTTCATTTGCTGATTTATCCCACTTCTTGTAATCCATGAAATCTTGTCCCCAAATCTCTGAGCCATACAGTAAAACAGGTTTAATGAAAACATTGAATAGATGTAGGGAAAAGTTTATCTTTTTGTTGAGCAATAAAACCCTTTTTAAACTATACAAAGATTTTGCTGCTTTATTAGCCAAATTTGTAACTGTGTCACTAAAACTACCATTTGATTTAATTGTCAGTCCAAAGTATGTATAGCTCTTAACAGATTTGATGCATATACTACCATAGTTAAATACAGCGAAAACGGAGTCAGCGTGGACTCTCTGTTGTGTCGGGCAACAAAATAAACGCAGCCACAGACGTTTTTTCAGACAGAACACCCAAACTAAATGTCATCAAAAGCACACCGCCTATTCAATAAATCCCACAAAACAAACAAAAGATTCAATTTGTATTCTTATTGTTACAAAATGTTCTTCATGGCGAGTTGAGAATAAAACCAAAATACGGTAAATTGTGTACAGAAAGAGTTTGAACGGCGCGGTATCACGTTTCCTGCGTCTGCATCTACGCAAACTTCAATCGAGGTGGTAGCTTCAGCGAAACGGGGAAAGCATCAACCGGCAAACATCGCATCAAGTGGCTCAATATGGATTGCTGCCATCGAAATGCCAGTATTATACACCTTATCTATATTATTCGATGCCACCTTCATCACCGTACGTCTATTACAAACGTCTAGACGAAATTCCGGCGACAGCGAGCACACCGTCGACTGTTTGATCGACACCTCTACCCCCAGGGTCTATCCGTACTAGGGTCGGGTACGTAGTGTGTTTTTCCATTGACGCTATCCTCTTTTAGCGTCAGCTAAAGACGGAAAACCCTTGGTTCAGTTTGTGAGGTGGATAAAATCATCGATAATATTGAAATTTAGATTTTTTTCAATTATTTTTGTTCAAGACATGAAAATATTTGTCTTACACATCCATGAGGAAATCAACACGTTCAAAAAAGTAAGTCCTGGTAACGCTAGCACGCCTTTTCAATAGAAAAAATTTCATGACATTTGCTACATTGTCTCTGTGTTTAGTCTGCAAAAAACGTCAGTGGCTGCGTTTATTTTGTTGCCCAGCACAACAGAGAGTCCACGCTGACTCCGTTTTCGCTGTAAGTGTTTATCTATCAAAGGAGATTTACTAAAATTAATTGCTTGGGTTTTCTGTAAATTAACATCAAGTTTCCAATTTGAGCAAAATGTGTGTAGTGTATGTAACTCCCTCTGCAAACATTCTTTTGAAGTAGAGATTAAGACTAGGTCATCAGCGTAAAATAATAAGTTAACTGAGGTATTATTCAACACTGGTGATTGAGTATTTATTTTGTCTAGATTTGTTTTCAAGTCATTGACATATAAATTGAACAGACTAGACTTATGTGCTGACGGCTAACACTTTCTAAATGAGATAGATACCACAGAAACGACTTCGATCTGTAAGTCGAAGCATGTGTCATTAGTCTTCAAATGTATGTATCAAGCTGTGTTTGTCTTGTGTATGTTATAAGCTCATCGTTTGATTAATAAGTAGGGCCACTTATTACAAGACACAGTGTACATGTGTAATATAAATTATGTATTTACCTGGCATGTAGAAATATCTGCATCCACACTGTTCCACAGCATAGTCAGTCTCACACTCCATCCAACACTTCGACAAAGAGTATGCACTATCGAAGTACTTCAAAGTGTTTTTAACATCTTCTACGCAGTCGACATATGGTAGGCCAAGGTTTTTGATCTGCGTAAAGTGACAATTTATTTATGCGGACATGTTTCTCATATAGAATAACGCATATAAACGCATTTCTTTGTTTACTCGATCATAGGCAATAGGAGAGAACAAGTGCTTAGTTTTAAGAAGGGGGATGTCTTGTAAGATTAATGAGAACCTATGAGAAAGATGATAAGGCGGTTACCGAGAGAGAGAGAGAGAGAGAGAGAGAGAGAGAGAGAGAGAGAGAGAGAGAGAGAGAGAGAGAGAGAGAGAGAGAGTAGCAGACTGAAAGACAGACAAACAAACAGACAGACAGAAAGACAGATGAACACAGCTAATAACTAATTTTATAAATAATCGACATTGGAAAGTCACGAGCAGCGTAATTAATTTTGACCCTTTTCAGATATTTTCCATATTTGCTAGGCAGTCAACCGACAAGAAGACACGAATGCTACACATCAAGCATAAAACAACAAATCAATTTAATCCGAGCAAACAATAAACGCATTTCAATTGCACTAGTTAAAAAGGATACGGATGATCCTCTGCAAGATTTGATACAAGGAGTATGGTTATATAGTATTAAAATCAATTCAACCTTTTGAAGTATTTATAACGTCACTACAAAACATACAATGTTGACATGCATTATCTGAGATGAAGGCGTTTGATGTAAGTAGTAAGCGCCTGGAAATTGAAAGTTTTACTCAAATTTTTCTAGAGGAAACTTCAACCCTTTCCCTTCCTAAATAAAACGTTACTTTAAGGGCGAGATTGCAAAATCTGGTACTCAAGAATCAAACAATCTAATAGAAATGACCGACAATGGATATTCGAAATTGTCGCGATCATCAGGTTACCTCTATCGAGAAAAAAATATATTTTACGAAAAAAAACCAGGCCTGTAAAAACTGTATTTACCTGATTATTTTTAAAATGAGATATGAAACAGAAGAGGTAGAGTAAAATTTAGCGGGTCCAGAAATCTGTCTCCGAGATGCATCCTTCCGTAAAACGTTAATAAATTATATACCTCATATCAAACGTCTAAGTAACAGTTATTAAGCTCAACAGGGCATCCCCTTGCCGCTAATTCTGCCAAGTCATTTCCCTTTGCTGTGGTTTCGCTAGATAGTAGATAGGGACAGTGTGAATCTCATTATAATCATATAGGAACAGAGTCAATGATAATGTCGGTGGCCTATCTTCTTTATTTTTTTTTTGCATCATCGCCAATTTTCCTACAGGAAGGATGTTCTTGCTCGGTAAAACTTTTTTTATCTTGAAAGTTGGATAGCACTACCCGTAATTTTTTCCAAGTTGCCAGGGTGAAAGTATATCGATACAAAGGGCTTTACCATTGAAAATGAAAGAACAAAGCGAAAGGAATATACAGCAATAAATTAAAAATGAAAATAATTAATGCATCAACATCAACTAGTGCACATATAAATCTCGTTTACTTTTCTTGTAGTTAGTCCAACAGTGGTTTCTGTGCCAGTTGAGATAGACACGCCTTGATTGGCAACGTCCGGTATCTCACCCTGCCCATGTACCATCAGACGGAAACCAACACTATTTCGTGGTGCTAGATAATTTTCCTCGTCTGCATAAAGCGAGAGCTTCAGTCCGTAACGCTGGCCTGTAATGTAAATCCATCGAAAATTTTAATGTGTGCAACACAATACAGGGGCATCGCCAATCAACATATTTTGATGCCCCATCTATGTGCAATTTTAGGAATTGTTTTCTTTATATATATATATATATATATATATATATATATATATATATATATATATATATTTATATATATATATGCATGTGTGTATAATATCGGTTATGAGAGGACAAGAATTTAATGGTTGAGAGCTACTTGAAGATTTAATGTTCTCTCCTGTGCGCTACTTGACGATATACGGATTTGAAGCATTTTCTATCTCACAAAAGCAATTAATAAGCTTTGTGAATTTGTTACATGCTCGATGCAGAGAACAGTAAGTAAAAACGCCATCTTGTAAAGTTCGTTAAATACGTACAGAAGCATAAACTTCACAAATACACAATGCAATTTAAGTAAAACTACTAGTAAGCTCATTTACATAAAATGAGATCGTTTTAAGTTTACACTGATTTGTATTTTTCATTAATTCATTTAATTAGGAGACTTGAGATCAATTTACACATAACATGCTTATCAAATATGGTAGCAACCATAATAATTCAATTTATGATAATTTCTTCATTGTTCTAATCACTAAAAATCATTATACACCCAATTTCATATAAATGAAGTGTGCGCTCTCTGACAAAGTTTCATTGGGTTTAAGTCCAAAGCTGCAATGTGTATTTAACAAGCACATTAAATGTGCAAAGGTTTACTATTACATGTAAAACTATTGATTGCCTTGTAAAATGGAGTTTTCGGAGCATTCATAATGAACACATCTTGCCAGAGTGGTTAAAGTTTGCTTGTACTTTAGAGCATAACTTTTATGAATACATTCATTAAGGAACTTCTCAATGTCCATAGGTATCAATCTGTTCTAAATATTTATTTCTGTAATCATATGGGACGTACCTGAGATAGTAATCATTTTACTACAATATTAATCATGCAGATGCCCACTAAAATCTATTCAGATCGAGTGATATGCAGACATAGTCCCTCTATCAGATTCACTGGAGTCGACCCGGATGGTCTAGAGACATTGATTGCACAATCATACCTTTTTCCCTAATTGTGAACTCGAAGTAATGATCAGCGAAATTAGGAGCTTACCCGCATCTCTAACCTTGTGAATACGCCCGTCGTCACCTGCGTTGAAGGTGTAGCATACACCGTAGTTTGTAACAACTTTCGTCAGGTTTTCTGAACCACAAGCTATCCCTCCAAAATCACAGCTGAAACGTAACATAAAGTACATCATTATAATCTATCGTCATACAAAAAGAAAATCCAAGTGTTGAGTTTCAGATAAATGCACTTACTGCGATTACTATCATTTTGATGCAATTTTACATATAATTAAATTTTGATATCCGGAACAGTTGCTAAAATTGTTCATTGATCATTGGGATCAGTGGCTTATAATTAGAAATATGTCCTACACCTATTAGAGATTGACACTCTCTTAAAAGTTGTTCTATTGAGTGAGAAACACAGACATGGTTTCTTCGGAAAGTTGCAAGATTTTGACATGTAGATTATTCCTGATATTTTGCTAGACCTTGCAATACGATTCTGTAATTTTTAAGGTTACTTAAGTGGTAGGATAATGACATGTTTTTCCTTTCTTTCTGGTACCTGCTTTTGTCATGTGTTTTCATGTCTTTCTTTTAAATGAAAATTGACCACAATTTATATGAAAGCTCTTTAAAGGATCTTCTGACAATATCGTGACAGAGATATGTAAAGTATTTTACTCTCTTCACAGTCATTGTTTACTTTTTGCTCTCTTTTCAAAAAACAATAAATAACAAATAATAAAAACAAACAAAGTTCATGGCTTCTTCTTATCGCTCCTTGATCCGTTATGTTTTTTCGTACTTTTGAAGCGAGAATTTGCCAAAGTCAAATCGAGGAAATGATTTAAAGGACATACTATTTAAAGGAAATTTACCCACAATTTCAGTTCATCGGCACTCTTTGTTTCCCGTAAACTAGTTTGCATAGCTTTTGCAGGTGAAAATTCAGCTGAACATGTCTTATAAGCACAGTAATGACACGTCGTGTTAAGATTGCATCCTCGACATCACATCACAAGGTATTCTACGTGAAAATATCATTTTTCCTTAAATATAGTCGAAATACTTCGATTGCTTCAAATATTTTAAAATAGGGCTATCTTTTGATGAAAAAAAAACACAAAATTGATGATCACTTCCTTGCTACACGTTTCTATGGCGACCACTTTGGTGCCGACAATATCAGTTTCCCCCTTTTCTGGAAAATATTTTTGATTGTTATAAACATTGCAGTGTAGGTTTCTTGGGTCGCAATAAGTAAAATCAATATCCGTTCTCATATGGCATGTTTCTATGGCGACCATACTACTACTATTACTACTACTACTACTACTACTACTACTACTACTACTACTACTACTACTACATGTAATAAACGTTGAAATAATAAGAATGTTTACTTCATGACAATCTGACTACTCCTGTGGGCGGACACTTCAACAACGTCAAATATCGAAACTCCTTCTCCAAATGTAAAATCATCTGGAATTTGTTGCTCCGCTGAAAACGACACTCCGCTGGCCCCAAATAACGTATGCAAGTACGGCGCGACAGCATCGTATGCAGTTGTACCACCTAGCATACTTTTCAGATTTGAAGACCTGTTGTTAAAATATTATAATGCACTTTTAGTTCAAAGGTATGGGACAATTCCTGTAAATATTGGGCAATTTGTTGCAATCTTTCAACTCGGAGGAGCGTACTACCTTGACCCAGAGGTATGAAGGAATTTTAGGTCAAGCGTTTATCTCTATACAAGCGAGTAATAAGTTAGCAGTGACTGCCTCTTGCCTGTAATGAGCAGTAGCAGGATTACAGACAGCTGTGTAAAATTTCAATTGTCTTGATGAAGTAAATTACGTATAGTCATTGCTGCTCGAATAGTAACAATCACTCTTCTAAACGGCATTTCAGTTATTCCGTGCTCTTCTGAATGCAATTAGAATATCCTGTAGATGGTATTGACATATAAAGTTCAAGGTGGAAATCCCTCAACATTTGCACTGCACATGAATCCTGAAAGTAGTGGACATGTATCTAACAGAAATCTAAAATTTGAAATGCTTCAGTACCATACTTAAAGTTAGTTGTTTTTCAACCTCTTTCCCCAACATATCATTTCACTCACAAAATGCCACAGGCTAGCATAATAATATAAAGTAATTTGAAGACTAGCTAATTTTACTGCCTCTAGAAAGTTAACCTGATGCTGTAGATTTCAATATTTCAAGAGAACAAAAATCAACAGATGAAGAGGTTGACATCGAGGTAGAGCAAACCTCGCAGCGATGGACATCACAAGAAAGGTTCAACGTACGCGGTGTATCCCAATAGGCCATACCTTATCATGTTGTTGTTGCAAATTGTCACTGCAGGAAAATCCGGCTTTTCTTTAGGAGTTACATACTCTATATCCACATTTATCGGTCGGTTGATGAATGAGTGGATCATTAGTGAGACTTGATACAGTAGTCCAGCAAGCGCCAGCAGTACGATGACACACCAGAACAGTCTGCAAAAGAAAATGACTACATTCATTTCAGCAAGAAAAAAGGATCTGAGTTTTGTACATCTTCGCTTACCAAGGTTTCTCGTTTTGGGGGCAGCCTAATGACGGAACTAGTCGTAAGATCATGTTTTTAAAGCGCCACCACACAGTTGTATATTACCTGTAAATAGCGAATCCGGTAATTGCTTTTAGTTCATGATGGCGACGTCATTAGCTAACTCGTAGAACGTATCGCGAGCTTCATTTCTGTTAAGAGTTTCACTGACAGTCAAAAGAAAGCAGTAAGCTCAATTTTAAATGGCAACGATTTCTTAAAGTGGCAAATCTTTGTGCTATCAGTCACCATGGGCTACCAGTCCAAACAAAAAAGTTATTGTTGTTTCCCTCTTGTGAGCATTAATTTTCCCGGCCCTGGTACTGTCTTACGAGGTTGTACGGCAGAAGGGCCCATACGACCAAGGAAACGCAGAGCAAAACCAAACAATTCATACGTAAGCACGGATACGCGTACGCCAATGAGTGCCTTCATGTGTGCGCGTAATTCCGCGTAAGTAAACCTCTCTAAACAGCTCCCACGCGGGCTAGTTAGCGGGATATTGTAGTCGTACTAACTACCCGTGTGAGCTTTGTGAGGACGAGGCTATGGTGTAATTGCGAAGATGAAATAAGATGTGTACATATAAAGGTACTGTTACCACCAAACAACTCAGGCTACGGAGTTGCTACAACTGTGGACCCCAAACCTCCTGCATGCCTCCTGTTTTCAAATTTATTGATTTTACCAATCAATGGATTTCGAAAGTATTGCAGTAATGCATAATGCTGTGTCTTTTTTTCCTATGATAGCTTCACACTTGGTTCGCAAATGGTCAATTCATAATTAAGTCATAATCTTTCCTTATAAATATATGCTTATTTCATGTGGACAACGTCAGAGAAATGAGTTCCAAGAAAGGCTTTTAATGCACGTTAAAATTATTTATTTGACTGTATCTATAACCGGCAATGGGTGTTTCAAGAATAAATTGATAGCTTGGGATTTGATGCTGCTCAAAGCAAAGCGTCCAGAAATTGCAAAAACAAAACTTCAAAGGGCATGTTCATATTTGAGTAGATTTCTTTTCGTAGACAGACAAAAAACGAGCATTTCATAAGTAAGTGTCGTTGATACAAAGTCGTATTTACCGAAAGGGAGAGAGGGCTTGCAGATTCATGATAAATCATCAGTGAGATAAACAATGAACGACAGAATGAAAGAATGAATGAATGGATGGATGGATGGATGAATGAATGAATGACTATATCATTATATTAACAAGACACTATAGATAGTAACTAGGCAGAAGACTTAACGATCCACGATTTCCCTCGTCCTGTTTGTGTTATAGATTCAAATTGCAGGTACGGCTTGATGCATGTGCAAACAAATAAAGTGTGCAAATTCCTGTACATGCCGTTAGTACAGTTTTAATATCATCCCATCATTGCTCTTACTCATTGCACTCTACAAAGAACTTAAACTTTACATTCAAGTGTTCAGTATAGGTAATATTTTAGAGTATATATAATGAATCGTTTGAAAACCATAGGCAATCCCTAACTTTTCAAAACGGCGGCTGACACCGGCAGTGATTATTGCCGCACAGCAGCGGGACAATCGGGAGTCTGCCAAGTTGCGACCATATTTAATCAACGCAACTTCCGCTCCTTCAAAAACCTACAATATGTACTACCTAATGTTCGCCATTTTACTCGCTGTATTGGCTCTTAGAGTGACAGACATTGCATTGTCATTGAATTTTCTCATCTACTTTGACGTTTGCCCTGAGGATAAAGTTGCACTAAATATCGGTCTCTTTGAAAAGTTCTAGAACTAATGAGATGCTTTATGACAAAAAAGTGCATCGTTAAAAGGTTTTATAATTCGATAGTAATGTCAAATCTATAAATAAAAAAACAAATTGAATAATCAGGTCGAAAAAGATAAATAAATGTTCTTAAACTTTCACATCTTTTGAACGTTCTTAAAGATAATCGGCTACAGCCAAATCAACAAAGTCCGTCAGTAAGGCTCACCTTTATCCAAATTCCACATATAAGAAAATTGCAATGTACATTCAGACCGCCGGTACAAGTTTCTATTCAAAGCCGATAGTATGTTTTCACTCAGCATCAATTCGAAAAGATTGTGTGCGTAATATAATCACCATGGTAACGTCGATAAACAAAGTGCCATACTTAGTCAGGTTATCAGTCATTCTTTTTCGGACATAGTTTTTTCATCATTGGGAAGTCATTTATCTCGCAATAGTGACATGAAACATGCTAAATGGTCGAAATAAACATTCCTTAATTAGCACCGTTTGCAAACGAAACATATTGAGAAAACGTACACTGTATATTAAACTCATTTGCATATCTCGGTGTACAGTATTGTGAGGCTATAGTTTACGCTAATTTGACAATCAATATTATTTGACGTCGCAATTCCATTAACCGGTTTATCTCAAATTTCTATGAACAGTCCATAATCACTATTGATCACAATGAATATGGGCCAAGCTATTACGATGAAGCGCTAAAGAAGTTATTTGATATTT
Organism: Ptychodera flava; assembly: GCF_041260155.1. Classification (NCBI taxonomy): domain Eukaryota; kingdom Metazoa; phylum Hemichordata; class Enteropneusta; family Ptychoderidae; genus Ptychodera; species Ptychodera flava. Next base: position 33,932,123 of record NC_091940.1, read on the forward strand.
CCTGAAAAAATGGCTTTAAAAAGCAATTTAGTGCCTTCAATGTGAACGACTATGCACGGTAGCTAAGAAAGTTGTCGTTGCAATTCTTTTAGTCTGTCCGTCTACGGGCATTAGCCCAATTACAGGATGAGGTACCCATATCTCACTACACCAGTAGAGCACTGAGGATTAAAGTGCCTTGCTCAGGGGAACAACACGGTACTGGAATCTCAAACTCACCGTCTTCCGACATTCAGTCCGTTACTCTGGATCTACCAGGTTCTCGAACTCACCAACCTCCGATAGTGAGTCCGTTACCCTAGCCACTTGTCCACGATGCCTCCCTAAATTTCATTCAGTTCCATTTGTAACTTTTTATGGGCTTTGCAATTGCAAGCAACTTACAGTTTGGAGAACTATAGGTGGCGGTAATTTACCGTCTAAATGACAAATTGTCGTTTCAAAGTATGAAAAAATCAGCAGAATCTTTAAATGTTTGTTGAAACTGGACACAACGTGATTTTCTCGATCTCAAGTTCTGTAATAATCCCTTGAACCACGTGTTTTGGCGACTTTTTCACGGCATTGATTTGCTGTTCTGGTCGAACTTGTAACTCCTGACTTGTGGAACACACTTACTATAGTTTGTTTGGTATTCTGAACGTTGCAGGGCGTTGCTGACCACGTCGTGTCGTGGCGCGGGTACATGTTGTAAAAAGAGTAATAAAAAGAAGATTTTGATATCTTCATAACGAATTTATGAGATCGATTCATCTGAATCGCCTGGAGGATCAATGTTTACGGGAAAGTACCATTAACATGGAAAATTATTTCGTATGGCAGCACATTCAAATACTGAGAGTGGTTATTCAGGTCTACGTTTCCAAAATGCTTCATATGCTGATAATCGACAAAGGACATAACCCTACCTACTAACAGTAAATGAACACTCCTAAACGTGACTTGTACTGTCTAACCAACCTTACCTTCTATGTATGGACGCTGAGGGCTCACAGATGTGGCTGATCCCTGTTAGACCAGCTTTTTGCGTGAAAAGCGCAAAAATAGAGTAACACGTCTTTTTCCTGTGCTGTTGATCTTCAGTCGTGCTCAAGTTCGAAGGTGTCCAATTGTTGATACTTGGCATGGCCGGGCAGTCAGCCGCGAAGCCGGGGTTACCTATCGCAAACACCGGCCCGCCTTTGATACCGAAATCGGCAGCAATGCGTCTGCTTGTCTGCATTTTCGATTGTGTTGTCGAAATCGGTATACCACTACAAGTGAGTAACTTCTATATATACAGTCTGCCATGGTGTTCTTGTAGTGACAAGACGTATAATCACCAGGGAGACGAGGCCATGGGCTGAATAGCAATCTTTGTTGATAAGGGAACCAATGGATTAAGATAATGGCTTATTAATGGCTGCTATTAAGGGATCTAGAAGTTCCCAAGCATCATCACTTTTCCTCTATTATTGACAGGATATGAATTATGTGACGTAGAGTGTTACATTAGTTCTTATCCAACGGGGGAGATGCAAGGTCATCCAAGTAAGCTTTGTTTATTCTTATGTCTGGAAAAATTTCCACTTAGTGTCATTGTTTCCAATGTGTACTCTGACTGCACAACGTATGTGACCCAATTTAAGTACAACCGAGAAACGCTTTGAAGCGACGCATCCTACAAACACACAGCGTGATTTTAAGTTGCTTTAATGCAATTCACTACTGTTGTACGTGCCCACATATTGCCAAGAGGTTGGTGTACCTTAGTTTAACCATAATATCTAAACCTGAAACATAAGAGGTGTCACCTAACAATTAAAAGAAGAAAATAGTAATAAAAAAGTAAAGAGCGTTAAAGCTCTATTGCTGGCGCGCATTATACCGATACTTTGGCAAGGGGAGTAAGAATTTTCCGGCTGCAACAAAGCTGACAGCCATGTATGCCCTAAGCGTGCAATATTGTTGTTCTTGTATTTCATTGACAAGATTTATCAACCAAAACAGACAGGTAATCGAATAAAATATCATTTGACGTTAACGATACGTTTCTAGTATTAAGGCAGAATACCCCTTTAGGACACGTATGATGACTCTCAAACTTTCACAATGATATTTTTTTGGCCTGCCTCTTGTTGTGGCTCATTTGGAACCTATGGTGTAAAACAGTTTTCATTGGCTTAGTTATGCGAAAATTGGAAATTTCATTTTTCTCCAGTGAGATAACACTAAGATGGTGCCATTTTGAAGTTCAAATATCAGTAGGTATTCATAAGGGGACGACTGCATTAACTTGCATGGTACCTGAAACCCGAGTCCTTGCCTGAGCAACTCGGGTGACAAACAGAAGACTTTTAATCCCCTAGGTTTGAATGTTCCATTGTTATGTTTATCTAATCCAGCTGGTGCTATTGTAGTGCCATTGTAGGAAAGGCAGGTCTGTGAAATTGATCGTCTAGGGAAGTAGGGTATTCCTAAGATAATGGAGCCTTCCCGTAATGTGAATATTTTGTTCCTCTAGAACTAAACTTTGCACGATTACTCCTGATTTTTATTGTTTAATTTGAAAGAGAATAGATCAAACTTTTCTTGTTGAAAGTTGAACAAAATGTACATTAAATCTGTCAAACATTTTCGCGTAATGTTACAAAGACATCTACGAAATATTACTTCCGCATAATTCCTTGCTACGAAGGTATGGTTTGCCAGAGTAAAAATGTTCATAAGGAGATGGATATATTGTATGAATGCTCTCAAATTGTCCAAAAACGTAATATTACACCGCGGTCCACAAACGAAGATGCATACACCTAGTACCTGCTGGAGCTATCCTCCAACAGTATGTGAAGAAAACTTAAAACCGACGTTTACACTTAATAGAAAAAAGATTTGACAAAGGATCTAAGATGATAAGTCTGCGAGATGCATTATCAGGGAGCTTTCAGTCGCTGAAATAAACTCGGATACACTTTGTGACCCAGATTACTTGAATTTTGTAATATTAAATGTAATTTTTATCGCATTGGAAGAAGTGTGTCCTGCGTTGCAAGCAAGAAGAACTCTGTGCTGAATCAAGACACCCATACCCCCACCTCTACCCCTGGGGGCAGACATATTTTGCAGCCCCTATGGTCAGTCGCATTTGTGAACACTTCCAAGGCATTTATGCAAGATATCTGTCTTTGATGATCAGAGTACAGCCTTACTTCGCAACACAATAAACACCGGTAGATTATAGTAGTGAGTAAAACAACGGCGGACATTGACACCTCGATCCTTTCGGTCGATTTCTTATTAACGAAGAACATACTTCTTCCAATGCGATAATTGCATTTAATATTGCAAAATTGAAGTAATCTGGGTCACAAAGAGTATCCGAGTTTATTTCATCGTCTAAAAGCTCCCTGATAATGCATCTCGCAGACAGAAATATCGATCGTAGATCCTTTGTCAAAGTTTTTTTTTTCTATCAAGTGTAAACGTCGGTTTTAAATTTTCTTACCCCGCCCCTGCCCCTTGGAACTGACATTTTGAGCAGCCCTATGAACTCGCCTAAAATGGTACCACCCAGAAATGGAGGTGGTCGCACCTAGGACCTAGCGCGTTTTACGGACAGCATGCAATGAAAACTTAAAAAGGATCGACGATCGATCTTTCAATCTGCGAGATACATTATCGGAGAGTAGTCAATGGAATAAACTTGGATGCACTTTGTGGCCTAAATTTCTTGAACTTATTCTTACTGGTGGTTCATTGTGTTCAATCTTAACTACTCCCTTCCTAAAATAGAGCATTATGAGACAGCTAGTGACACGCTTATAATGGATTTTTTTTAATGGTGTAATTCTTAAGACGACAATGAATTGCTGAATTTGCCATCACTTTTAAAATAATCCAAACGCATGCTGCATTTAGGCTGATTCTGTAATCGATGTTGTGTCTTCAGATCAAACACTGAACACTTTTGTAAGGGAATTGCAGTTTTCACATGACCAGGATTTCTTTCAACTTCTCTAAAGTACCGTATGTTCAAATATAGACGACAAAAACCTGTTACCTTTCATATTTGCATGATTTGGCGACACAACATGATTATTTGAATTTCACAGCCAGCAAATTTCCCCCTGATTAGTATAACCAAACAGTAATATTATTTCCAATAAATGTTTTGGCCTTGTAATGAACGGACACAATACGATTACAGAGTAAAATTCGGCCAGTTTCGGATATTAAGCATTTTAAAACTTTTAGTTTTTAGTTTTTTCCCCACATTATCTTGATACACATTTGAATTCAAATATATGGAAAACCGTCACCATCACCATTATCATTATCGTCATCAGCAGCATCTCGGTGGCCCTCAGAAAATAAGGCTTTAAATTATGTCAAATGTCTATATAAGGAACTCAATTAATATATATTGAAGAGGCAACACTGTTTTTAAATCCGGTTTGACATTAGGAGCTATAGAACGTTTAGAACTGCAAGCTTCCTGCCACTGAAAAGGGCAGAAGAACTCATATTGTACTTACGTGCTGAATTCTGGGAAGGTTAAGTGCAATGACCGCAGATATGCATTTTACTTCGTGACCCAGATTGCTTCAACTTTAAAGACTTGCTGAACGACTCAGCGATTTCGATTCAGTCATTTATTGAACGATTATCGATCGAAACTTTCAAAAAGGTTTGCCTGAAGCGATAAATGTTTGGATTATGCATAACATGTAATTTATCTATTCGATCCAGCTAACGGGGAAAGATCCTTTTGTACCATCTTTTCTGGAGAATACCATAAAATGTTAACCTTCAGGAGGATAATTCTTCTCTAATTTGCATAGAGAAATATATCTTTATTATTCTGTCTATGGTTAATTAATAAAACTGTTCTACAGAAATAATAAGGTTGAATTTTCAAAACACTTACAGAGTAAGATAATTTTGGAATGCTAAGATAAAACATGCCATCCATGTTGTGGATATTTCCATGGCAACCCTTTTAGTCGTCAAAATTGACATTCATCAAATTTACAGTTAAAGGTTTTTAATGTTTCTGATTCCATCCATTTTGTCTATGTATGTTTCCATGGCAACTGTTATTTCTCATTAAAACTATTCATGATAATCAAAAATTGAGTTCCCTCAAATTGACGGCATAAAGTTCATTGATTTTTGTGATTACGAATATAGGATTCATTTTATGTTCGTTTTGTTTCCATAGCAACGGTTTCTGCCATTAAGATTTGACAAAATTAAAGTGGTGCAGGGCAACACTCCTGATGCACAGAATTTGTACATAATAATACCACAAGCCACTGGTACAGATGTCATTAGTTTGAAGATTGAGCTGAAAGTGTTTTGTTTAGGTAAGGGACATTTTGGTAGTTTTCATTTAAATATCCATTGTTACCAGATTTGAAGGAAACAATTTCCTCAAATTTACATACACCAGTTTAGGGGTAATGATATTTAATATGATTACCAGACAGAAGTATTTTTTCTCAATGATTGATATGTTGTTACCATAGCTTCTATTGTAAGCTGACAAAGCATATTAGTGTTTCCTTTTGCATGACCAGGTGAATACAGTTCTGTACAATTTATGCGTGATCAGGTGTGTTCACGAATTATTTTTTTGCTTCTATGTGTGTTCTATATAAGTACAATTTATGCGTGATCAGGTGTGTTCACGAATTATTTTTTTGCTTCTATGTGTGTTCTATATAAGCACACGCATCGCCACGTCGATTATCTTCTGTTAGAAGTGTGATCTGCAGAAGGTTCGTGTACTTTGGAGGCCATATGACATGATAAAACATACGACAGTTGACACAGATTATATTTACTCTATGATGAACCAGATCCATTTAGAATAGTAATTTAACTTCATTATACATGTGGTTAATTGAAATGCAACTATCAACAGAAATTGTGGACGTATTTAGCTATGAGATATGGCTGCAAAACTATACCTAAGAATATACATGGGGGCCATATGACACAAAACAGACAAAAGCTGACAAAGTTCACACTAAATTCATGATAGATCTGTATAAAGTAAGATTAGTTTTTTGGATAATAAATTACTACTCTACATTTATGCGATGTTTCAACTGTAATAGCCTTCAAATAACCAGATATGAACTGAATATGCTCACGTGTTTTACAACAGGTTCATTAATAGTCAGTAAACAGACTAGAAAATTTTAGTATTTACTCAACAGAACAACTTGACCTACTAATGTGATCCCTGAATGGAAGGAATGACTTTGAGTTTGACAAAATTACAAACTTAGTTATCAAGCATTGAAATTGACTGCTGATGACTCGACATGTATTGACATTTATCAGACACTACTGGACGCATGAAATAATACAGTATGACATGAATTACTGCATACTTTTTGACTGTTATGAAGTTGTGTAAAACAATTGTACCTTTGACCTGTCTCATATTAAAGTGACAAATCAACGAGCAAGGAGATGTTACGCAACTTTTGCAGACCTCAGGATAATCACTAACCAAAACACAAGAACAAAGACAGACATTGTATATTCTGACAGCAGTTCAATTGAGCACACGACGCGGAGTGGAAGACAGACTTCTGATAAGACTAGCCGTGCATATGGTCTATTGCCAGAGTAATTATCTCTGACGAGGATTTATTGTATTATGTTTTTCAATATTCCTGTCAATAACCAAATTCAAATGTAATGCTGTAATGCTGTAATTTTTGAGTAATATCACTTATTACAAAGTTCATTTAATATGCAAATGAACCCTTAATTAACTCCACACAACTAAATGCTTTACACCACAATTAGATATCTGTAAGATCAGTATCTGCAGTGGATTTCATCACATTTAGTTCAGCTATTTCGGAGGTATATGACTAATTACAAAACTTCATAAAATGTGCAAATAAGCTACTTGTTAACTTGACACTGCCAAATGCTAGTCAGTACAATTAGATATTTATCAGATCAATATCTGTACCAGATTTCACTGACTTGGGTGCCGTAATTTCAGAGTTACATACCTAATTACAAAGTTCATTAAATATGCAAATGAACCCTTAATTAACTTGACACTACTAAGTGCTTTACACCACAGTTATATATCAGTCGGAATAATGTCGGATCAGTATCTGCAGCAGAATTCATCAAATTGGTACAGTTATGTCGGAGTTATGTGACTAATTATAAAACTTCATAAAATATTCAAATGAGCTATTTATTAACTTGTGCGTGTAATTTCATCAAATTATCAATACTTTTACAGCCATGTCATGAACGTGAGCCCAGATAGACATTAATTTTCCGAAATCTGTCACGATTTTCTGAAATCTGTCTCCAACTTTTCATAATAATCTTTGGATGAAACCGTGCCTCAGTAGCAGAGAGACAAGACGGTGTCAAGTAGTTGACAAATCTATATCCATTGCGTAGCTTTCGCCGATCTTCGCTTCATTTTGTCAAATTTTGATGATGTCATCTTTCCATATTCGGTAGAAGTAAGCTTGTATGTTGGGGCTGGGCGATTTCGATTTTTTGCAAAAAGGGGACAGCTAAAGCCAGAACTCAACAGTTCATCGGCGTTCATTTACCGCGGAACTTAGTTCTACAATAGTTCGGCTCCAGGATTCTACTAAAGGTATTGCATGCGTCTACTCAGATGGAACCTTCTCGGGGGACTATGATGCGTATAATAGTGAAAAGTACCGTTCTTGTGAATGTGAAAATTGAGCACATGACGGAATGATTTCGAGTCCACTTGCGCTTGCAGACAAAATAAAAATATATCTAATTTAAATTTACAATATATTAGTGCGTTTTTTTCGGAAATTGAGCTTAAGAATTAAGGTTTTATGATCTAACTTTCTCCAATAAAATGTTGAACATTGGTTTCAAAATTAAGAATAAAAATCAGTCACCGTGCAAATTTTTCACATTAGAGAAATACGTTTTCTGATTTTTGAAATTCAAAATGGCCGTCACTCCGAGACCTGTGTTAAGATTTTTGATTCTCAGAAAAGAAAATCTACATTTACTTCTTGCAAAACTAGCCACCAAAAGTGGTTGACCAAAAAGTATTCTAGAAGTTTGAAGGGCAACATATATCCCAAAGGTGCGTTCCACCATAACTCCGTCAAGCCGGAATAGAGCGTTCTCCAGTATCTCCTATTCGAAAAGCTCGGGAAAATGTTGTTGTAAGATACAACGTATTACTGTGATGCTCATTTTGCGAGAGCAAATTTTTTGAGATTATTTTTTTCTTTTAAAGCAGCAGAGGGGGCTCTCTTCGATGATATCGCGCCTAAGCCCTTAAGGATAATTGGACAAATAATTTCAAAGTTACGACGAGGTCAAGTTGATTTTTTCCCGCCCTGCGTTGCAAATAGAATTAATAGGCTTATTCGTAGTATACCAACCGCCGAACAATAACAGTGTCGTTTGCCCATGACAATTGAATGATATTAACATGTCTAAAAGCAAACATTCAATCTAGAAGTCCACAGTCAAGAAACCATTCGTTCTACAGTGTCGTAATTGTAACACTTATGATTTTCACACAGTGAGATGACAATCAAAGAAATTCATTTCCAAAAATGTTCCGAATAATGTGCCAAAAATAATTTTATAACTCCTTCGGACGTCTACGACCAACAGGGAAAATGAAATTAATTGAAAAAAATCCCCTTCTCGAAAAGTTGCATATATACTAAAGGGAATTATATTGGAGACAAGGATCGCAGGTTTTGGATTAAGGTCACGGGAAACACTTGATCTAGACTGATCCGTCGTCCTCGGAGGGCGCTCTCTACCTTCATCCCATCCTTACCGGGCGTCCCTCCCTCGAACAACGAATCTTTCTGTCTACCCTTATTCGTACTTCATCTGATCAAAATGTCGCCGATCCTAGTCGCTTAAATCACGCGGAATTGATTGAAGTGATCAAAAGTCACTTGAACTGTCAAAAAATGTCATAAACAATGATGATCATTCATCGCGACATTTTGAAAAAAATGCTTTTCCAGTCCGCGAATTCGAACCGCTGCATAAATTGCAGACAGAAAATGCTTACTCTCTGAGCTGTAATTGACCGTAAGCCCCCCTCCCACATAGACAGTAGTTTTTGTCCATAGTCCATCAACTGTGCGACATCAACGATTAGGTGATCTCTTTAACACTCAGGGACGCTTTCTTTTATAATGAACGATGGAAGTACACGTACGTCAAGGTCACCTTGTCGGATAATCGATTGCACGGAGTGAGGACGTACGTCACCGTTTGTACATACCAGTGCAGATCATAGCATGATCTCCTGTAAAGTGTCTCGTTAATTAAAGGCCTGTGTAAAGTGTCAGATTGTCTTGCCAGGAAATTCACTTTCTAGTAAATTCAGTGGAAAACAAAAGACTATGACTATATCATAATCTTCTTACAGACTAGTACAAAACATGATCCCTGTGATCAAGTGCCCCTACCTTTAATAGATGCACGTCTAAAGCCATATGCACAAGTAAGTAGTGATTCAGATTTGAATATGAATTGGAGTTGCCTCTTGCTATCATGGAAACGGCAAACAAACCGGCGACGTTGAAGGTGCAGTTACGTAATGAACGAAAGTGTGGCATTTAAGTTTACAGGTTCGCACTGGCCTGTTTGTCGCCTTGCATTGGAAAGCTCCCACACTAGGATAAGGATATCCGGCTCTTCGCTGACCCTACAGTGTGTTGTACAATACACCTGACTGAAGATCGGAGACTTTTTCAGAAAAGGGAGAAGTCGTTTCACCACAGGGGATAATATCTACTCGGCTATGGCTGTCTAAATACAAATCCTTCGCTCGAGAACCTTACAACTCGAAACCCAGGGCCGGCATCAGCGGACACGATGCTACGCAAGACAATCTGAAAACACACAATGCAGCTACTGTTCCGTCCAAGAAGTGAAACCCTTGCAGTTGAAACAGTTTATGAATGATTGTTTTAAGAACTAAAAGGACTGCTGTGACGTTGCAGAATCGTAGGACACAATTTTTTTTACATTTTTGGTAAGATATATCTCGAAACAGTGTGACGTATAGATGATAAACATAGTACAGTACCGAGTTCTTTCAAAAAGCAATGCTATCGCAATGATCGACATATTCCGATATCAGTAAGATTACCAATGTTTACTGATTATTAATTCATTAGATTCTCACGCCTATGCTGTTATCAACAACATATCGATTAATCCATAGACCCTAATATTATATAGGGCTCAGCCCTTGGTGTCGCGCCAGGGGTTAAGATTGGCAATGTTATTTGTATTGATTCATGACAAACTGTAATTGTTACTTCATAAACGTTTATATGACAACTATGCCCAGTTTCCCTCTGATGAAAGCAGTTCACGTACTTACACGACGTCAAACCCTGCAGCAGGGCAGGTATAGATTTTCTGTAGCGTGTAAAAATTTTCGACAAAAATTGGCAATTTTTACAATGATAACAGCCTATGGCGTTAAACAAGGGACGTATTATGCAATAATCATTGCAATGGTAACCGCACTGCCCACCTTCCACTTGCAAGCTGAAAACTATAGCGTTCCGTCTAAAAACTTGCAATTTTTGAATCTAATTATTGACACAGGGGGCGCTCTTCTATAATTCAATCCCAGCATTCTTTGCGTATGCCCCCGTTCATATGCACGACAGTTTTCTCCGTTTATCTATATCAACGATACTTTGTATCAGCGACAAGGTGTATAATAACATTTACTGGCTAATAAAAGAGGTATATTTTATAAAAGGCATGTTATATCATAGTAATTTGTTTCGTATTTGTTTATTTACGAGTACTCAAAAAAAAACATGGCGGCGCCCAGAAGGGTACACTTCCGGTTACTCGCATAGTATATTATGAATAAGCGCATGCGTAGTCAGTAAGCCGCTGGCGCGACTAAAAACATATCGATTAACCCCTTTTATCACGTTCGACACAGACGTGACGTCATCGATCGATCACAGTATCAACCTTTTTGATTGTCATGAACTAGTGTATGCAGTAATACATTTAACATGAAATAAATTGCCCTCTGGTAGATTATTTCAACTTCAAGCAATAGTTTTAAATCGCACGTTTAGTCTGGTATTTGCGTCAATCCCTCTGTTCACGTGACTGAACTGCTCAAGTGACTGAACGTGTATATCGCCCTACTAACTTGAAAGGCTTCAGTGTTTGCAACATAATTTTATCGCACTTATCATACTCCTTCCACTTACCCTAAAGTCGTAAATACCCCTAGTATTTATTTCAGGCACAGACTTGTTTCTGTTTCTTGACAAGTGTCAAAAGTGATGATATTGTCTTCTTTTTTGCTCAATTTTCTTTGCTTCCGCACTTTCCTACCATTTTGGCTTTTGGGTATCAACCGAAGTGACTATTGGACTTTAAGGCCATCTTTATTTTCAACATTTTTAGATCGACCAAAAGGGACAAACCAACCTCACTCATTGATTGTATTTGGTGTCATAACACTATGAATTGTTTAGCCGTTCGATGGCGGTGAATTTGCCGCACATATCTGCGTTATGGGAAATGTTCTGACTCATCCAGCTATTTTCTTCATTGCATTGGGAACAATTGCGAGCAGTTAGTACATTCAGTAGCTATAGGTGACACCGATTGGCAGGTTTTGAAGTGACGCAGGTAATGATAAGAACACATGTTTTGTCTCGTGAGACAAACTTATCAACTTCAGTCATTATTGGAAGAGAGTTGTGGCTATAAGTAGTTCATATCTACGAATCGCGGTTCCCTCTTGTGGGTGAGTTTATGAACCTTTCACGTCCGTCAAACTTAAATTTTAGAACATCAAAATTTCCACTGGAATTTCTGCTCAAGTTCGAAAGCTGACGGCGCACCTGTGGCATGTTATGCTTCATGGTATTGAGCTCGAGGCGGAAGCTGGCTAGCCGAAAATAATCACAAAATGACATAAAAACTTTTCCAAGACAATGAAAATTCTTTCTAAAATCATAAATACTTGGAATGGCTCTACCAGTCAGAGTAAATTAATGTTCTGACAGAAAAAACACTAGTGTCACTGTGTTTAACCTATTCAATGAAAGTCTATTATAAATGTAGTCATAGAGAAACATGCCTTTCAGTTTCGATGCAATATAAGATTACAACTCTGGCCATTTGAATTACAGTTTTGTGACATAATTGAAAACAAAAACATATTCGAACCCCGTGATGATAGTGAATTTTGTTTGTCGGGAAAAGAATCTCTGGCAATGAGATGGAATCGGCTGCATTCGCTAGCTCGGAATACTTTACAGCTTAGTACTGTTGTCACAATTCCATTTCAAAAAAGTATTAAATTTCATTTCAGATAACGTGGTTTCGGGAACGTCGAAGAGTTTCATCGTTGTGGTTTTGCCACGAGGGTGTCATCCAACATCAGCAAGTCTTATCAACATCACACCGTCGTTATGGAAACGAATTTGGTTCACCTATTGATTCTATCAATACTCGCATCTACTCACCTCTGCAATGCTGTACAAAGAAAAGATTTCAATCCGCCGATACGCCATGACAGGAGTAAGTAATCTGTGTAATGTATACATACATACATACATACATACATACATACATACATACATACATACATACATACATACATACATACATACATACATACATACATACATACATACATACATACATACATACATACATACATACATACATACATACATACATACATACATACATACATACATACATACATACATACATACATACATACATACATACATACATACATACATACATACATACATACATACATACATACATACATGCATGCATGCATGCATGCATGCATGTATGCATTAATTCATGCATTTAGCCTGGACTGCATCGCCAAACGTTGATGTTTTTTGTGTTTGTTTGTCGCATTCCCTCAGATAGTCGTGGTGTTGAATGTAATGGTTACTCTAGCGAGACACTTGGTGCCATCAAGTCACCCAACTACCCGTCGCCTTACGATGACTATGCCTCTTGCAGTTACAGCATCGAAGTGCCTTCTGGGTATACGATTCAAGTGAGTTTCGGGTTATGTTTTTCAAAAGTGACCTCCTCATTATAAATATTTTGATCCCTTTTTGCAGTTGAAAGGTCCAGCCTTGCCGTACAACAAAACAGGGCTGTAGTACAGTTTTGCTAGTAAATAATCAATGATCGGACAGACTGTGTACTTCCTCACTATTACTTTGCTCAATTTTTTGTGCTTCCATTCCCTTGCTGCTACATTACTATCTTCCTTCTTGCTTAGCTTGTATTATTCTTTGCTTCATTTTGCAAACGTAACGGCCTTTTTAGTCACAAGTTCTGTTCTTACCTTCTTTCTAACTTACTTACTTTCACTTACTATATCCTTGGCCTCTTGGGTCATGTAAATGTTAAACAATTTACCAGGTCAAAAGAACACAGAGCGTACTCTGCCAGCATACTATACCCGTCACGATTGACCAAAGTGACACATCTCGTGTACTCAATCAAATCCACCATATGTACGTTTGAGTCAAAGTCAGGAATGCGGTCACTCTGCTTTTGATAATCAGACCTGTCGTGTTTCGATTACATTTCCGTACCTACCCAGAACTTCCTAAATAACCTAACTAAATAACCTACATATCGAGAATCCCTGCCTCACAGGCTTTTTTTGCGAATAAGCTGTTTTACCAGAAAGTCTGTATATAAAGCTTTTACACCATATGTTAGGTGGTGGATATGTGTACATCGTCAACTGGAGCAGATTGAATATTACTTGACGACAAGGGGTAGTTTATGATTTCAAAAGTGAAAGAGTCTCTATATAGCCACATAGTCTTGTATGCACTGTATTTCGTATGATTTCGAAAGGTATGTCTAGGTATTATGCTTAGCTCACACTTTCAGATGTTGCTTTGATTTCTAAGTCATAAAAGTTGAGTTTCTTTATGTCGAAAAAATGCCCCGCCCCCATGTTTATCTTTCCCGCCATTAAAATGAATGTGTAGTCCACTACTCACGTGATGCAGCCTGTTCTAGGTCCTCAAATGGAAAGCGATTGCCTATATTCAACAAACAAGCCAAAGTACACTGATGAAATGCTTTGCACGTTCTAGCGCTGTAAAAACAGGGAACGGGTTTTATGCACTACATATATTGAAAAATGTTAGTTAATAATTTGTAGAAAATGTTGCTTCCATGCTCTATGGATCCAGCCACATCATCGGCTTAGCAAGCTCATTTCGCATTGTTGCTTTCATTTTTTTGTGATAGAATCAGTGTCAACAAAATATCGTACACTACAAAATCAAAACGGTGACCAGTCACTCTTCAATTCTTACTAACTTTCACTTACTATATCCTTGCCCTAAACGTTAAGCCAGGATCACTCGGGACTTTTATCACTCATTACACCCTCACAGCCCCATTTACCCACCAGAGGGGAATTAGAAACTGAGTTCCGTTGACTATGATGGTAACTCATTCAAAGTCGTCTCTTATTTCAGTTGATATTCAGTTCATTCGAGCTTGAATCCTCGTACGACTACCTGTACATCTACGACGGCCAGGACGATTACACCTACTTCGATATGGTGAGCTACACGGGATCCGACTTGCCGAGCGACTTCATCACCACGTCCAATCACCTGTACTTGGTATTCAACGGCGACGGTTCGATTTCGAAAGACGGCTTCTATGCAATGTATGTCGCGTACGATGACGGCAGTTGGGTTGAACATGAGGAGGTCGGCACCACTGTAGAAGGTGGGTTAACACAGGTGATAATGGTAAGATCAGCTTCAGTCTTTCATGTCCGAATGCTTCGCTTTTTTCCAAAAAACATTAGACTGGCAACCCAATCTTCCCTTTTTACACCGGTCCAAAATTGTCATACGTACTGAGAAAATATTTAAGTTGACCAGATTTGAAAGGCATGTGACAAACATAAATTTTGTTCATAAAACAATCAACAATACTTCACGGAAGCCTGTCGCTGGAAGCACAAATAGCTTATAGTTTGTTTTGTGGTTTTTAGTCATCGTTTTCCTTCGTCTCATGTTTTAATCTTGCCTTTAACTTTCTTTCTGTTCAAATTTGGCCTTTATAGCATGTTTACATACTCGATCTGTAATTTATAAAGGGAACACTTCACGTATGGAAAGCATGCCATTAATCAAAGCAATAATTCTCTGAACAGATACTGTGCAGGCTGGATATGAGATCTATTTGTATTAGTCTATAGATAATTATTACATTGCGTAAATGTTGCACGTAGACATCTAGGAAAATCAAGCAGGTATAAATATCGGCCCTCATTTTATTACAACACTCACTGTTGTTTTTATTACGCGGATAAAATTGACAACGGCACGTACAACAGTTCAAACAACAACAAGAAGACAAACAATGCTACATAAATAGCACGTATCCAAGGATACTGAGAGCAACAGTGATAACTTCGCACGTTATACAAAAACATGTGATTGGCAGTTAGGACTTGTTTTATTTTGAAATCAGATCATTGGTCAATGTCAATATGTCAAATAAATCGTATAATCTTACAGTGTCTCTTCCCCCAGTCCGATGAGTGATTTGTACGAAAATAAATTCAGCCTGAGAAAATATCTGTCACGCTGCTAGTATAACGAACACAAACTGCCATACTGGCTGCTGGTAGAGTAATGGCCTATTTTAGCGTTCAGTTTTCTTATAATGTTTATTGGTATTTTTTCTGTCTGTCCACATTAGTATGCGCGGGTAGGCGACTTATCAGTTCAGCCGGCGGAACAGTTCGATCTCAGGCCGAAGAAGTGGATTCGTATCTCGATGAAAACCCAGAAGACTGCGAAGTAACTTTCATATCTCAAGACGGCTTCACCGATATGACTCTCACTTTCACTGAAGTGCATACCTACAAAGACAATAATGATCCATGTATGTATAATTCCGTGTAAAGAGGGATACCTTGCTGGTGCGTTCGTTGTTGGCTTTGTCAAAGTGATAATCTGGTGACAGCGTCCACAGATTAATAATTTACTCTAGCTTGCTTTAGCGCAATAGGCAATCAAACATATCAGATAATAGAGGCAACACAGTGACAAAACTGCGCGTAAGATTGTCATAGGGCAAATACGTGATACTCCGAAGAAGAAAAAGAAATCGTTCCAAAACCAGTGCTAACATAAGACCAAGACACCAAAGGTTACTAGTAAAAATCTTTATTTACAATACATGTCACAGTCAAACGTATTAAAATGAAATAAACCATGGCAAGAAGACACCTGTGCTGAGACCAAGACACCCCTACCCCTGGCCCTACCTCTTGGGTCATTTGTGCAACCCCTATGGTAAAACGGAAAGATGAAGAGAGTGGTTTTATTTAAACTTCCCTTATAATCATGGGAATGTCAAATGCTCGGGATTTGGTGTCTCCATTGCTGGCCATTAGAGAAAATGATATATACGACAAAGTTCATACCACACAGATAGCATTCACTGCACATGTATCTGATACGCTAATGTTTTCCAATATTGTAGATTGCTGGTCTGGCGAGTCGGATGTGGTCGAGGTTATTGATGCAGAGAGCACCTTTGATCAATTGTGTGGCGAGCAACCGTATATGACTTACATCTTACGGCTGCCTGTCAGAATCAGGTTTAACTTCACCTCAAACAGACCAATATTTGGTGGACAATCGTTCACCGGATTTCAGGGAATGTTTGGCCTCTTCTATGATCGTAAGTATGACATGATTTGTCAAAGGATAAGGTGTAAATGCGAGACAAGAGGGGTTTACATACCCAACGTGTAAAGGGGATAAATTCGAATTCGCGGTCTCTAGACCTAGTTTTAAGTCACTTGAAATGAATTTGAGAAGTCCGTTGCATTCTTTTTCAATTCACAAGACCAATAAAATATAAGTTTTCAGACTCACAGTCAACACCTGAAACGAGAAAATTTTTAAGTCATAACAGTTACTGAACGTTTCCTCGTCTATTGAACAGCAAGAGTAAGCAATGATCAGGACATCACATCATACACACAGACAAAGACAAGTAGACGCATATATGTTATATAATACACACATACATGTATATTTATAACTTGGACTTAAGTTAGATATTAGATCTATACAGAGAGAGGGGGGAAGGAGGGGTCCCGATTGGTTAATATTCATTCTTCATTATGCTAAAATTTATACACAGAGACATATATATATATATATATATATATATATATATATATATATATATATATATATATATATATATATATATATATATATATATATATATATATATATATATACCTTTATATGCATACATGCATATTATAAATATTTTATTATCTATGATATAATACATATTATATTTTATTACATTGTGTTTTAAATAAATTTTTATATAGATATATACGCTTATATAATATATAGATGTATTTACCAACATATCTTGGTAAAATATTATTTAATATAAGAAATAATAATGAAACACTTTTGCTTTACTACATTTATCGCTAAGTGTATGTGTAATAATGAGAGTATTTATCAAAAAGAATGCACAGATCTTGATATCGTCATTTCGAATTTCCAACTTATACGGTTGAAAGAAAATCAAATTGTGTTATTCAGTTATTTTGGCGGGTTTGATATGTCTCAAAGGAGACGAAATAATGAGCGCTGTAGGAAAAGGGTCAAAGATCACATTATTTCTCGTAATATTGATACATTGGATGTCTTTTGTCACGCAGCAAACGATCAGGACGACTGTCGAACGGGCCTGTTCAAGTGCGATGATTCAACTTGTATGAGTAGTGACCTGAGATGTGATGGCCTGCCGCATTGTTTGAGTGAATCAGATGAATGGGATTGTTGTAAGTGATGTCAATGACGTCATATATCGCAATTAAAAAATCTTTGGCATACTAATTATAGGTCAATATGTTATATGTTATATGGTCATAATAGGTCAATATGTTATATGTTATATGTTATACGGTTGGTCCGAATCCTCCCTTGTAACCAGATGCTGTCGTAGCGCCCTCTTTCAACTTCAGAGACCGAGTGGTGTTTGTGTCGTATTCTTGTGTGCTTTTTAATGAATGTAAATTAATGTTGCCTATAGTACAGCAGATTTCATGTGATCTCACAAAACAAAAGCAAATTTTCCATACGCAGGTCACTGGACTTTAGATAAATTGAAGTAATTCGCGAGTATAATCAATTATGGCCTTTACATGAATTATTAAAGACATGTATGAGGGATGTCGATTCACATTGCCATTTATATATTGTCAACATTTATTTTTGTGTATCATTCTAGCCTCCAGCAACACCGTTGTAATTATCTTGGTGAGCGCTCTAGTACCCGTGGGCTTAATTCTACTGCTGGCGCTGTGTTGTTACTTTTGTTCCGAGAAGAAATCACCAGCTGTAACGCCTGCAACGGGAGCCACCTCGACAGCGGCCACATCAACGCCAATGACTACCACAGGTGCCAGGCGAGACATCAGAGCAGCACCGCCTTTTGGGTAAGAGGAAATCAGAGCTTTCGAAACTTGTTTGAGGGATCGTCCCAAGTTGTGCGGATTTTGTGATAATAATTCTTTCCTCATTTCGATTAATTTATACGGCAGAGTAAAAGATCAAGCTTGAAGAATGTACGTCTGACGCTTTCGCCACCATCGATAAGGACAGTTTTAGGCCGTAAAGCTAGTACTCTGTGCAACAAAGTTGGAGAAATAAACAGCGTGCATGTTGGGTTTGCCAACAGAAATCAATGCCGGAGCTTTTTGTTCTACAGAAAGGGTGTCGACAAGTGTTTTAACTATCGTCATTATTATATTACAGGTTTTGTTTTTTTTTTTTTTTGGGGGGGGGTCATGTTTTTACTATTTTCTGCAAAGTTCAATAATTACGTCACTAAGTCACAAAAGCCATCCGACAAATTTATTTCTTCTTAACTCTTCCTATAATCGCGATTACAGCCAACTCAATCTTTTTCTTCCTGTAAAGGTTTACGTCTGAAAAGCCAGCGGCATACGGCAACCAACCACTTACATCAGCAGGTCACCTACCACCTCTACAGAACCCACAGTTCAGCCAACCGACAAGTTTTGCGAATACCCTGCCACCTGTTCCCCAATCAGTCCCGCCAACGACAACTCACCCTGGACACGTGCAAGACCCGAACCAAACGGGCTACCCGAACCCCTATCAGTTCGAACAAGGAGTAGAAAACGACCCGGCGTATCCACCACCTCCGGAAATCGCAGTCCCTACAGCGCCACCATCTTATGATGAAGCCGTTAACTATAACCAGGCAACGCAGCCCCATCTGTAACCATAGCTTCTGTTTCAAGGCAGCCTACACTGGTAGAGATTTGTAATAGTTTGAAATGTCACAAAATGAGCCTGCAATTTTCTGAGATTGTTTTATATAACGGCAGCCTACATATTCAGAAGGTTTTCATCCGGTTTCCCAATATTTTTCTCGGCGGAAGACTGGATGTCAAAATCAGTATTCCTTTCAAACACTCACCAGTATGTGATGGGGCCATGATATCGAGTAGGTTCAGGTTTTCTGTCATCTGCAGCGTAACCCGATTCACATTGATGTTTGGACCTCGCAACTGTGAAATATAAACATCCAGTCAAAGGCGGTCCAAAAGTTTTCTTTTGTACCTCATACAGGTACAATTTAACCTCTAATAGATAGGTGTAATATTCACGTAAGCACTTCGAGTGTCCTTGTCTAAAGCACGCCCGCGAATTTTGCCAAGTTACGTATGGAAAAAAGTTTTTTTTTAAATAACTCAGTTCTAAACGCCCTCGGTAATTTTAACAAAAAGTGTACTGTAAGATATTAGGCTAAATAAATAACTACGTGTGTTTCCGGCAATCCAACCTAGACCTTAGAAAATCCCACCGACTCCGAGACTAGATATATTTTTTCCCATTTTCAAAAACAAATGATTATTTTCGCTGATGTTTACCTCATTTTATAGGTCTCAGTAAACAGAACTCAAAAAAAATCCTCCAAAACACCTACCCTAATTTTCTGAGGCATGTTATTATTTTTACTTTTATTTTTATTACATTTATTTTAAGAGGCTAATCTGATTATAAAACGGTTATTGTGATTTCCATCAGAGCCCTCCTGAATAAAGAAGCAAAAAGTACACTAACAGATCGTCATATACACAGGCTAATCGAAGTCAGTTCCTTCATTACAATATTTCATGAAAATATATCTATATAATTCTGATTTGGGCGTGCTCAAGGCCTCACAGTTTCGGAAAAATTAGGGAAATGACATTCCAAATTTTCGCAGTTGAGATACGTTTGATTCGTCTGAAGTTGTGCGACACAAGGTCCAACATTATGCAATTGCTGTGTTAAGATTCAAATATGTAGCAACAGTAACCTTTGCTGGATCATTTTCCCACCCTTATAGGCCACACACGGCTGATCCATGAATCAAAGTAAACTCGGTCTGACAGTTGCTCTTGACGACTTTTACCTTTCATACAGTGTACACTCGGCAAGACCAAAATCATATGTTTCCCTTGTAGTGCCTTGAAGCATCAAGATGCCAGGGATGTTTGGTCGCCGGGCAACCCTTCTTAATTTTTTTTCACGAGTTTTCACATGAATTAAACACCAGCATTGAAAATTTTGCCATCTTTTAAATAGGGTAGCTCAGGGTTACCCGAAACGCATACATTACCTTTGACAAGGCAAGTTCCATGCTTCCATGTACGCAAAACTAGGTGGAAGAGCTCATTCATAAAATCAATAGCGTTGTCCTTATTCAAAAATGTTCCATACAGCATGGTCCCTCTATGTGGTAGAGGGACCGTGCATACAGTGACGAACAGCGCAAAGTTTATTTTTATCCATCGTACACCCAAGGCCAGACTAGCCCACTAGTCACTTTGCGTGTTTTTTCGTTTTTGACTTTTAATAAAGATTGTCAACTAATTCAGTCATTCCCTCTCTCTTATTGCTGTTTTTTATCTACGTTCCGTATGTGGTTTTGGCCATGTCACTTGATCGAGGGGATTCGCCTTCGTTTCTTGTAGGTTTGTGCTCGCTAAGCGTTGGTCCAAGCATGGCGATCACACTGCTATTACCCGATCACACCACGCACGTAAAATTAAATCAAGACAAATTTTGCTTTAATGTATTTATTTTATTACGACATAATTAATCCCACAGTCTTGGGGCAGATGTGTCCTAAGGTGAGTTTGTTAGGGCAACTGGTCGACTAATATGCAGCCTACCTAGCAATTATGTCAACAGCAGTCATAAATTATAGGCCAGCATAAACAATAGTTAAATTGTTAACAACAAGTGATGATGAAAACTCAAAAGATAAACTGCGACCAGAAGTAGAGCTCAAACAAAGCATGATAACCCTGCCTAAAGGTACAAAATGCTGAAAATAAAATCTGGTATGTGTCTGCACATGCTCATCAGGGTTGGTACATTGGTTTTAATGCATCAACGTAGGCAAGGACGTTCGAACTGACGAAGTAACACATAAACTTTACAGCAAGCTTTGATGTATATACGTATCTGTTTTATGCATTGAAGAGCAATGACAAATTCGAGTTTGCTGGGCCTAAAGTAAAAAAATCGTGCATAATGATTTTTGACAAATGCCGGAAAAAGACCAATTCCCTTTAAAACCGGGGCGTTTGAATAATTATTGATCGATTGAGCTCGCAGTCAAGCAGCTTTTAAGGTAGCACTGGCCTCGAACTTCGGAAATACTTTAGTTTTTTTCTCAAACTTTCCCAAACAAATGTTTAAACCATGCTCTTTCAAAATCAGGAATAGGAATCAGGGGTCACCATGCAAAGTTTTGCGATATGGGGAACCAATTTACCTCGAATTGCTGATATTTGAAATGGGGGAAAGTAAACTTTGCTCTATGTGATTCAAAATGAGCTCCCACAAGTGGTAGACTGAATAACATTGTTCATGTTTGAGTTCGAATATCTCGCCCGAGGCGAGTTCTACCTGAAGTATAAGTTATTTGCTTTATTTTAGTAGAAAGCAGTGTTATATTAGTGTGCAAATATGATTTACTGCCCCAAATATTCATATCCATGAAAAACACACATAAGCTGCCTTCATTCATTAATGCTCAGTCGTCTTTTAATGAAGTTTGTATATTTTTACATTACATTTTCCTTTAAAGGGACGATACCATTTTAGATAGTTCAAGAGGAATCTGCCCTAGGCGATTTTTTATATGTCAGAGCAATAGTTTTTGGTCTGGGTACAGGAAATCTTGTTTTTACGATCTTTAACTCGCGCGTTCTTTTCAGAACGAATAAAACAAAAGTAGAAATAAGGTGCATCATGGGAGAAAAGCGCCAAAGTTGGCGCTTTTGTCACATGGTTTGGACCATTTCTCGATGGGTATGGCAGTGCTGACTCGCCTAGTAGTACGCTCACCTCGAGCAGCCCTTGATCGAGGTGTCAAATTTGCACCGAGTGTCCCTTTAGTAAGCAATCTATAGTAGTTGGAAAAACTGTGGTTACACCACTTCTGTACTGTTTACTCTCAAATAGCTGATTCTACCATAAACCTTGTACTTCGCTTATAGTCCCAATTTTCTCGATTGTGACATTGCTTTATTGTCAGTCGAAATCAAACCATATAAGTTTGAACAAGTCGGCGCGTTCCAAGTCAAATAGACGGTAGCAG
Organism: Ptychodera flava; assembly: GCF_041260155.1. Lineage (NCBI taxonomy): Eukaryota > Metazoa > Hemichordata > Enteropneusta > Ptychoderidae > Ptychodera > Ptychodera flava. Next base: position 33,954,875 of record NC_091940.1, read on the forward strand.
TGAAGACGAAGGCCATTCAGAAGTGAGTGCTGCTTCATCTCGAATTTGCTGAGCAAAAAAAGGCATGTCCTAGTTTGGACTCCATCCATCCATTAAATGGAATTTTATCGCATTGGAAGAACAGCAAGCTACTGTGTCCTTCATTAGTAAAAAATCGACCGAAAGGATCGAGGTGTCAATGTCCGCCGTTACGTTGCTTTACTCACTACTATAATCTACCGGTGGTGTATCGTGTTGCAAGGCAACGCTGTATTCTGATCATAATCAGATAGATATCTTGCATGAATGCCTTGTAAGTGTCCACAAAAGCAACTGACCATAGGGGCTGCACAAAATGTAAAGTACCGTATTTCTCAATGTAGACTACAAAAAATTGTTATCTTTGATATTTGCATGATTTGGCGAAAAAACATGATTGTTTAAATTTCCAAGCCAGCTAATTTCCCTCCTTATTAGTATATCCAAATAGTAAATATTGTTTCCAATAAATAGTTTCACCATGTAGGGAAAGAAAACAAATACGATAACAGAAAAAAATTCAGGTAGTTTTCGGCTTGTATTAAGCATTTCAAACTTTCTGTTTTTAGATTGTTGTCTACCTGATACCATATTTTGATACACGTATCAAATAACGTACGAAGCCATATTTTGAATTCGAATATATGGAACAACAACCGTCACCATCATCATTATCAATGTCGTCATCAGCAGCGTCTCGGTCGCCCTCAGAAAATCAGGTTTCGCAATTATGTCAAATGTTTATATATGCACCTCAATTAATATATATTGAATAGGCAAACTAAGTCTTTTTGAAATCCGGTTTGACATTAGGAGCTACAGACCTTTTAGGACTGCAAGTTTTCTGCCACTGAAAAGGGCAGGAGAACTTATATTGTACTTATGTGCTGAATTCTGGGAAAGTTAAGTGCAATGACCGCAGATATGCATTTTACTTCGTGACCCAGATTGCTTCAACTTTAAAGACTTGCTGAACGACTCAGCGATTTCGCTTTAGTCATTTATTGAACGATTATCGATCAAAACTTTCAAAAGGTTTGCCTCAAGCAATACATGTTTGGATTATGCATAACATGTAAATTATTTACTCTATCCAGTTAATGGTGAATGATGCTGTTGTACCGTTTGTTCTGGAGAAAACCATTAAATGTTTACCTTCAGAAGGAAGAAACTATTCTAATTTGCATCGAAAAATATATTTTTATTGTTCTGTCTATGATTAGTTAATAAAACTATTATAAAGAAAATAATAAGGTTGAATGTTCATAACATTTACAGCATAAGATAATTTTGGGGTGCTAAATAGTATAAAACATGTCATCCGTGTGGCTGATGTTACCATAGCATCTCTTTTGGCCGTCAAAATTAATATTCATCAAATTTACAGTTAAAGGTATTTAATGCTTCTGATTCATTTTGTAAATGTATGAATCCTACGCAACTGTTTTTTTAAAAATCGTTCATGATAATCAAAAATTGAGTTCCCTTAAATTTACGGCATAAAGTTCATTTATTTTGTGATTACAAATATAGGATCCATTTTATGCTCGCTTTTGTTTCCATGGCAACAGTTTCTGCCATTAACATTTGGCACAAAAGTGGGGCAGGTCAACACTCCTGATGCACAGAATTTGTATATAATAACACAAGCAACTGGCACAGATGTCATTAGTTTGAAGATTGAGCTGAAAGTGTACATGTTCTGTTTAGGTATAAGGGAAAGTTTGGTAGTTTTCATTTTAATATCCATTGTTACCAGATTTAAAGGGAAAGAATCTCCTCAAGCTTACATACACCATTGAGTTTATGGAGTAAAACGACATTTCATATGATTGCTAGACAGAATTATTTTCACTCACTGATGGATATGTTGTTACGATAGGTTCTATTGTAAGCTGAAAAAGCAAATTAGCGTTTCCTTTAGTATGACCAGGTGAATATAGTTTTGTACAATTTATGCGTGACCAGGTGTGTTCATTAATTATTATTTTGGTTCTATGAATTATTTTGTGCTTCTAAAGAGGCACACGCATCGCCACGTCGATTGTCTTTTGTTAGCAGTGTGACCTGCAAACGGTCCGTTTGCTTCCCAATTGCTTGCCAGTGAAATTTGGATTCTTCGGCGACGAAGAAATAATGCCAAGTTGTCTACTGGCCGGACTGTTTTTCTCCGAAAAAGTTCTTATGGTAGGAATAGCACGCCGTATATGTGGTTGGTCGACCCTAAAACTGTATTACCGCTGTTACTTCGAAGTTCTTCGTCAAGTGTCCCACAAGCATTGTTTACTCCGTATGGACAATCGTAACCGTGTCTAGTCTGTTCGTAACCAACGTGGTTCCAGACTGGAGAACAGGTCTGACGAATCTATGCAGTATTTTGATAATCCCACAACAGATTCAGGCACGCGTGGAAGCCTGAGTTCATCAAAAGATGGTGAACTTTACTACGCATATCTGACACAGTGCGCAGTCCGTCACGTCTCAAGCGAGAAGAGCGTATAAATAAGAGAAAGGCGGAAAAAAAACTTGTAGACAATTTTTCTTTGGTTTTTATCATATAAGTGTTTATTGTCCCTGCATATGTCCCTGTGATTGGAGGCTATATGACACAAAATCTACATAAGTTGACACAGATTATATTTACTCTATAAAAGTGTCAGTTCGTTCTCTGTATTACCTCAAATATCTGTTAGTATTATTTTTCTGAAAGGTCTTATTAATTTATCATATACTTATTATGTCTTTCTATATTCTCAAAGCAACAACTTTACAAAACTTAATCAAATGGATTTTTAATTAAAGCAACAACTTTACAAAACTTAATCAAACGGATTTAATCAAACGGGTTTTTAATTAACAATTCAAACACCAATAAAACAACTAAATAAGAACACCCTAAAGATATTGTTAGTAAGCGCTTACAATTTTCAGTATTTTGTTTCTTATATTTTGATACATCCCACTATACTTGCAATTTTTCAGCGTAGTGCACTTAAAAATATTTTTAACAACAACACATTCCGAATATCTAGGTTTACTTTTTTACATCTTATTGTAATTATGTATACCGTACTTGTACAAAAAGTGTTTAAAATGTAGGTAGTTTACCTACAACATAAATTTAATATAATATAATATAAAATATAATCGATCTAAGAATTCCCCTGTTCATGTTTCCTGTAAATAGAACAAGTAAATCTTTCCGTATCCATCATGATCTGTCGTCTTGAACATTTATTTCGTCATGAAAATTTGCAAGAAAATGATAGCTATTTCATTGAAACTGAACAACTTAACCTGCGTGATTGAAAGGCGATATTGTTTTTATACTTCGAATGATCAGAAAATAAATTCCATCGTTGAATCTCTTCATACCTTATTCATTTATGTTACAAACGGCAGCTACATCGATATAGTTTTGTAGACTCGCAAAATGCTTATTATATTACCATGCCCTGTCCATTGCGTTTTAATTGGTCGAGCTGAACCACATGACTGCCCACAAATACACAGTAATGGTTTGTTTTCATGCCCGTGAATATGAATAATATCGTAAACATAGTAACTTTACGGCTAAAACGAAAATTGTGATTTGTACAAAGATCATAATCAACCACAAAATAAAATGGTCCAGCATTTGTGGGCCAAGTTTAGGCGTTTTTTTCAAAAAATTCTCCGGTTTTGCAAAATTTTTGCAGCGCGCGCACTACTCACTGACAGGTTCTGGGGCCCCGTTGGCGTTCGCACAGGATATTTTAGAAAATTTTGACGGTTTTTCGGGGTTCGTTGATAATATAATTGAAATAACAGACTCCGTGCTGACCATTAACGTTTATTTATGGGCGCGGGATCAAGGAAAGCCAAATTAACGGGTTCGGCAAGCCTCGCCCGTAAATGTTTGCTTTCCTCTCGCCCTTGCCCATAAATAAACGTTAATGGTCAGCGCGTCGTCCGTTATTTCTATAATATTCGGCAATATACACACATATACTGACTCTCTACATATGTCAAACACGTTAGGTATACACGTAAATACACTAATAAAATGCACAAGTACAGTGTACACTCGGTGAGGAAAAAACTGCATTACGTATACTCTTGTTCTGCATAGATATACTCTACGTATATCAATGTATTTATATGTTCCATTTACAAAGATATAGGTAACGTGTACAACTAATAGTGTGTTCCATAAACGTCAATATGCGTAATTATATCACACCAGTATATTGATGGTGCAAACACTACGATCTGATTGGTCGAGACGTGAAAAGAATCGTGGTATATTGGCGATATACCACGGCTGCAAAACGCGTGAGCTCTCGGCTTGAGCAAAAATCCGTTTATGACGTTCTACGCCAAAATTTCAGTATACTGTTGTGATAATAGCAATAAATCACACCCGGCGATTTTGACCAGTTCACTTCATATATGCACTCGCTATCGCTCGTGCATATATGTCGTGAACTGGTCAAAATCTCGTGGTATACCGTCGCTGGGTGTGCTTTATTGCTCGAATATACTGAACTGTATCAAGATTTTGCCCAGTGAAAGTTTTTGTCATTAGGGTTTACAAATGGATTCAGATCTTCCCTGAGTGTAAGTATTATCTAATTTATGTAATTTTCGTTCACAGTCCAGTGTGTTACACTCAACCTCGTTCGACTGCTTTACCATATCAGCTGTCACAATATGCTACCTACCTCTTCGGTATGGTCCAACATAAGATGTTGATGTTTTGCAAATACATGAAAGGCCATATATGCCCCTGTAAGTGAATATATGACAAGATTTCTCGGACCCTCGAAGTTAAGTACGAAAAAGATGTTGCACAACTAAAGCGTTAAGTATGTCAGACCTAAAAGGTCAAAGAAAGCACGATAATAATTAGTTTGGTTCTCATACTCTGAAATCCAAAATGACTAACAATATATTTCGATAAACGCGAGTTACTCAATAAATAATACCTTCTCATGGAGAGAAAGGTGATTTATTTCGTGTAAAAGAAGTCCTTGACCCTAGGTTCGACTTTTCATTGAAAAGCGGTAATGACGTGCTCCCTCTGATTTGCCTGTTTGATTCCATGTAGCTCACAGTTATTGTACTTGGGCCTCAGCCCAAGTACATTTGTTTTCATTCCGTGGGAAAAAACTCTGTAAGGTATAACCATTTCTGGCTGAGACCAGGGAGGGCAAAATGTCTTGGCTTCATCTTTCTTGGCATAATAAATGGCGTAATGATGTTAACTGAATGGAAGTGCTGCTCTCAGCCAGTCTTGAATAAGTGAGATGTGAATATTAATGCTTCTCTATCTGAGTTTTTACCACAAAATCTTCTGAATATAATCAAAATGTGCATCGAAATGCAACAATTAATGCACCCTCCGTTTCCTAGGCGATGGCACGACCCTTGCTACACCCACTGGACGAGCCAAAGTGGGAGGGGTAATTTCAGTTTGGTCGAACAAGAGGGCTCGAGACCAGAATTTAACATTTAAACTTGTAGCATGTTTAATCGCTGACAAGATGTGGACTAGTGTTAATTAAAGTAAAATTGTGAAAAGGAAAGGTTTTATATCCCGGACACAATGAAAAACATTACGACTGGAAACTGTACCCCCAGTTGAGAATAGTAATGCCCACAGCGATGGAGAACACTTATCCTTGAGCTGAGAAAACCAGACCATCATTTCGAAATAGAGCTGCAGATTCGAGAAGCTCGTTCAAAATAGCTAGGTACACCCCATAAAGGGGTGGTTTCGAGTTTTGAGGGCAAATTTCGCCTCCTTCATATAGAAATCGTACGTTTGTTTTTCCAGGAGAACACACCATTTGACACAAATTTGCATGTAAAGGGGTCTCCAGTAAGCACGTGGTCAAATCTGGCATAAGAAACAATATGAAATGTTGGGTAAAGCCAGTCCAAAATAAACTGATTTGAACTTTTGTGTTTTGTAATTTATACCACTGCAGTAACATCACCTTTTTTGACAACATCACACAATGTAATACGTTTTGAAACTGAATACTCCGACGTATTCTGTGTCTCCCTTGCTAAAAAATACGGTATGCCGATTACCATGTAAGGAGATGATGATGTCAAGACAGATTTGTAGTGCGTTTGGTCCTTGATGGTGCACGAAGTTTTGTCAAGGTAGCTTGTGTATTTATTTCCTAAATGGGAGAGATTAGGGTCGATCTAAACGAAGGCCGAAGAATGTTATGATACTCTAAGCGAGCTGAACTCTAACGCGAATGGTTGGATAATTTGGAGGATGTTTAGAATGATCTCGTCTCATTAAGATTATTTGGCGGCCAGTATTGAATTTCAACTGCGTCACAAGTTTGCGAAATGAGTATTCCGTCGAACGGTCAACGAACGATATTTTAGAAATCTGGAGACATGGCACATCGCATTTTTATTTTAGTATTTTATATTTTACAAAAGATTTACAAAGCAATGATTTTGTCGAAAATTCTGAAAAAAATATAGGAAGATTTGATCGCGAACACGTTTTCACTTGGGGTCAACTAGCCCTGCGTACGATGCTGTGTGTTCCGCTACAGCTAATCGCCCCGCTCACCACAGCCCTGCAAAGACCCGTACGTAGGGTCGGTGACTTCAAATCCATTTTGGGACTTGACGTAAAAAGCCAAATTACTGCCGAAATTCAGCGTTCTTGGGCCCAAGTCGTATCCCAGCCTACCTCAGCTACTCGATCGCTTCCAAAATGACAGTCTTTTATTCAGTTCTCGTAAATAACCGTCGATGTCGGCAACTCTGTCGCTAGCCCTGCGTACGATGCTGTGTGTTAGCTGTAGCACATAGCATCGTACGCAGGGCTAGGGGTCAACATGGGGTCGCAGCCATGTATGTTGCCTCAAAACTTATTTCTGTCTGCACTCAAAACTCAAAAATGTCGGATATGAACCTGAAAAATCGATGCAATTTTGTCAAACTTCGGCGAAATTTCAGCCTATACAAAATTTCATCTAGGTAAGGTAAATTTACTGAAATTTGATCGACAAATAATCCTGAGCTTGAACGTGACAGCTCGCCTTCTCCGGGAAGTCAAGTATCCAGCTGCCCATACACAGTTGCCCATATGGCCAGGTTTATGAGATTGTTTTCAAGCGACGGCGGCAGACCGTACGGGGCTCTGGATATGAACCTACCGCCGATGTAGCTGTAATAACTGTTGCGTTGTTTTTAGTGCCCACGGACGAAGTCCTGGGCGAGTTATAGGTTTGGTCATGTCAGTCCGTCCGTCCGTCCGTTCACGCAGATATCTCAGACATGCCCTGGTCAATTTCTTTCAAACTTTGCAGCACAAGAATAGTACCCAACCCCATACAGATGCACGTCGATTTGTTTCACAATGCGATCGAATTTGGCCGTGTTAGAGGACTTTTTAGTTTACACCTCCATAGACTCCCATGTATAAGGCAGTTCTCCATAGACTCCCATGTATAAGGCCAAGAAAAATAAAAATTTAGTTTCTCATCGTATTCATATTGCCTAAAGGATGCAGTGACACAGTTTTTAGTCCCCACGGATAAAGTCCAGGGGACTTATAGATTGGGTCATATCCGTCCGTGAGTCCATCAGTGAGTCCATCAGTTCACGCAATATCTCAGACATTTTGACAAAATATCATGTGACCTTGGTGACCTTTGACCTCAAATATACATTATTGTCCATAACTCAGTAACCACAAGTGCTAAACCTTTCATATTTGGTATGATGGGACACCTTATGACGCCACATATTGTACTCCATTAATTATGCGCATATCTAATTTTGAGCGAGCCAATAGAGCTAGAGGTCTGATTTTTGGTATATAGGGATAAGTTAACAATATAATTTGTTTGACAAAACGTCACGTGACCTCAATGACCTTTGACCTCAAATATACATATTTGTCCACAACTCAGTAACCACAAGTGCTACACCCTTCATATTTGGTATGATAGGACACCTTATGACACCATATATTGTACCTCATTAATTATGCTCATATCTTATTTTGAGCGAGCAAATAGAGCTAGAGGTCTGATTTTTGGTATATAGGAATAATTTAGCAATACAATTATTATGACAAAATGTGACGTGACCTGAATGACCTTTGACCTCAAATATATATATTTGTCCACACTCAGTAACCACAAGTGCTACATCCTTCATATTTGGTATGATGGGACACCTTGTGACACCACATATTGTACCTCATTAATTATGCGCATATCTAATTTTGAGCGAGCAAATAGAGCTAGAGGTCTGATTTTTGGTATATAGGAATAACTTAGCTATACTATTATTATGACAAAATGTGACGTGACCTGAATGACCTTTGACCTCAAATATATATATTTGTCCACAACTCAGTAACCACAAGTGCTACATCCTTCATATTTGGTATGATGGGACACCTTATGACACCACATATTGTACCTCATTAATTATGCGCATATCTAATTCTGAGCAAGCCAATAGAGCTGGATGTCCGATTTTTGGTATATATAGGATAACTACAGGGTAGAAATCTAAATATGCCCATCTAAATATTAGACATCTACCATCGAGAACAAAAGAAATTTGCAGTAATTTGAATATTTAAGGAGTTTAAGCAATTTCCACTATAAATAAAGAACCCCTGCCTCAAACTCCACAAAAGTTGCTAGACATATTTTGCCGTTGTCATGCCATTGCTTCGTTTAATAACCAGTTAATCAAATGCCTAACTGACAGGAGGAAATTCAAGACCATATTTGAATAGTAGTATATATTGTCCTCAAAATTACTCTATCATGGCCCAAGTACTCATTGCCTTCAGCAATACTGCCTTGTTGTCTTTGAAGTTACAGTCTAAACTTAGTAACAGCTTACATGCTCCAAAGGCCGGTCGAAGTTGCAAAGTAAATTGCGGATCTCCCGCTCCTCTAAGTGTGGTTGCCGGCTACGATTGCACATATCAGATGATTAGGCCGTGAGTGGCATCAAGGTTTTCCCTACGTACCCGTCAATGGCAAACTGTGTGAAACATTAAATTACAGAAGCATTTAAACTCCATTCCCTCGGTCACTATGCTCTATTCTAAATTTGGCACACGCCGCTTTTCATCATAGAATATCTCGCTAAACTTGCCACAGGAATATAGGATTCACTTGAAAACCCACTTATATCGGACAGAACCCTATATATTCCGAAGTCACAAACAGAAACCTAAGAGTTCAAGTTTGAACCAGAGCTAAGATATTTTCTTCTGTTTTCGTTAGAAGCTGAATATGTTGAAAACTAATAGGTTTTGATTAGTTTTGAATATGAGCGAGAGAGAAAGGGGACTGCGCATGCTTCACTCAGTGTTATGCGTCACATTTATGAATTTAGAAGGAAACTATCGTTGATGATGTCCTCAGAAAAGTGTAAGACAGCGCCCGCCACGTTTGAAAAGTGAAGTATTGTTTTACATATAGTATAGTTATTCAATCATCAACAACAGATAACAGATACAAGATACAAACAGGAAACTATCGTCAAATCCCGTGCAGATTGTTGTATAACCGAATGTACATGTAATATCATACAATCGCTGCAGTCTTAAATCGTACATGAATGGATATGAAATGACAAGAATATTCGTATTGTATCCCTCCTATGAAATCGATAGCTCTCTGTGCGGTATATGTAATCATCCGGGTGCAGGAAATATTTACAAGGCTTCATATGTAATGTTACTTCGGGAAACCTTGTCAAAAAGAAATCATTTGCTGTCTATCTTGTTGAGTTTCTTCATCCAGAATTGTACTATGAAGAAATCGATGATTTCCAAGAATGTTACCATGCTCGCTCCGAAGAATAACCCCAGAGATCCACCGATGTCACCTGAAAAAAAAACATTGCCGCATACGGTATGAATAGCTACGTGTACACTTCGTCGGCATAAGAACTCTAAAACGACAATCATACCTCAAGATTAACTCTATCTATCAATTAATTTGACTACACCGTGAACAATTAAAACACGTACGTAATCGCGCTCATATCGCTCTAACTACAATTATACTCGCCCGTAAACGCCATGGAAACCATGATTGATTAATAGTTCGTTTACTTTGTTTACTGTTTGTTCTGGCTTGTTGTGTATAATACTGAGTGTTGCGTAATTGCCTTTCGCATTCGAGTACGTAATCGTTTGTGTTGACGATAACGAAAAACCGACCCTTGTCGAAGCATAGACTTTAAAGTCTATGGTCGAAGGGTTATTTTCCCGAAATTTGTCCATTGTTTGCAAGCTGGTTTATCGTGATTCTTGTGGCACGCGACGTGTTTTGTTTCCTTGGTATGTATGTTCGCTTGGTATGGGTTTTAGTTAGCGCTTGGCGCGTTTGTTTTGGCGATGAACCTAGCTTTTTTATGCTTCTTTCCGCCGATTCGATGTGCTTGGTGAGTAGGTGTTTACCGCCTTTTTGTCACTGTGTGTGCGTACATTGACAGTCTGCATAGCCCTTGAATGTGGTCTCGATTTTGATCAAACTTACAATTTAGGAGTATATACCAAAACTGATAAATGATTTATGTGATTACTGTAGCTATAGATAGGCTACATTCTCCAGGACGGGCCAGCGACGGGCAGTAATTAGTAGGCGAATTTGGTTTTCACCGTGGGCAGAACTCAGTGCAATGATACTGAACATTAATAGTAAGCCTGTCACCTTGTATGTAATGCTGTAGGTGAAACAAGGACTTCAAACGCACGATTGTACAAACATGGAGGTCTCTTCCTACCTCCATGGTACAAACAACACCACAAGTGAAACGTACACATAGAAATACACGCGTTCCTACGTTGTGCCCACCCGGGCATGAGTAGCTACGTGTACACTTCGTCGGCATAAGAACTCTAAAACGACAATCATACCTCAAGATTAACTCTATCTATCAATTAATTTGACCACACCGTGAACAATTAAAACACGTACGTAATCGCGCTCATATCGCTCTAACTACAAGTATACTCGCCCGTAAACGCCATGGAAACCATGGCGACCTTTATGCGTTGTACTCAGTCATCGTTCATATTTATTTAAATGTTTGTTGTTCAGAAAATTAGATGGTACTTTAAACTCCAAATGCCCTATTTCAACAATATATCGTAATGTGCATGTCATAATGCACTTCGATGTTGGGGTTTCGTACTTCAAAACGGTCATTCAAATGAAGGTGTTTGAGGTGCAACGCAAATAGTTTCGGGTTTTTTTCATAATGCGAATTGAAATAATTCACGGTCACTAAGTAAATGATAACAGGCATACATACAGATAAGGTTGAATGAGTGATATCCTGGCTGCTGTGCAATCGTATTCACTTTCAAGTCTTCGAAGTAAACGGTTACCTTAGACAAGTTTTCTCTAAAATGAAAAAAAAAGTCGATTGTTTTAATTGAAATAAAATATTAACTTGCTTCATTTGAAAGGGAAACGTCAGCAGATATGCGATATACGGTATTAAAGTTTTCACTAAAAGCAAATTAATTTAAAATTTCTCAACTGAAAAAAATATTACATGTTTGCCACGCATTTGAAAGGAAAAATTAAGCTAACACAAATTCATAAATAGTTTCGCAGCAGCTGATGTAATTTTGAATTTTAGTATTCTGTTATATTTAAGTCCGTACTGTGTTTTAAACTTTTGTCTACAAGACAACAAAGGACTGCATATTCGGTTAAAAAGCAGTTTAATATTCTCAGGACAGTATCGCCTTTGTTCTGAAATTTAAGGGAAAAATAATAAAATACAAAATACGCACTGCATGTAGTTTTTGCATACTGCACCGGTTTCTCCTTCTCTCAATTTAGCCGTTCTGTTATTACGCATTTCTGTCGTTTTAGAATAGCTGTAAACAAACGTTTCTTCAATTAGAGGTATATAGTATCCTCGGAAGAGGCTGTCCACCAGATACTCAATGACGTCAGATGTAAGATTGCCTGCGATAAACATGCCCCACATGGTTGCATTCAAGTCGCTCAAAGGGTCCGCTGAGACGTTGGTGTACTTTGCAATAAATATGTCCTTTGTTTCGTTATACACTGCTGAGTCCATACCGTCTGCCGTCTTGCCGTTGAGCGATGCCAAGGCGTGTAAAAGAACTTCAAAAAGCACGTCATAGAATGCGTCTACACAAACCCAATTCAGAGCATTCACCATAATTGAGTGGAAAACGGCTGCAGGTATGAAAGCGGAGATATTTTGACCTTTAGCCTCGATAGCATAGTATCTCTTCATGATCAATTCTTTCATGTTCTCAGAGATAGCCGATAGCTCCTCTGACGATTGATCCCTGTAATGAATATAGTAATATATGTTTTAGCTAAAAACTGATTACAATGTATATAGCAGGCGTGACAATTGATGATGGCCAAAAGAAGAAAACTAACTTTGCTGACTTTCAACAATGACGTGAAATGAAAGAGCGCGTTTGAATGGATGAAAAGTTCCTGTACCACTTACAGCAAGTAGTATGCCAAAGCTTCATCGCAGGGCCAACTTACAGAGTAAGCTAAGAGGTCGGAGTAAATCGTAGACGGGTAGCTGCTGTAAGACATTTTAGTCCCATAGTTGGTCTGCACGCACGGCTCTTCACAGTGTTTGCATAGGTCAGCCTTCAAAGCAAACTCATCTGAAAGCAAATAGTTTATAACTTAGGAAGTGTAAATGTAGCCAGTGGCACAACACATTGAAACCTTTTTAAACAGTTTAGTTCATCGTATACACGATTGGAACTAATTTGGGATAATAGGATCTTCATATTTTTTCAAATTTCTCAAATTTGTTAGGTGCCTTATAGCTGAATGTGGCAATATTACAAATTACTCATACAAACAATTTTTAACTTAAAGAGGAAAGCAGATGAGCTCACATTCGCAGATTAAATTGACATTAATTCACCATCCGATTATCCAAAATTAGTTCCAATCGTGGTAGTAGTGCAGTCCAATAATATTCAATACATGTAATAGACACGCAATAATATGTGAAAGTTTACATGTACTTGATGTCTCATATTGTAGACAACAACAATTTGAATCTTTTTTCAGTCAAAGCCTAAAGGTATGATTGAAAGTTTTTTACCACTTTCAAACTAAATTAATATTCACCCTTTTTATCATAATGGTTTGGCCAAAACCTCCTGCTGTTGTGATTGTGAACTTGTCAGGGAATTGGGGTGCACAGGTGATGTTCTCAATCATGATATTTCAATTTAATCTCGTAAACTTAACTTTATTATCATAATAGTCTCTGGAGAGTTACACAAAGATTCAAAATAAAACTGAAAGACTAAGTTTTAACCCCCGTTGAACCCCCGCCCTGACCAAAACGGGATCTAGCGGACATGACTTGCAATAACTATACGTGAAATATACTAATGGTATGGCCTGCGAATTAGCCCGGGCTGTTCACAACATACGCAAGGTGTCATTAAAATCGTTGTTTCGGGACAATCGTAGTTTCTTTGAATAAATCGTTTTTAGCTTCACATGTTTCAATGGTTTCCTATAACATACTCTAAGGTATTATCCAAAGATCAGATATCTGTAAGTAAAGATATACATATGCTTACTCATTTTGTTAAAGTAGCAATTCTGTAGCATGTACGGAGAACAGTACGTTGCATTTCCTGTATCGAAGAGACAGATATCATCCACTTATTATCTCCATATATATCGGTCGTATACATAGTTGATGACTTTCAAACCTGACTAAGCATCGAAGTGATACAGTTTGTTAACGTCCATCTACGTTTCCTTTTACAAACTGAATTTACAACCATTTTCAGTATTAGACAGAGAAGCTACTGCAGTGAACTGCAATAAAACTGCTTACACTAATTAGTTTCAGCTGTAGCAAGCTGGCAGATTGGCATGTAGTGTGTTCTGGGCAGTTTCTGTTACACCCTTGGCCATTTTAGTATTGATCAAGGCTACTTGATACAGACAATAATTCTGCTTGTCAAAAGGCAACTAGCTCTGTCTCTGGTTGTAAATGAGAGTTTACGATTGGTACCGTGTGTTAAAGATTAAGATACAATGTAACATTACCATACACAGGTCCATGTACAAATCTTGCTTATTTCAACTTCCCCAGACAAACTGTCTGCATAGGACATACAATGTTGTCGACTTTGCCAGCTGGCGACAGCTGAAACTAATTAGTGTGAGCAGTTTTATTGCAGTTCACTGCAGTGGCTTCGCTGTCTAATACTGAAAATGGTTGTAAATTCATGCGGATCAATTTTCAATTGTGCTTGTATGATACATGTGTTGATGAAGAAGGTGGAAATCTTTGATTGCTCATTTCAGTGGTTAGACAAAAAACGGCAAAGACAGCTGCAAAAATACACTATTGAAGATTTCTTCATAACTTGAACATATCACATTAAGATCATCCCCAAGAATATGTTAAACAAAGCTATATGATGAATAGTTTTTTGAGAATCAATTTATTTTTACAAAAATGGCAAAAATTGTCCCCAAAATACAAAATTGCAGATTTCATCATATATATCACATTTAGTATATCTGTAGGAACCTTTATCACATGCAAAAGCCAAGTTTGTCGTCTCCGAACAAAAAATACGGGATTTATTCGCTGGTAGTTCTACGTCACTACAACCCGCGTCTATGTCCTCAATTTTGGTGCGTCGGACCATTTTTGCGTCGATCTTCGGTGTGCTCGTCAATGTAATCAAACAACATGGCGGCCGGTATTTCTCCCACGAACAAAATGTGTCTGACGTGAAAATATCGTAAACATTAGTTATGATTACTAGAGTCTGACAAAATACATCAATTGGGCAAATTTTTGATTCCTCGTGCTTTAGTTTTGTCGCCAATATGCATGGGGCTTCGTATTCGTATAGACCATGCCGATACCTGAACTATCGACGCACAGTGTACTTTCAGCATTCATGCGGTAGACCTACGGTTTCAACTGCAACAATGGGGTCAAGTGTGGTGTCCAGGCCTCCAAAAGTCATATAATGAAATCGATATTTTCACAGACTACGACAATAATAACAATGTAAACACAAGAGTGTACCGCCTGTATATTCCGAAGGAATTACGGGAATAATTTGCGGAAACAACGAACTTGAACCTGGTCGCGTTACCGTGGGTTCGGTAAGCATTGCAACCAGGGTCAGGCGCGATGTTCACAGTATTCGCGCCGTCGAGATTCAATCGATTTTTGTTCCCGAAAAAAGCATATGTTCTTCTGAGGTAAATTTCTAAGCCTATGCTATCTTTGAAATAGTGTATACATATCTTTGCGGAAAGTACGTATAGACTGAGAGATCGTCTGGCATGTGCTCCATACACGGAACGAACGTGAACACCGTGTTCCTCGGTCACGCGACGGACGACTGGAAATGATCGACAACTTGCGCACGGTGTATTTATATTATTCCTAAAGTAGTTCAAAGGTTTAAACGCGGAATCGCAACCGAAAGTTTCTTTTACTTTGCAAAAAATAACGAATTCTTGGCTTGTGCATGTGATAAGTATATTATTCCCTAATATTTTTCTTCGTTCAGCTCGGAAAATACGAGTGACGTAATGACCGCGTCACCACTCGTCTTCGACTCGTGGTGACACGGTCATTTCGTCACTCATATTTTCCTCCGCTGAACGTAGAAAATATAAGGGAATAATATCTAAGTATACTGAATATCTAAGCTAAAAGACCAGTACATTTTTAGAAACAAATTTTTTGACCAAAAGTGGCAAAATTGCCCAAAAAATACAAAATTGCAGATTTATTATAATTTCGATATATCACATTCAATTAATCTGTAGGAAGCCGCATACCAAATATCAAAGCTATCAGACAAGTACTTTTTGAGATACACATTTTATTTGACCAAAATGGCAAAAATTGCCCCTAAACTACAAAATCGTAAATTTCATCGTAATTTCAATATATAATAATTTGCTGATCCAATAAACCTATACACTAAATATCAAAGCTGTCAGACAAGCGGTTTGGTGAAAAAAAAATTTTGATCAAAAATGACAAATAGTGCCTTAAAAATTCAAATTTGCATATTTTTGAACAATTGGACAAATCTGAAGTAGGTCATCCCCAATGGAGCTATGTATCAAAGCCATCTAACCTGTAGTTGTGAAGAATAAGATTTTTAAAGATTTTTGACCAAAAATGGCATATTTGTATTTTTATTCAAATATTCAAATTTCACCACGATTTGAACAAATCTAACTGAAGTCACCATAAGTAAGCTGCATATCAACTTAAAAGGAACAGGAAATGACAACAACAATACAAGACATATCCATTATTAGATTTACGCGTACCAAACTTACATAATTCACGTGGAGCGAATAGTTGCGTTGAATGACAAAATGTTAATCATTTTCTTTTACAAGTATGTGAAGAAAATTCTATGTAGGGAACTGTTTACCTGGCATGTAGAAATATCTGCATCCACAA
This sequence comes from Ptychodera flava, assembly GCF_041260155.1. Taxonomy (NCBI): domain Eukaryota; kingdom Metazoa; phylum Hemichordata; class Enteropneusta; family Ptychoderidae; genus Ptychodera; species Ptychodera flava. The sequence goes on from NC_091940.1 coordinate 33,971,396, forward strand.
TGTTCAACAGCATAGTCAGTCTCACACTCCATCCAACACTTCGACAAAGAGTATGCACCGTCGAAGTACTTCAGGTTGTTTTCGATATCTTCAACGCAGTTGCCGTAAGGCGAACCAAGATTTGAATTCTGTGAAAAGAAAGAAACTTACAAATGCGTACCATTTCTAATATTAGTGCAACATACATGGCTATTATTTTCATGTGTGGTATATGAACTTAGTAATTTTCTGTTTCACTTAGAAACTAAATGACGCTGATGTCGATGATGATGTCTACAACGACGATCGTCAACATCGTCATCATTGACAAAATTTACGCCGGACCTGCAATAATTATGTGAGAAGTTTTAGGCGTAAAAAATAAACTTGACGGCAGTTTTTAACATATCCATCAAAAAAATATCATTTCGGCGTTTCGAAAATTGTGCTATAGATTTTAATCATTGCGTTTCAGCCGTGTCTAGCGATCAACTCTTGTCGCGACAGGTCAACGATTAGAATAATTTTCGACCATTATAGTTGTCTTCAAATAATTACGCTTATTAATAATTTGCAGAAAGCGCGCTGAATTTATTCATAGTAATTACCGAAACCTGTACAAACATGTTTTATATACACAAACAAAATTAGCGAGTGTTTCTACTTTAAACTGTAACTCGGTCAGGGTAGTTTACTTTAGCTTATATTGTAAATAATTAGTTTTCGATCGAATGTTTAATACAATATTCTATAGACATTTAGCTTTCAGCCAGTTGTGTCGTTAATGAATTATTGCCTATCCCAAGTTAGTAGTGGCAGTTGCAAGCGTGTTTCTATCACAAAAAGGAACAATCATCCCGTAGAAATAGTTGCTTTTTGTTCAGGAAACATAATGAACACAGTATGAAGGCGCCTGCCAGTCATTATATATTATTGTTCAGTTTGCCACTATGAAACCGCTGTTAATCATCTTTTATGAAGAAAGGTTTACTTGTAAAAATTCGCTTACGTGTCGTTTTGATAATTTACTCTGTCAGTAATGTCAGTAATCAGAGAAATAATGTAGATACATATGTGATATCTAAAGAAACATAATTCTAACAAGGCCAGAGCCTCTCTGTTCAGTGTTTTTCCACGCTGCAGTATGTAAGCACTCGCAAACAAGACTTACTGCAGGCTCTAAAATTCTAAAACGATAAAATTTCATGCCCGTATATTCATTGTCATTAATGAACAAAGGAATGTTTAAAAATTGATGAGCATTGTTTCGGTTATCAAATTTTATGCTAATGATTCTTTATCAATTGGGAATATTCATGTACCTCGCACCTTGCATTGTATACCCTTCAAAGCAGACGGTAGAAGTCATTTGATATTTGTCTGTTTTTGACCCGCTATATATGGCAAATTTGGATAAATTATTGAAGTTGTGACCACATCAAGGATCATTTGTCACTGTCATACACAGCTAACATTTATAAGCTCACTTGCAATAAGACTGGATATTTTGAATAATAAATTCGGGCCAATGTGAAAGTAATGTGCTTTCATTATGCCAAGTTGTAAGATCGATCAAGGCGTTAGCCATGAAATGGTTCAGTGTAAAATCGATCAATGAATAAAAAGATGCTCCTTGAAGGAATCAAAGTCGTGCGTATAGGTCATGCTAAACATGAATATTCTTACCATCTACTTAAATAATATTAAGAAAGGGAACTTTTCCTAGATTCTGGAAAAAGTCAACTACAAATCGTTTTGAACAATTTCGACTTAAGATACACCAAATCTAACGAGCACGTATATCTGACTTGTTGATGGATTTACAAGCTTTCATTCGTCGGAGGCATGGTCAACAGAGGCTAAGTAAAGTAAAGAAAAGAATTAAAAACCATATAAATTTTCAAATTTAGATAACTTTACTATGAAAGAGTAATTGTATCAATTACCATCGTAGATTTTAGCCCAATGGTGGATGCAGTCCCAGGTGAAAGCGATAGGCCGTAATTAGCGACGTTAGGTATTTCGTCCTGCCCGTGAACAATCAGACGGAATCCTACATTTGAGCGGGGAGCTACATATTGTCTCTCATTGACAAATAAAAGAAGTTGTAAACCGTATCGCTGGCCTGAAAGAAAATAACATAGTATTCCTCTTACTAGTGTCTCCTGTCTTTCACATAACACCAGATAATTTAGACGACTCGTCTTTAGTGCATGAGAAGACTGTTCTTATCAACGAAAATACAAGATTTATTGTCATCAAAATGGTACGTATGGCAATGTTGCTTAGACTCTTTTGAACTAGTCCATAGAGAAGCTAGAGATAAGCACATTTGGAAAAAAACCATTGGTGATTAGAAAAAAGGTGGTCATTTTCATGGATTTGTCTCAATGTAGTCACTTTATACTCACCTGCGTTTCGAACTTTATTGACATAGTCCTCTTTGTTGGAGTTGAAAGTGTAACACACTCCATAGTTTGTAATTACTTTCGTAAAATTCTCGGGTCCGCATGGTACGCCTCCGAATGAACAGCTAGCATATCCAAAGGGCAAAATAAAATTTCTTTATTGATAACTTTTCGACAAAAGACTTGATCTTTTTGAAGTTTTGTAAAGGAAATTTTAAATCGACATTAAATGAACTGCGTTCTTGTGCCACATTTGGAATTCCAGTAAAACATGTGTATATGATTACAGCACATTTATGTACAGCGATTACTTTCGTTTAATAAATATAGTTAATTCAACAAAAAATAAAAAAACACAATCACCTTCTCAACATATCTGCCACGGAGTGAGCACTTTCATCAATGAATGAAAACTGATTTTGTTCTTTTCCGTAATCCGAATCTTCTGGAATTAGCAAGGATTCAAAATCGGCAATCTTTTCCCCGTCCACTGAAAATAGCGTGTATATGTAGGGGAAGATAGTGTAGAATATGGAAGTCCCTCCTACTAGTCTTACCAAATTGTCGTATCTATTTGAAATAAATTTGATGAAAGCATCGTCTGTGAAATCAATGTCTAATGCAGGTAGCGGTGAATTACTTTGATTATTTAAAAAAGATATGTCACCACACGTCTTTGACTGACGATTGCCAGTGCTTTTGCTGACACATTTCTACATACAAAATGAGGTCTGACGAAGTTATTTTAGATTTTAGGATTTTTTTAAATATCAGAGGGCAATGAAAGGAGAATTTTTATTACTTCGACTTACACTCTCTTGTCCGTTAGTTATGTATTTTCGTATTTTAATGCTGTTTCTCACGTATGCTAGTGGTTAAAAACAGAATGGTATATTTCTTTTTGAATGCGGTTAATTAGTGCAGACTGGTTTTCGTATCGTTGTGAATTATGCTACGCTTTCAGTAATCCCTTGTCATAATACTAAGGTTACCGGAATGAACGTTGGAGTAAGAATACTAAAATAGAACGATTGTTGCTTCAAAATCAAGAGGCACTTTGCAATAGAGTTTTCTTGGTGAAATGTTCTGAATCTAAGGTAGTTATGTGAGCACTGATGTCAATAATATCGAAATGATTAAATTTGTTTTCATCAAAATTAGTACTGTTTGTCCATGGAGCCATTTCCTTAACGCCGGACATTGAACACATCCTAATTTTCAAGATGGTCAATGCTACTCCTTGCCGATTGAAGGTTTTATAGCCCAACCATAGATGGCAAATCACTTCTTCAATGAGTTTCCCTGATTTGAAAACTACTAGTCGAAATCCAGGTCAACAGAATAGAGCACGCTAGATTGTTCTTTTTAATTCAAGGAAATTTTATCAATCGCGTATAAAATATTGATTTTAGTTTTACGTGTATTCTTAATACAGCATAGAGTAATACTACAAAGTAGAGCAAAAAGTAAAATTTTACCATCTACAAGGTAAAGTATAGTGTCTTTTTCTTACTGAAAAGCTAAGCCATTGAAGCAGAATTTTATCTCACGGCGACTTCTTTCTCTATGGCCAAACTTTGAGTGCGTACTCACTTGAACATGTTGTTGTTGCATATTGTCACAGCAGGAAATACGGGTCTGGTGTCAGGCTCTTCAAACTTGATGTTAACGTTAATTGGCCTTTCTGCAAACGACACGATTAGTCTGATAACTTGATAGAGGAGTCCAGACAATGCGAGAAGAATTATTAGTAACCAGAGAAACCTGAAAATAGAAAAACCTATCTTATATTTATAATCATGATTGATACTTCAAAATATAAATAACTAGTTATTTAAGCGCAACTACAGAACGATAGCGTGTAATACCACTGGTTTTACCCTTTGACCTATCTTAGGGGATTCAGAAACAGAGTGGTTTTTATTACTTTTATTCGATGCATTTTTAAAACATGGAATCTGATATTGAAAATTCAATATTCAAATAACTTCCCAGTGTCAGTGAACATTTCGTCTGAAGGACAATAACGTCAATTACATGTAATTCAACTTCAGTCTTCAGTAAAGCATCAGTCTTGGCATTTGACCATTTAAGCATTGCTAAAAGTGTAGTAATTCTGTAAAATTTCTCAAAAAAATCGTTTACATGCTCACGACTGGTTGATTTAAGGGTTGAAATAAATTGTTTCTTGTGCCAGATCATTCGGCTCAATCTATACGCTTGATTTCCATACCGTTCAGTAAAGCAAAGCAACAAGTAATTGTCGGGCAAGTTCTAAAAACAGGAGAAGCAGATACATAACTAATACTGCAAAGGTCAAGGTATATCACTTGCACATTTACAGTATTCAACATAAAGAATCAGGTAAGCGAGAATTCTACACAATTCTACAACATATACATGAAATTAGACTTAAAGATCATAAAGTCAGTCACTTCTCAAATCGATATTGACTGACAAAATACAAAGCAACCTCAATCAAGTCAATTCTGTCTAATATAAAAAGGTTACATTCAGGATATTTGTCGTGACTATGGTTACAAAATTGACAGGTGTCAAACCATCAATACATTTATTGTAACAAATTTTATGCAGGCACAAAATAACGATATGCAATAACGAGTTTAGCTTTTGGTTCATATGCAATTAATCTGTCAGCAAAAATTGTGAATGCAGCGTTGCTAACAAACTGGAAAAGTGATTGTGTAAATTTCCATTTGCATTAGTTTGATAGAGATTCTCCTAAAGAAAGGATAATCAAAGAGCATTTTATTAAAAATCAACGGTAATCCTGACTTCCACCAATGGTTATATTTCATACAGCCTTTGCTTTGTCCGTTTTTAGATTTGTCGGTTCTCAAATTCGCAAATTCAGGCAACCGTCGTCAAACGCCTAAATTGAGAAAGGAGCTTTTAAAAGTGAATATCAAAATACCTCAAAATAATCAAACAGCGACAATAATAGTTGTGCAGCGAGTTTTGAAATTAGTTAACCGTACCTTCTTCCCTGTGAAGCGTTGACGTCACCGATGTATTTCACACCAGAAACGCCCGCTTCTTGTGCGAACGTTTTCAAAACTCCTGGCCATGTCGTGTTGTTATTTCTGGATTGTTGTTCATCTTGCTTTGTATTTCTATTGGTAGGCACATCCTGTGGCCGTCTTTCGCTGTGTTCGTAGCCAAAGTTGTCCATCTGTAGAATTGACGAACCGTTTACATTGAATCTACTCGTGTCAACCATTAAACGCCATGCATTGTCGGATAGTTTTGTGAAGGTTTTTACCCAATCACTGCAGTCACTTTCACGCAGGCTCAAACGCCGTCACGACAATGCTACTTACAACCATTTTCAGTAATAGAGCGCGAAGCCACTGCAGTGAACTGCAATAAAACTGCTCACACTAATTAGTTTCAGCTGTAGCCAGCTGGCAAAGTCGACAACATTGTATGTCCCATGCAGACAGTTTGTCTGGGGATGTTGAAATAAAAAAGATTTGTACATGGAACAGTGCATGGTAATGTTACATTGTATCTTAATCTTGAACACAGGGTGCCAATCGTAAACTCTCATTTACAACCCGAGCCCCAGACAGAGCTAGTTTTGCCTTTGTACAAGCAGACTTTTTGTCTGTATCAAGTAGCCTTATTCAACACCAAAGTGGCCACGGCTACAGCTGACACTAAATAGTGTAAGCAGTTTTATTGCAGTTCACTGCAGTGGCTTCGCGCTCTATTACTGAAAATGGTTGTAATTTTAATGCCTTGAGAACAAGCGGCAAAAGGTCCACTGAACATTTAAAACTGTGAATAGATCACAAAAATCAAAACAATGGGCTATTGAACTGCAGATCATGACCGAAATATCAAGCGTAAAATCGGCCGACGGCAAAGGATGGTCATGAAATTATAATAACAATACTTTATTACCATGATATGAAAAATAATACATTTCAAGTGCCATGAAGGGCAGATATAAAGTTTACAATTCAATGGTAATATGGAGCCAGAAATATAGCTTTACGCTAGTCAGGCGCGGCCCATTTACGAAATTCAAATTGCATACTTAGATAAACAAGTGCGCTGTTATACAAAATTGTTTGTATGTACATGAGAGATAGTTTGATACCAGAGTGAGGTATTCCTGTAAAACTATTTTCATGGTCTGAGGTATTACACCTTCGGGAAATTGCTTTAATGATTGATCACTGAATTACATAACGACTATTATCATGACTTAATTAGTTCATAGCAAGGAATTCCTGTCACAGAATCTGACAAGTGTCTCAGTGCTTTTGTGAAGCTACACCTGGAAGTGTTTGCTTTGATTACATTAGGTAATGAGTTCCAGAATTGAACACCCGTATACGATATTGACGACTGACCTTTACATGTGTATTATTAGTCTCGTTGGATTAGATAATCGGATTTGTTGATCACTAAAGACTTCATGCAGTTAGTGTTAGTGGAAGTCGAGAGTTGACCGTATCGCATCATCATTAAAACCATATTTCATTTGTTCTTCTCGATGTCATTACGCTGTCAATTTAGAGAGATCAACGTTAACTAAGGAAAAGTATCTTCGCAAAAGAGTTTGCTATTACATATTATCTCTTTGACCGGAAATCTTCTTTGGAAATTCGAGTAGGAATTTTTCTTTCGAGTGAATATCCTTGATCGTCGTTCGTAGTTAGCAGTTAGGACACATAAACACATAACACCGTCACTGCAGTAATAAATATATCTTTCATGTGATATTATATATATATATATATATATATATATATATATATATATATATATATATATATATATCAGTATTCTGGACGGCGATTCCCCGTGGAGCGGCAATATCCATCCAAGCCGCAGGCGAGTGGGATACGGCCGCTTCAAAGGGAATCACGAGTCCGTGAGTGAGGAATACGGGCGAGTATGTATTTATCACATACATAGACCCAGTTTTCCGTTAAGAAACCTAGAGGTATGATATCTCTCACTAACGCTGCGAAAAAAAACGATAGGGACCATTTTGAAAAGAATACATGAGCTTGTGTTTAATGCAGTCAAGGCTGGGTCACTGCTGACATGACCGCGCTCGGCTGTTCATGGCCATGTCAAGGTTACCTTGGGCACGCCGAAGCTGCTCTTATGGATAGCATCATGTCGAGTTTTTCTGAATGAATCAAGCGGAAATAGTGACCAGAGATTTTTACAAGAATGGTCAGGGATTTTTAACGCAAGGTATTTATTTGGTACGTACTATAACGACAATATTATAAGGGTAAATTCATTCATCAAAATAACACATGACGTGCAAGTGCGACGCCGCGACATGTTACGCTTGTTATAACCAAGAAAGGGTTGGCATTTGCAAGTTTGTGAATGTTCGAAAATCATTAATTCAGAATGCAGTTCTGCTTTGCAAACACTGTATGCGTTCCTATCATGCAAAGGTTCTGACAAGTAACAGTTCTGCTTTATCATTATGTAATCGCGGTGAATTCGATTGAGCAATCCTGTTAAACCTTTTGCTAAAGTCATTTACGAATTAAAGCTTTAGTCTAACAGTTTTTATAACGACATAAGAAAGTTTTTTTACTAGAGGGGAGAAACAGAGACAGACAGATGTCCGATTAAACATTTTCGAAAGACATCCTTGTTCACATCCTCCGAAAAATAGAAGACCATCGTTTGTCAAAAGTTAAGTTTCTATGATATAAAATTGTAAAAGTTTCAACGACGATATACATGAACAGTAAATGTCAAGTCAAATCTGTTATTGCTGTATTGATGTATGATACAATGTCATATCATATCCTCGCTTTAGTCCTATATCTAACTCGAATCGGAGACTGTAATGACAGGAACGGTTTGTATTCAGTCCGCTCAAGCATAGACCCTCGAGACTCGAGGGTCTATAGCTCAAGAAACCGACAGCTCTGTTCGCGGTATACACGACCGTCCGCTTGCAAAAAGTAGTTACATTACTTCACGTGTAATGGTACTTCAGAAAGAAAGTATCAAATGCAATCATTTGCTATGTCTATTGCTGAGTTTTTTCATCCAGAATTGAACTATGAAGAAATCCATTATTTCCAAGAAAGTAACCATGCTTGCCCCGAAGAACAATCCAAGAGATCCTCCAATGTCACCTGAAAAAAAAACGAACACATGTGACTCATTACGAGTTACGTCATCTTCATTGCTCATATGGCGTAATGAACCACGTACATTGCAATCATGACACTGGATTAACTATAAGTTTGCAATTGATATGACAGTAGAATAGGCAGACGCTGCGTCAAATGTACAGGTGTATATATGATATGTAATAGGTTCGGCGTAAAATGGCGTCGAGACAATCAACCATAATTTTTTTTTGTTTTTCAAGTATAACTACAATTTCTTAGGTATATAGATTTTGCGAATATATCTATGGCGGATATAGGAACATCCTCTTACCGTTTACACATACAAATTTGACTGCGCTGCTACTAAAACACAAGCATGACATATAAGTGCTATAATAACTAGGTTCAGGGAGAGAGGGTTCAATAATTATTGTAAATTTCTATTTTTCCATGCTTTAATTATATTAATTCACAATCTTCAAACCTTTCATTTATTGAGGAGGGCTTGATGTAAAAAGCAATTAGTTTTGTTCGCTACGCTCACTTATTTTAATTATGCATGATCCTTAAGTGTAGGGGAAAACAGGCATACATACAGATAAGATTGAATGAGTGATATCCTGGCTGCTGTACAATCGTATTCACTTTCAGGTCTTCGAAGTAAACGGTTACCTTAGACAAATTTTCCCTAAAAGGAAAAAATTGATTTTGTTAATTGGAAAAATATAGATATTACATTTGTTGCATATTTAACAGCGAAACGGCGGCAGATACAATATACGGTGTAGAAATATATTTTGAAATTTAGTCCTGACAAACTTAAGTTCATAAAATACGGCTGTAACATTGTACATCAAGTCGAGAGTTGCTAGTCCACGAACGAATTCATTCTAATGGTAGTTCATATTGTTGTATCGCCTTTGAAATGAAATTTAAACAAAAGAAAATTACGCACTGCATGTAGTTTTTGCATATTGCTCCAGGTTCTCCATCTCTCAGTATGGCCGTTATGTTGTCACGCATTGCTATCATTTTTGGATAGCCGTAGACAAACACTTCTTCAAAGAGCGGTACGTAATATTCTGTAAAGAGGCTGTTTATCAGATACTCTATGACGCCAGCTGTAAGATTGCGGTTCAAAGCAAACATGCCCCACATGGTTGCATTTAAGTCGCTCCAAGGGTTCGTCAAGAAGTTCATGTACTTTGCCGTTAGTATGTCTTTGGTTTCGTTATGCACTACTGAATTCACACCGTCTGTCATATTTCCGTAGAGCGATACCAGTGTGTGTAAAAGAACTTCGAAACGGAGCTCATGGAATACATCTACGAAAAGCTGATCTATTAGTTTTTCCGTCATAATTAAATGGAATTCCGCTGAGGGTATGAAAACGGATATATTTTGACCATTAGCCTCAATAGCGTAGTATCTTTCGATGACGAATTCTTTTACATTCTCAGAGATGGCCGATGCCTCTTCAGATGAGTGATCCCTGGAATTAAAAGATTAATACACTTTTGGTCACGGATTTATTGTGTAGCAGGTGCGACTTTGGACGGGAGTCAAACAATGAAATACTGATGTTGATGTCCCTTATAAATGGTGTGCAATGTAAGAAAGTGCTTTGCAAATGCAATAAAATTTTTACAGCAGGAGATTATAAGTGTGTCGACTTTGTTTCACTTACAGGAAATAGTAAGCCAAGGCTTCATCGCAGGGCCAACTTACAGTGTAAGCTAAGAGGTTGGCGTAAATAGTAGACGGGTAGCTGCTGTGAGACAATTTTGTCCCATAGTTGGTCTGCACACACGGCTCTTCACAGTGTTTGCAAGGATCGGTTTTCAAAGCAAATTCATCTGAAAGTAATTGCGAACAACTATAAAAGTACAAAGAAAGTATACGTTACACAACATCATAACGTTGTCAACTTTTGCAAAAACTGTAGTACATGTTCAATGCATCGTAACGCGTGAAAGTCTACCTGGTGCCAAGTATTGCAGAATGAAATAGTCTGATGATCTTTGTAAACAAAAAATTAAAATAATGCCAAGCTCATATAATTGTGAGTTTAATCGATTAAACAACTAAATAGACGTACCGATAATGACACTATCGTAAATTCTTACAAGTATTACATACATTGTTATTCCGCCGACTGCAAATTCACTATCGCTAGTCTTTAAGGGGTTAATGTGATGAAAAATATTGCAGCCAGGTCAACACGTGGTTGAACAACTGCGCTGATCGAAACAGCAATGGGCGGACACGATTTACCTACATGAAGTTTACAAATGATATGGCCTGGAAAGCCCGGACTAGATAGATTTTAGTTGTTTTAGTGCTTGTTTATGATTAAATGGTTTTCTCAGCCCAAAAGTTTTACTTCCATTTTCCTTGATTAAAGTAGAACTTTTATAATTGCATTTGCAGAGCTATGACATTTGCAGCAATTTGCTGTGTTTCAAAGCTTTATTGTGAATAAAGTATACGTTCTTTGAATTCCATTACAGAAACGCTAACAATTAACTGATTTAGCTTCGCATATTTACTTTGTTCGATGATGTTGAATATTCTGGGTAGTTTTCAGAGTTTGAAAAATTGCCCTCTCGGCTAAACAGTTTTTATACTTCCATTTTTTTATTTTCTTTTTGATTAAATCTAAGATTTTATAAAATATTTGTAGAACTATGACATTTGCAGTAGTTAGTTCAGCTTCAAAACTTAGTGAATAAAGTAGACATTGTCTTCATTCCATCTCCAGTGTCAATTTCCTCCGCCAGACTCCCTGGTGATTTATGTAAACACATTAAACTGCAAATGGTCGTATAATCGGAAATTAAAGGAAGAAGACACAGAATATAACATCTCGGGAGAATTCCTAAACAAGCGAAACCGTACAGCCCTATTATCAATAGATTCAAAGTATGCCTAAGGGAGAAATACTTCATAATATGCAAACCAAAACTGGTTGCATAAATTAAAATTTCTTTATCACGCAACTTACGACTGTTCGACAAGCTTAAAGGTGAACCCAACCAATATTTTTATCTTGGCTTAACAAAGTAATTAAAATTGAATGATTATTTGCAAAAAAAAAAATATTTTTGAGCAAAATACACTGTGTTATGTCCTTATGTGTAGCACCCCCTGAAGTTTCATGCATCCTGCAATCTTAAGACAGACTATCAGAACTGACTGTCTGCAACGAGGATAGATAGATAGATAGATAGATAGATAGATAGATAGATAGATAGATAGATAGATAGATAGATAGATAGATAGATAGATAGATAGATAGATAGATAGATAGATAGATAGATAGATAGATAGATAGATAGATAGATCGATAGATAGATGTAAAGAAGACATCGCCATACCTGAAGCATATTATTGCTGGTCACATTACACTTTCCACATAGAAACATTGGTTGTATAAGAACTTGCTGTTTTGCGCGCCCCTCCCCCCCAAAAAAGGTATTGCCAATGAACAGTATACTTACTCATTTTGCTGAAGTAGCAGTTCTGTAGCATGTATGGCGAACAGTACGTTGCATTTCCTGTAATAAGAAGAAAAACATCATCCTATCTTGTTCTGTTTGAATTATATTACCCTGACTAATTTTTAACTTGACTCAGCCCCAAGTTCAAATATTATAACTTTCATTTGCATTGCCTCGACGATCAAGGCTTAAAGTTGAATGTAAGCGATACCGTGAGTTAATATAATCATAGTGAACAAACCATAAACACCAGATGTTAAAAACAGTGATGAATCATTTATTCAAGCGTTTTTAACAAAAGATCACGGAAATAAATTACACATATAATTTCTCAAGAAACGTAAGGATAGACATATTTAACACTTATTGCCAAAGAGTAAAAAGTTAAACTTTGACTTTTACAGATAGTTGAAGTTATTAATATATGACGGGAAATGTTGTACCTGGCATATAGAAATATCTGCATCCACACTGTTCCACAGCATAGTCAGTCTCACACTCCATCCAACACTTTGACAACGAGTATGCACCATCAAAGTACTTCAGGTTGTTTTCAACATCTTCAACGCAGTTTCCGTAAGGCGAACCAAGATTTGAAATCTTTGAAAAAAATGAAATTAACAAATGGATCTAGTCTTATACAATAGTGCAAAGACGGCATATTTTTGTTCCGGGTGTATTATACGAGTTTTATATTTTTCTGATTAAGGATGATGATGATGATGATGATGATGATGATGATGATGTCAACGACAACGACGACAAAAACAATCATCTATATCACCACCACTACCACCACCATCTTCATCATCATCATCATCATCACCATCTTCTTTGACCATTTTTAGTCCTGGAAGATTTATGTCATAAAAACATTACGCTGACAAATGAACGATCAGAATATCTTTCGAGTATTTAACTTATGTTGTGAAACAATTCCGTTAATAAATAATTCGTTGAAAGCGCGCAACATTTGTACATTGAAGTTACTATGATGTGTATAAACAGGTTTTAAGTGAAGAAGCAAAATAAGTATAGCTTAATCGTAAATCGATAGTATTTTGATCAAATGGTAGGTGTGTACAAGTGTTTTCGTACCGTGATAAACTATTTTTGAGCTTTCAGCCAATTATGTCATGATTGCATTATCGCCTTGAGAAGTTGAAATATTGTAATAGTAATTGTTGCAGCCCGGTTTTCTTAAATCTGCTTTAATAATCAGAAAAGTATATATTTTCAGGGACAAAATCATCATGCTCCTATAAGAGGTAGTTGATCCAATTTCCTTTGAAAGCAAACGTTAAGTAAGGGATATATCATACTTCTGTTTCGTTCTGTTTGCTTAATGTCTTATCTCCGTTTAATTAAAAGTCCTGTTTATTGGACACGTAAAGGCTGTTCTCTTTCTATCCTCCTTTCTTGATATAGCAATCACGCACAACAGTTTCTGCTATCCCTACGATTTGCTTCAATGTGGTTCTTAATGCTTATTTAACGACTTATAACATAACATTGATAGAATCATACAGAGTCCGGCCTGCGAGATTCAAACACGTTTATATTCCATCTGTATTATTGCAAAGTTGACTTTCCTGACGATTGCAGTGTTTGCTATGTAAATATTGAATCAGTTCGTGACATACTGTTCAGTTCCTGACCTTTCATAGTGTATGACATTTATTCATGAAACCTGTACAGGTCATTTGTATTGCAATCCGCATCCTTTGGCTTCCATGGTGATCAAACCATTTCGATACAAGTACATGTCAAGCAGGTAGAATGCTGATTTTATTACAGATCTCGTTTTTAATTCCATGCTTTGCTTTTCATGTAGAACTTGTCAGGGGCAGATTTTAGCCCTATAAGGTATTCAAACAGTGTTGTCCAAGCCTACTGCTCGCGAAAACTAAATTTGAAACCTGAAGTATAATTAAGTTTCCACTGACGTCTGTTTTGTAAAAGATTGAAATTTTAGGCTTCCGTATAATGTTAACACAGCGTATAGTGGCCATTTCGGTTTGGAACATTTCTATATATTTCAGGATCCCAAATGCCAAAATTTGAACTGTAAACCTTAATTTCTACCTCACGGTTATGAAGATAAATAGTGTTAATATTTGCTTGAAAAAAAAAACATGTTCAACGGTGTAAAAGTGTCACAGCTTTAAGAGGTTTGCAACATTCAATTAAAACGAAATATCTCAGTAAAATAGTAAAATCTTAAGTTGTAAAATACTAAGGAATAAGTTCAAGCTTGTCCTCCTCTTAAAACGTCTATATACATTCAAGACGAAATTGTTCTAGAAAATATGACTTTGATTAACCTGTTTATAGTAAACTGATTTAATTCTAGGGGCCTGTCACTTGTCAAGCAACTTAACCAAAATAACAAATAATGAAGGCTAAGAAATATTCATGAACATGAAGTATATTGATAGAGTCTGCGAACGGGGAAAATTGGTTTGAATATGTCTGAACTGCATAATATTAAGGGTTGTATCGTCCGTGGAACTAATGTGATCTAGTCACGAGAATATTTTTATCTCTGTCATACATATTGTACTTCCAAACCTCTCTTGCCAGGAGAGTAGATATTGAAAAATAAATGTGAGTGTATGTGTAAGTAATGTTCCTTCGCTGTGCCAAATTGGAAGAAAATTGATCGAGGCGTGAGCTATGAAATAGCCAGGTTACAAGCGGATAAGGGAACAACTTCGAGCTCAGATTAGAGATTCAATTGACATCTGTTCAAGATTTCAAGAGCGATAAAAACATGTATAGGCCATGAAATTGTTGACTTGGACTCGCGGAATCTTACTCGAAAGTAAATAATCAATGAATCTTCCGATGCCAATAATACCCATTTTTCAACGTATCGAATATTATAATTTAATTATATTTTGTTTCTTCGCCTCGATAAAGTTTGTATGTGCGATGTGTGATAGTGAGCATGCGTGAGTGAGTGCTTCACGAACTCTACAACGTGTGGAGCGGTCTCAGTCAGAAAAATGTAACAACTTAGCCGGCTATTAAACCACTCTTTTTGAGAGTGGGGATTTAGTCGAGCGCTTCTCTCTGTGGCCTCTCCGCTAGGCGACTGATGCCGTATGTTGTGGGTTCGAACCCGATTGAAAACTAGCCGTATTAGGCATAACGCAAAGTTAAACATCTGGACATCAATTTCACATAAATAAAAAGAGTGAACAACATTACTTCATTTGTACAGTTCAAAACAGTATTATTACCAAGACAATTCACAGGAAGTCGACCAACGTCATCAAAGAAAAAGAGAGTACGTGGTAACATTTATAAAGAACGATATAATGTTTCTAATTTGATGTTTGCACAATTTTGATTTATGATATATCCAAACAAACGAACACTTATCAATCTTGTTGACCGATATTTTAATAATTCTGTTAGGAACAAATTGCTATGGCGTCTATTCGTCCAAGCCATTGTAAACATAGAACAAATGTAAAATTTCAATCGCTTTGTTTAAAAATAAATATTACCTGCGTAGTTTTTAATCCAATAGTCGACGCCGTTCCCGGTGAAAGCAATAGGCCGTAACTGGCGACGTTTGGTATTTCGTCCTGCCCATGAACCATCAGACGGAATCCTACATTGGAGCGGGGAGCTACATATTGTCTCTCGTTAGCAAACAAAAGAAGTTGTAAACCGAATTGCTGTCCTGAAAAGAAAATGAGAGATTTTTGCTTACAATTTTCTTCTTTATGTTGCAAAAACGGAGATACTATAATCTTGACTAGTCTCTTATTGTACAAAGTAACTGAGAACGTCCCTCTAAAATAACAAAGAAAGGAACACTGTGATCAAGGTCGATCCGTTCATTACAATGGTAATGTAACTCTCCCTGTGCTAATTCACAGGGAAGCTCTACAGCTAAACCACATATGTAAAATCATTGTAGCTAAAAAAATGGTTATTTTCACAGGTATGTCTGAAATTAGTCACTTACACTTACCTGCGTTTCGAACTGTATGAACGAAGTCCTCTCTATCGGAGTTGAAAGTGTAACATATTCCATAGTTCGTAATTACTTTCGTGAAATTCTCGGGTCCGCAAGGCAAACCCCCGAATGAACAGCTAGAAGTGTTCAAAAGGCAAATAAAAATTTATTTGTTGACAACATATTTTTTAACTCAACACTATCGGTCAAAAATATTGATAACAGTCTCGGATACTATAAGATCGGTATTCCATATTTGGAATTCAAGTAAAATTACGATTACTATAGGTAAGCGGACGAGTAGGAGGCGGTTTACGGAATTTAACGGTACAGTTTGCCAGTAAAACTCCGAGGCCCGCAGGGCCGAGGAGTTTTATGGCAAACTGTACCGTTAAATTCCGTAAACCGCCGACTACGAGTTCGCTGACCGTGTTATACCACGAATTTGCCGAGTTTTAGAGCCTTGTTTGCACGCCGAAAGTTTTTATTTGTAATTTTAGTGCATTGCACGTTGAAACTTTGGCAGGAAAACATTGACGCGTTTTGACACCTTGTTGAACGAAAGTATAAAAAAACAACCCATGATTGGATAAAACAAAGTTGACATGTGTTGCTATTGTAGTGCGATGACGTGGTTGAGCACCTGGTCTTATTTGAATTGTATGAATTTGCTTGATTGATTGGTTGGTTGAATGAAGTGAAAGGGTGTTTGCAGATCGACATTAGAGTTACGCTTTGCTCATTTGGGTCGAAAACTTTGAGCAGCATACACGCAATTGCCGAGTCGCTCTACGTAGTTCGATATGGCGGATGTCGTACAAATGAAAGCTGTATCCGGTGCACTTCAACTACCAAAGCCAAAGATGGAAAAGAAAAGTCCCCTGTCACGCCAGTGCTAACGGCCACAATCGGAAGACCTAGCTACACAGCCACATCAGAGAAATGCGCAACAGAAAGCAAGTACAAAAAAAACAATATGTCTAGATCCACAATGACTGTGGTACTGCGTGTGTGTTTCCTATAGCTAGATTTAACTTTACCGAAGGCGACTGAAATCTCCACATTCAGTGTTTGACAACTGACTTTGAAGTCTTAAATTTCAGCTTCGAATGATCATGATAACAATAACCCTAACACAGAAGTGATATTTGCAATCAATACCGTTATTTCATGGTGACCTGTAATTGATTTGGAGATGTACAGTCATGCAAAATTAATTTAGTCGTTACTCTGTACTTGATTGTGAAAGAAATTCCTTCTGGTTAATGTCTCGCATTTGTTTTTTTTACTAGTCGTCGCCATGTGATTTTCTTTTGTTTAAAAAGTGTCCATTTTACAAGTTTACTAGTAAACCGGACAGTTTTTAACAAAAGAACTGTCCGATTTACTTGTAAATCGGACACTTTTAAACAAAAGAACTTGTAAATCGGACACTTTTTAAACAAAAGAAAACCAGGTGGTAATTATAAAATATTCGGTTATGGAAATTAGAATGCATGGTTAGAACAATGGGCACGAGGCGGAGAGTGGTATAACATAATATAAAAGTAATCAAAATGATTCCATTTTTAAAATGATAAAATCCATTCATGAAAAAATTACAAATTACCTTTGTAACATTGTCTCGAGGGAATGAGCACTTTCATCAATGAATGTGAACTGATTTTGCCCTTCTCCGTAATCCGCATCTTCGGGAATTAAAAAGGAGGCAAAATTTGCAATCTTTTCCCCGTCCACTGAAAACAGCGTGTAGAGGTAGGGGAAGAGAAAGTTGAATACAGAGGCCCCTCCAACTAGTCTTACCAGGTTGTCATACCTGTTAAAAAATAAAATGAAGAATAGAATCAACTGAGAAGTTTATAACTTAAATATATAACACTTTAAAACTGATTTCGACTGATTACTTTTACATGTCATCCATTGTTACTCATGAAATTGAGGTGAATAGTATAATGCATGCCAGAAAATATTTATTATTTCTAGAAAGTTTTACCAACTGCTGGATGTTAATTCGCGTTAAAATGTGTTAATGTAAAAATGTGTACTCTCAATACAATATACAACAATTCGAAAATGAAAAGCATACAAGTTGGCTTTTGTTATGTCCAGACAAATCAATGGACGCAATAGCTATCGTCATTGGTACCTCCATTGCAAAATTCATTACTTACTCAAACATGTTATTATTACATATTGTCACAGCTGGAAATTTAGGTCTGGTGTCAGGCTCTTCAAACTTGATGTTAACGTTAATTGGCCGTTCAGCAAACGACATGATTAGTCTGATAACTTGATAGAGGAGTCCAGACAGTGCGAGAAGAACGATTAGTAACCATAGAAACCTGCAAAAAGAAACGTTTAGCTTGATTCGTATTCCCAGTTAATACTTCAAAAGGTTATATAATAAATACGTTAATGTGGAATAACATTATTATCGTCTGCAGTACCACCTGGATTTACTTTTTGACGGGTCCGTCTTAGAGGCCATAAGACTGTTGAATGACATAGTATGTCATGTTGAATATTCAATGTTGCAATAGCCTTTCCATCATTACTGGAAATTTTGTATGAGAACGACAACGACAATTACTTGTAATTCGACTTAATTAGGTTTCTTCCTTGTCATTTGACTATTTAAATGTTGCTAATAGTTCACTGCAGGTAATGTTTACCTAAATTGTCCCAGCACTACGTAACTTGGATAGTATGCCTAATATTGTAATTTGGCCGCACAAATTTCTTATATTCCTCATAAGCGGTTGGTGTGATGGTTGAAAATTAATGATTGCCTTTGTCCGATCAATCAACTCAATGTACACGCTCAGTAAAGCAATATCTGCATAGTAAGTTCTAGACAGTGCAATCGACTGATAAACTAATGCTGAGGTAGTCGAGATGCACCCCTACATACAAATAGGGCTCAAATTAAAAGGAGAAGCAACGAAGGGGATTCTAGTCTTGTCAGCATTAAGGTGATATTTCACATCATTCACCAAGGGGTCAAAACACACCTTACAGGAAGCAGTTTCCTACAGCTGATGACGAAAACTTTTCTCGGAAACCCCCGTCCATTTAAATTAGAGCTAAGGGCACAATGTATTGTCTAATGATGGTAAGACATGTAGTGTACGACCCTATAGCCAGGTTTTTTTCTAACATGAAACGATACTTGTTGATATAAACATGTGCGTTGCAAATGTGTGCGGTTCGATAGAGACTGTTGACGAATTAGACAAAGAAAAAAAGATGTTCATCGGGCGAGGTGCTTCAAGCTTGGAGAGGTAAAGGGTAGGTCGGTATTATTTTTTTCAAGTTTTTCTTTGTTTTTCAGGGTTCCTTTGCAAAATGTATTTTGTACCGATTTTTGAACTCCCTTAGAGGTAACATGTGCCAAATAGATTTTATTTATTTTAAATAAATTTAGCTTTATTTATTTATTTTTTTCATGTTTCTATACTGATAATTCTTACATCATTTCTGCCATATCAAAAACAGCATCGATGCCATGAATCGTGTACAATTTTCAAGTACTACAGTTTTACTGCTGGTGCCATAGGCGGAGAATGCACATATCGTCTATGCAAAATATATAGTTGTTATGAAATATATATATCATAAATAAATAAGATTGGTTAATCAGAGTTGAACTTCCTTTCCTTCTAGAAGAATGCTTGAAAAATCACTAAACCGATTCAACAAGGTTAAAATTTCATTTCCGCTCCTCAGTACGTGAAAAGTCACAGGACAAATATGGATCACACTTGATACAACCGTTTGCGGCGCGTTTAGTATATGGTATATAATTGATATTCATATTTCATTACTATTATGTTAAATATGCAGTCTCTGTCTGTCTAAACGTTTTATAGGTACGCTTTTGATGAGCTTGTCAATAACAGTTCATTGTATTTGGACGTCGACCAGACTTTCATGAAATAAAATTACGTAGAATATTTGTAGAATATTTGTGCATATTTTAGGGAAAAAACAACAAAATTTGTGAAATGGACCAAATCTAGGTCGGTCAGGTCTTTTAAACAGATTTTTTTTTCTCGTCTTCTACCTGTAACGTCTTTATGTCTATGGTTCCATCACCAGTTTTTATATATATATCATTCAACAAATCTATGCATTTATTGAGGTACTATGATCATGAAATCATCCACGCCACTTTTAATTTCATTTCGAATACGACGAACGTTCATGTTGAGTCTGATCTTGAATGACATTTTCAAAATGTTTGTCACAACTGCGACTACGAAAATCGACAGATATCGTGCCACCAATACATTTGATGTAGCAATATTTATATATAATAATGCACGCACATAGTAACCATATTCAAAAGCAAGTTTAATATTTGGATAAGATGCAATTAATCTGTCAGCGAAAATTGCCGCCGACTGTATGCAGACAGCTAATATGACATTAAACTGGTCCAATAATCATTTCCATTCAAGTTAATAAATTGCTAGGTCCATGGGACATTTGTGATTTACAAATATAAGTAGGACCATTCTGAACCACTGATAGTCAGTGGTCGTGGTACCAGGTGTCCGGAATGGGTAAGCGTACCCTGCTATCATGCTACACCCGTCAGGATTGGTCCCAAAATTTTCTAAATATTTTATGAAATGATACAGGATATGAATCACTGTAATAAGTCAAAGCCGGGAATGCTGTCGTTAATCGCTTGAGTGACCGAGGTGTCATATTTGGCCATAATGTCGTCATATCGACCGTAGAACTTTTTGAAAGTCCTGACGAATTTTTTTGTTGTGTATCCCTGTCTCACTAATTTTGATGCCAATTAGCTGTGTCTCAGTTGAAAATCAGCATAGGAATCACAAGCCCTACAATATCTGAGAAGTTGAGACACGTACACACCATAAGCAGGTGCAGACGGAATATTACTTGACAAGTGGGGATAATTTATGATTTCAAAATCGAAATCATCCCTTTTGTAATACAGTTTAGTGTGTAGCCCATTAGTACCCACTTGTAGGACATCAAGATATGAAGCAGAGTTCCTACCCTCTGTTGTTTCTTTAATTTCCAACTCATCAGGGTAAATATGATGTAAGTAATTTGATATGTCTGGATTGTCTAGACTAATCAGATCATCAATATACGTGCGTGTTGTTAAAACGCTTTGCAAGTTTTTTAGACCCTGCTTTATAGAGAGATTCTAGGAACTCTGCTTCATATGAATACAGAAATAAGTCAGCAAGAATAGGTGCACAATTTGTACCCATTGGTATGCCGATAGATTGTTGAAATGTCATACCGCCAAACTTAAGAAATATATTGTCGATTAAGAAATTAATTACGTAATTGGTTAATATAGTGTTTCCTTTGAACTGACAAACGGAAAGAAGCCCTATTTAAAATTCTCCCTTTGAATATATACTTTATACATGATGTCAGAAAGAAGAGAAAACCGGAGAACAGTGATCAGGAATAAACTACTATCGCTTCTAAATAAGAGTGCTTTCCATTCATGGAGCCTTTGACTCTCCAATTTTCTTCAGAGCTACATTTCACAAAGCCTTTGTTCGTTTGCAGAGTCGCAGACAACCGTTGAATGTAAGCGACCCTTGCGCAAACTCCTTACTCGAGAAACGTTTTTTGTGCGACTCGATAGAATCAACCAACAAAATATCAGATAGGTAATCAAACAGCGACCGCCGACAATAATCGTTGTGGAGCGAGAATGTAACTTTAACGTACCTCCTTCCCTGAGAAGCCTTGACGTCGCCAATGTATTTCACACCAGAAACGCCCGCTTCTTGTGTGAAAGTTCTGAAAACTCCTGACCATGTCGTGTCGTTGTTTCCGGATTGATGGTCACTTTGCTCTGTAATGCTATTCGCTGACTCATTCCCTGTTCCTCTGCCACCGGAAAACTCTGTCTCATAGCCAAAATTATCCATCGGCAAAACAGACGAACCCTTTCCATTGAATCTACTCATGTCCACCATTAATCGGGTACAGTCGTTTCCCGATGGTTCAAATACTGTCACAACAATGTGACCCGACTTTCCACGCCTTGACGACGAACGACAAAAGGCCCGTCTGCGTCATAATCAACTATTCAAACCGTAAATAGGTCACATGAAACCTGACCAAAGGCTTTCGTGCTGCACATTGTAGAGGACGTGTATGCATAGAATGGAGAATCGCGCGTGAATGTGATCAGCCGACCTTGCCCACATGTTCATTTAACGGTTAAAGATATCGTGAAATCATTCTCGTAAAGTAAATAGATTTTTTGATCACTATAGCATTCATCTGGCGAGTGTTACCGCAATAGCGGTACTGCCGCAAATACACTTTTCTCTTGTTCTCCTCCATGCTGTCAAGCTGTCGAATATGAAGTGACTCATGAAAAGAAAATTACCCTCGCAACTCAAAGTGTGTCAATATCACTAAAGAAGAGCTCCGTCAGCAATGGCACTCTACGAGTTGGACTTTCTGTTCTAAGTGTACAGCTAGAAACCTGGCAACATATAAGTACATGACTGGTATTTATCCCGGTGTTTGTCTGTGCATAAATCTAGGTACAGTGTCAACGTTGCTCGGCCATTTTAGGCACATTTGTAGTGATAAGGAATATGATGCCGACGGAACAACATCACAGCCTGAGTGGTAACATCGACGTGTTTTTGTAACCTGTGGCGGTGCAACGCCAGATAGACGGTAGGATAGATAAAGTTCAACTTAAATCACAAGTGAAATGTACTGAAAGGACAAGGTTTCCCACTTCAGCTATCAAATAGCGTATTAAAGTTATGATTTTACGTTCTGTGTCGGTGTAGTAAGTGCTCAAAGTGTAATGAAGCTTATCTTCACAGCAAATATCTTTTCGCCATACTTCAAATTAAAATGTACATTCCACTACTAAGTCCTTGGTTCAACCGATTTGTCACAAACGAGAATGATAATTTGCGTCGTTTTAAATAGGTACAATGATTTAAACGATACTGTTGTCGCGCTCGTAGTTAGGGGAATTGCGAGTTGAGGTACCAGTCTGGACGTAATGCTTTCAGTAATATAATTGAAGCTGACACACAAAGATGTAGTTTGTAACATAGCCTTGTACTTTATTGCAAGATGGCGACCGTGTCGTTCACCGTCAAAGGTCTGATAACAAGTCCTCTTGTCTAAGCTCTCTACAAAGTTACATCTTCAAAGTTATATAATTACAAAAGTTATCACGTGGTAATTTTCCCACCAGTATTTGATTGTTTCTGAAGATTAAATAAGATCACACCATGGAATATCCCGTTCTCGACTGTTCTCGTTGAAATCTTAACCAATAATAAATTTAACTATCACACTATCTCTTATCTGCTTCTCGTACGATCTGAGTCAATGACCTTCACACGCCTTGGCCGCGTAAGGGACGCTTCCAGATAAATCTCTACAGGGAGGGGCGTTACACTGTCGCGGACTTTGTGTTTCTCTGAGAGCGACTGGCCCGTAACAACCACTCACCGTCTTATCCACGCTGATAAGACTGGTTAAGACTTCACATCGACCAAGACTGTATTGGTAGCGCAAAACCGACGGGAAGGCAAGTCAAACGTTAGTGCAGTGGCTTCCTATAAGAAATGATGGGAAGTGAAATTATATGCAAAACACAGGCTGCAAACAGTATTGCAGAGCAGAAGTCGAAAAGACTTCCGGCATCGACCGTTGCAGTCCGAACTCCCTTGTCTTTCATCTTTTCCTTGGTAAATTCGAAAAAGAGGCATCGCCTGAAAAGTCACATGACATAAAAACAAAACTCTTATTATTGGTCAAAAAGTGAGAGGATAACTTTACTGTAAGAGAAACAGTAAATTACTGACATAAAACTTGAACGACTGTAGTGTAATAATCGTCTGGAAGTAACAAGGCATGCGCTGCCAACAGCTTGTATCTCCAAAGTTAGATCACAATAAGCAGAATAAGGTAGTAAATAAGGATGATAAAATGGAGGTTTTCCATCACAATATTATCTACTAGCCTCATGAGAAATTGGACAAAAGTAATTGATTGAACTAACGCAATGTAAAAGACAGAAAACATGATCATTTCATGTTCCACATTGCAGGTTGAATCTTCGAAAATTTGCTTTTATCCCTAGGTCTATTACATAATTTGCAATGACATTTCTGTCGATATATTTTTACCTTGTACTGCTTTTAAGACTTTTGTGTCCAGATATTTTTATTCATAGGGTCCATTCTCTGTACATATTATAATTTCAATTGTAGTTATGGCTGTTGATATTGTACTGTTTGCTTGTTTGTTTGTTTTTACTTATTTTCTCGGAGTCTGTTATTAGGCCTTGGGACTTTTGACCTGCCAAATAAATTAATTAATTAATTAATTAATTAATTAATTAATTAATTAATTAATTAATTAATTAATTAATTAATTAATTAATTTAATTAATTAATTAATTAATTAATTAATTAATTAATTATTGATTAATTTAATTAATTAATTAATTAATTTAATAAATTATTTAATTAATTAATTAATTAAAAGTATTCATCGCTGTGCATTCTCAGTCAACATCATGTAGCCATTTGTGTTGTAGTTATTGTCATGCTCATGGTCTCGCAATCTGCTCACAATTGTTAATAACATTAACGTCGAAAGATAAGGCATTCACATCAATAGGCGATCGTACAAAATAAAAGAACAAGTCAGATAAACAAATATTTACCAACAAATTAAACGTTACAGGACCGTGGGCGCACAATAGGGGATATATATAATATGTTTGTTGAATATGACGACAAGGTGGACCTATCACCTTCATACGCGATATATCTGTTCCTTTCATGAAAACGTCCTTCTCAAGCTGCAGTACGTTGACCAACGCTCAGCTTTTATGTTTACGGTTTGAAATGTTGATTACGACATGGATTGGTCTTTTGTCGCTCATTGTCAAGGAGTTAAAAGTGTGGTCGTATTAATACTGCTGTGATTTACCTCGCGTGAAAGCGACTGCTGTGATTTTGTCCTGAAGCTTCACGTGACTATGTGAAACAACACTACCCGGTTATGTTGATTAACGTTGAATATGAATAGAGTCAATGAAAACGGTTCGTCTGATCTACCGATGGACAATTTCGGTTATGAAGTAGAGTTTTCTGACGGAAAGCGAATACCGGATGAACCTACTAATTGTAAGACAGAGCAAGGTGACCATCAAACCGGAAAAAGCGGCTCGACATGGCCAGGAGTTTTAAAATCTTTCACACAAGAAGCCGGCGTTTCTGGTGTTAAATACATCGGTGACGTCAATGCTACACCGGGAAGAAGGTACCTTTAACTATGTTAAATCTCTGTCAACAACGAGTGTTGTGGTCTCTGTTTGATTTACGAATGGGTATTTTGCTCTAAACTTCTATCAAGTCTCACAAGAACTCTCAATGGGAAGGGGAGGGGAAAACACTCTCAGAAAGAGCACAGGGTGTGTGAAATGCACCCTTTAATGGGTATGAGGAGAAATCATTAACTCCAGAAGGCACTTGACCTTACAAGAGAAATGAACTTCGTCTGTCCTTTGTTTCAGATAAAATGTATAAAAGAGTAAATAACGTTTTCGTCGGCTTCCATTTTGTTGTAAACGCCGTATGCAAAAGTAGCATAATTTTGATGTCACCACAAAGTTTGTTGTCACATTTGATGACAGATTATTTGTATCTTGTCGAAATTAGTGTTTGCAGACAAAAGTCTCGGAATACTTATTATTACTACTATTATTACTCCTTCTCCTAAATGTGCTTGACATTCCAATAGCATATTGATTCAATCGACGTGCTAGTTGGAAAAGTCGTAAAAGACAGACTAATATTATCATATGACCACGCCCTTCTGTGACATGACCTGGCGGCCATCTTGGATTTTAACTTTAAAATACATCTCATTTTCAAATAATTCTTGACCTATAGAAACACTCTGATTACACTTTTTGTCCAGAATGCGTAGATGATGAATACTAGATATCAAGATCATTGATTCTGTTGCCATTCAGGAGAAGATATTTCAGTATTTAAAATCTTCATTTTCAGCACTATTAATTATGCAAAAGTAAACTTATCTGCGAGAAAATAAGGGCTCGTGATTTGTTTTTTGGTGGATTAGATCTTGATCAGTGTGATAACATAACCTTTTCCAAGATATTTTTGACGACATCGAATGTCCTGTGGCCAATTTTCAATACTCAGGAAATACAAAAGTTTGTCGAAGATATTTTTATATTCCCATGTGCGAATGAAATTTACTTATAGCCTTATTGGAATGATGAGCTTAATACCCTCTGGAAATCCATGCATGAAAAGAACAGTTGTTCTTGTCTTGTCGATTGAGCAACTCCCGTTTCAAACGAGAATTGCGTTGTGCCTTCAAACATGCCCAGTATAAGTTTGATAAAAAATTACGGCATTATGAACGTTGTTGGAGAAATGGTACAATTGCTGAAATTGAGAATGTCTCCACAAAAGACCCTAAAATGTTCTGGAACCATATTCAAAATTTACGTCCCCCAAAAAGAAATCAATTTTGATGGAGGTGTATAATGAAAATGGTGAAATCATAACAGATCCAAATAGAGTGCTAGATTCTTGGCGTCAACAGTTCTCATCTTTATATGAGGACAAAAATTCCCAAGATTTCAATGCTGGGTTTCATGATCAAATAAAAACACATAAGATATTGATGGAACAAAATATGTCGGGTCCAACTTATCTGCCAAATCAAGAACTCAACAGAAATATTATTTACGACGAAATAGACAAGGTTGTAAAGAGAGCAAAAAGTGGTAAAAGTTCTGGCATAGATGGTATCCCGTATGAGGTTTTGAAAAATAAACACACAATAGAGGTCCTGGTACATTTGTTTCAATTATGTTTTGACACTGGTATCATGCCATCACCTTGGAAAACGGCTGTTATTATTCCCATACCTAAAGATACATCATCTGACCCACGTATACCTCTAAATTATCGAGGCATCAGTCTGCAAAGTACTATCTCGAAATTGTACAGCTCGTTTTTGAATTGTAGACTTTTAAATTATTTAGAATGTAATGAAATTTTAGCAGAGGAACAGAATGGATTTAGAAAGGATAGGTCTTGTCAAGACCATATTTATGTTCTGACTACCATCATTCGCAATAGAATGAATGAGAATCTACCAACGTTTGCTTCATTTCTTGATCTACGTAAGGCTTTTGATTTTGTAGATAGAGATTGTTTACTTTACAAGTTATTGATGAATGGTATAGATGGTAAAATGTATTCCTCCATAAAAGCAATTTATAGCGATACAAATGCAGTTTTAAATCTCAATGGTAACCTATCAGCTACATTTCACACAACTACAGGTGTTAGACAAGGAGATAATTTATCACCAACTCTATTTTCTTTGTTTATTAATGATATGGTTAGTGATTTACAAACCTTAGATTGTGGGATAAAGATTGGTGGATCAAATTACTGTATGCTACTCTTTGCTGATGATATTGTTTTGTTTTCAGATTCAGAAATGAACTTGCAAAAGATGCTTGACCAGTTTAATGTCTGGTGTAAAAATTGGCGCTTGACAGCGAACGCACTTAAATCTAAAGTTGTTCACTTTCGAAGAAAAAATAGCAGTCGTAGCGAGTTTCAATTTCACATTGGAAATGTCAATTTAGATATTGTTACACAGTATAAATATCTTGGAGTTTTACTTAATGAGCACCTTGATTTCTCTGTAACAGCAGCAGCTCTTGCCGAATCGGCAAATAGGGCCCTTGGTGCAGTTATGTCGAAATTAAGTTTTTAAGTAATATGGGATTTAATACGTACACAAAAATATATAATGTCTGTGTGGTGCCGATCTTAGACTATTGCTCAGGAGCTTGGGGTTACAATACGTATAAAGTGTGTGAAACGGTGCAGAACAGGGCTTTGAGATTTTTCCTGGGGGTTAATAAATTTGCACCAATATTAGCAGTAAATGGCGACATAGGTTGGAATACATGTATCACAAGGCACTGGGTAAACAAAGCCCGGTTATGGAATCGTCTATGCTGCTTAGATGAAAGTAGATTGACAAAGAAAATTTTTTTGTGGGACCACTCACTGAATATAATAACTGGTCATCTGAAATATACAATATATTTGAGTTCTTGGACATAGATGATATTTTCCCTTGCAACATTCACAATATAGAATTAAAAAAACAAACAGACTGTACTAAAAATTGGTCTGACTTTGTAAAAAACAAGCCAAAATTGCGTACATATGCCAAATTTAAGTTTAATTTTGGAACAGAAAAATATTTATTATTAGATTTATCAAGAGCCGAAAGATCTTTACTTGCTCAATTACGGTTAGGTATTCTTCCACTCCGTATCGAAACTGGCCGATATAGAGGCGAATGTGTAGAAAGACGTACCTGTCAGCTGTGTTCTTCAAATGAAATTGAAGATGAAATACATTTTATGTTTCACTGTTCCTTGTACAATGACCTTCGTGACCACTTATATAGTACATTAAGACTTTCAAACCAAGATTTTGTTTTATATGACGACACTCGAAAACTTGCATTCCTAATGGAAAATAATACTAGAATTACAGCGAAGTATATAGTCAAGGCATTTCATAGGCGACGTAGCACTTTATTTCAGAAATGATATTAAATAGATTTTTTTGTTGTTTTTGTTGTACTTTCATTTGAGTGCCAAATGTATTTCAATGGTTCCAATACTATAGTGACTTATAAGCCCGTTGGGCTGGGTGACCACTCACTCTATAGATATTGTATTTTTTTACAAGTGATGTATATGATTTTAGTGATGTCACATGTCACTTTAATAAATAAATACTACTACTACTACTATAGCAATTACCTTTGGCCATGAGGAACATTTTGGCGTTACTAGAATTGAGGTAGTATGGGTTTTGAATAAGCTAATACTACCCCGTATTGAAGTGAAATCTGTAGTAACGTGCATTGAATTGGACGAGTTGTAGGAAAACGCGATGTAGACCAGTGTCAGAAATTATCATTAAAGGTTTGTCAAAAGTATGCATGGCACCTTAGTATGACTTGTATGTTTATGCAAGGATTTTAGAAGCACAGCCAAATGACAAAGCAAACTGTTTGGCAAGGGAAGACTTTTTTATACCTTCAGCGGTTGTTGATGTAGCTGACAAAGTAGACGAGTCCGCTCGTGAATAAAACTATAACAATGCGTAGTGTACCTTCAGTGTGTAAATCCTGTTAAGAGTGAAATGAATGATTTCAATGACCTTTTACCTTCATGTGTGTACCAGCAACTGTTAAAATGCTCTGTGTCAATTTTAACTGAAATGCTCGTATTATGCCTCAAAACCCGGTTATCGCTGCTCTGTAGCCATATTTAAACTTGCTATTGAATATCGCTACTGTGTGCGTGCATCAAATATTGCTGTAATGAATGTGTAAAGGCGCAATACAGGTCAACTTTTGTAATAGTGTAATAACCAATATCCTCAATATTTCCTCATGTATCACAAAATCGACTTGATAAAACTTGCGCATGCGAGTATGTTACTGATTATATGATGTCAATACCTGCATACATGTATGTTTTAGGAACGACATATATTGTATTGAAATTCGTGGTGAAAACAAATGTTTATGCATATTGGAGATATAATTCGTAAAGCAACTTCCGAAATGCTAGTCTTTGCAATAAGTTGAGTACACATCAAAGACCCATTTCATGTTTGTAATCAATACCATTGTGTAAGGGTCGTTCACTACTACTGTGATTATTTGATGGCCGTCTCTATTCAAGCCCACAGTCAAATAGGAAACAATGGCTCCGAAAGTTAGCTTCATGAGCAAGAGCCTCCTACAATCTGTAGGCTGTGTTTGGGCGCGAATTATATGGAATATTATAATCAAGGCTAACAAGACCCAAATCCTTTTCCGGTACGCTGTTGGCAAATATGTTGTTCACCGTAGAGGTATACATATGCAAGCACTGTCACATTATCAAAATATTACTCTTTTATCCGTTTCTTTATTTTGAATGCTATTAATGTGCAAGTGATAGATGTATTTTATCAGAGCATTAGTCATACTTGTCCATAGTATTATCTAAAGCTTACACTGCCGTAGGTGTCTTATCTTTGCTTTACCGATCCATACGCACGGTCTATCGAATAGTTTGCGGTGATTCAGTAACAACCATTGATTTTGTACAGTTAAATTAACCTCTTTTTGAGCAATCAAAACAAATTTGTTCGGCGAATTAAAAACAGGCTTACTGTGATAGTCACTTAGTGATCGGAAAATTTAGGTAACATTATACAAGCAGTGAAGTTTTGACAATGTGTTAATTATCAGATGTCAAGGCTGAACCTTTGTAAGTCGAATAAGAAATAATTGACATTATCTTTTTTTCTATGAAATGTTCAGGGAAGGTTATTGCAGCATCGACCTCAGATAACCGTTTTATGTCTTATTGCCTCTGAGGCCAGTCAAAGAAAAAACTAGTGGTATTGCATTCTATAGTTCTTGATATAGCATTCCCTATTTATCTGTTAGGTATTAACCAAGTACATCTATCTATTTGCAGGTTGCTATGGTTAATAATCGTTCTGCTTGCATTTTCTGGACTCCTCTATCAAGTCACCAGACTAATCATGTCATTTGCGGAAAGGCCAATCAACGTTAACATCAAGATTGAAGAGCCTGAGACAAGGCCTGAATTTCCAGCTGTGACAATATGCAACAACAACATGTTCTTGTGAGTGTAGAAGTTCAGCCCTGCGGGAACAAGCAAGACTCGTTCTTCTTCCGTGGCTTAGCTTATCAACGACAAAATATACACTCATGTTCCGGAGCAAAAGATACTTAAAATTTCAAAATTTTTAAGAAACTTCCTGTCACCTGCTAAATGACAAATCGAGAAGGTTTTTTCTTCTATATTTGCCGTTGTACTAAAAAACCTTGAATTTGCGAAAAAAAACATTAACCATTCTATCATTATCAGGTTGAAATGCTATAGAAAAGAGGGATTAACAACAAACAGTATGTAACCTCACTATTGGCCACTAACGACTACAAACATTTTCAAATGTTTGATCTACATAAATGTATGACGGTAATTTAAATACTGTTGACCACAGTAATCACACTGCCCTGTATATTGTCGTTACACACTCAAAAAGCGTGTGACAAAATCTAGAAATATACGACTTTGTTTACGTCTGGCGAAAATTTCTGTTAGAACAGTGACAATCCCTTGACATAAACATTATATTAAATCAAACTATAAAGACGGTGTGATGTCATATCTTGTGTAAATAATTGTTCTTGTTCACTTTTAAGTATTTAATTCATAAATTTCTGACTCGATTGTGCCATTGTTTTTTATAATAGATACGACAATCTGGTAAGACTGACAGGAGGGGTTTCTATGTTCACCGCTCTCTTCCCATATCTGTACACTCTGTTTTCAGTGGACGGGGAAAAGATAGCAAATTTTACCTCTTTCTTGATTCCGGAAGATGCGGATTACGGAGCGGGACAAAATCAGTTCACATTTATTGATGAAAGTGCTCATTCCCTGGAGGATATGTTGAGAAGGTGACTTTCTATTATTCCTTTAATGCATTATACCACTTTTCAAAGTAATTGCTTCAGTAAAATATCTTATCATCATGTGTTTTACTTGAATTCCAAGTAATGGACAATTACGTAGTCTATTTGGCATCGATTCTTAAATTTCCTTTTAGTTTTATCAAATATTTTATTTCACTGATTTAAAGGATTTAAGTTAACAAAAATTCAAAAATACTAAAAAGTCTTTAGGTGAAAAGTGTTCTCAACAAAGATATATTTTGCCTTTTGGAAAAACCAGCTGTTCATTCGGAGGTTTACCGTGCGGACCCGAGAATTTCACGAAAGTAATCACAAACTATGGAATATGTTACACTTTCAACGCCGGCAAAGAGGACTACGCTCATAAAGTTCGAAACGCAGGTGAGTATAAGTGACTACGTTCACACATACCGATGAAAATAACAATTATTTCCTATCATCAATGATTTTACACTTGTGGTTCAGCTTTAGGTATAGCAGTACAGTAATCGCTGCTATTGCTATGTGATCATAATGTATCGACAGATTGGGAGAAAGAGGTAACTGTGTTTATTGTTCAATGCAACGCTCTTCTTTTGCACTATAAAATACGAGTCCTGATTATCTGCTCTTGTTCACCAAAAAGGAGACACTAGTAAGCGGATAATATGTCATTTTCTTTTCAGGCCAGCAATACGGCTTACAACTTCTTTTATTTGTCAATGAGAGACAATATGTAGCTCCTCGCTCAAATGTAGGATTCCGTCTGATGGTTCATGGGCAGGACGAAATACCAAACGTCGCCAGTTACGGCCTATCGCTTTCACCGGGAACGGCGTCGACAATTGGATTAAAAACTACGCAGGTAAAACGTCTTAAATCTATAGGGTTTTATTTTTTATCATGGAAACTTAATTTTTGTTGATAAAAGACACCCTAAAACTGGTCGGAAACGGTACGATTGACAAATCAGTCCAAAAACTGTTATAAATGTTAGATCGTTTGAATCTATCATAAATCAAAATCGTTCAAACAATTTGTGAGTTCGAATCAGATCGAGAATTTACAGCATTATATAGTTGACACTTGGCTTGTATAAAATTGTTATGAGGGAGGTCGAATTTTCCAATAGACAATTTGAGTGGGGTTAAATTTTACAAATGATTTGTTTGAACTGTACGAAATAAATCTGAAATTTCAAACACATGGAATAGAATAATTTGTTTTGTTTGAACCCCGGGAAACCAATTAAATTTAATTCAGCAACAGTGCTGGTCGTAAAAGTAAACAAGCAGCAAACTGCACAAATACCGGCATGTAGCTTAATAAAGATAATGATTTGTCGTTTCAATATTACACTTCTTACCTAAAAAGGTAAATATCTTACAATGTACACAAACAACATGTGTCTGAAGTCATTATGATGACATGGCACTTTAATTGTTCGAAATTGCATGCAAATCAAGACGAAAAAATGAAAATAATTATGGTTGTGCCACAAAATGACGCTATGTTAACCTCGATATACTAAATATTCCGGATTTTCGGGGAGTACAAAAAGAAACGTGATCTGACTGCTCAGAGCAAAATTCTGAAAACATACTAGTTACAGATATTGATCATAGGATCAAGTTATGTGATTGTATTTTAAATTCAAGTGCCATATCTTGATAGTACATCATGGCTACATAATAATTGTAGAAACATGTATTCAAATCAATAAATTTGACTGGCAGTTCACATTTCAAAATTGATCAATTTAAAGGTAGTTCATAGTTTAAAATGAATACTTTGAGGGGTTAGCTTTACATTTCTAAGATTTCTAAAATTCCACCGATTTCCCTACCCGTAAATAATAAAGGGTTCCTAGATAGTCAACTTCAAGTCGACTTCAAGTCAGCTTCACCGTTTATATTGCTTGCCTCACCAGTAATAACCCTGTTCTGCATTGCATTGTACAAATGAAATGAACATGGAGTAAGTTATTCAGTCTATTTCGCTTATATAAACTTTATGTAAAGATGTATTACTTTAAGCTATACCTAAAGCAAATGACCAAACTCAAACAGGTTGGACATTATTGGCATCAGAAAATTTAGTTGTTATTTACCTTTGAGCGAGATTACTCTCATCATTGGTCTATATTCGGACCGCTTCACAAAAATCATGTTCTCCTGTCTCTCAAAAGTCTTGAATATTACGTTTAATCCGTCAGTAACTGGACCATTTCACGGCTCACGCCACGATCGTACTTGCGCATTTTCTCAGCTACAGTTTTCAAACTAATTGCTGCTCTGGCAAGTGAGGTTTGGAAGATACATCAGGTATACCAGAGGTAAAGGATCCTTGACTCGATAAAAGGCGAAACAGCCCCTTTATACTATTATGTTACCCAGAAATAGAACATCGTTTTTATAGATGCAGCATCTATCACCAAACTCCATGTACGTGTTCATAACTTTCTTTGTCTGCGTATTAATTTGATTCAGTGCATTGACAACTAACAGCCCATGCCTAGGTTTTTCCACATTAGAGGCGAAAATTATAATATATTCGAAGGAAGAGATGATTTTGTTAGGAACACATTTTTGCACTGGTTCAATTAGCCTCTTTGTATTATTGGTTGTCAAACAAATGGTGATTCAATATCTGCTTTTGACTATGTTGAAAAAAGGGTCTGTGTACAAAACAAATAGAACAGATCCAAGACCTGAGCCCTGTGCACAACATCAAAACAGATAGATGATGATGTCGATGACCATGGAAGTAAATGATGCAGATAGTAATGCCTATAATCTGTTAAATATTAATGAATAAATGGTATGACTGAAAACAGGTCACGAAATAAACACTTACATTACTGACTGAGTACATATTTCTAGTGCAAACACTGCAACCGCTTGGAAAGTCAACACTACAATATTCCGGATAGAATGTCAATCTGTTTAATTATGTGAATATTGCGGGTTGGAGACATTATCGATCATGATAAATTGCGTTATTATTCGTAAAATCCATTGAAACCATCTGTTCACCACTGAAACATTGTCATACGGTGTGTGATTAGTGCCAACAAATAAAGGGGTATAGGACGTGGACATTGCAGCAGAAAATATCCAGTAATGAACACATTTTCAGCAAATGGCCAAAGTTGCAGTATACAGATAATAGTGGTGAGGCAATGAAACGGAAAGGCATAACATGACCCCTTAGATCCGGTCAGCTTTCAAAGCAGGTCAGATTAAACTACATTATATTACCATGCCCTGTCCTTCACATTTGATCTGTTCGAGCTGAACCACGTGAATATGAATAATAATGTTAACATCGTAACTGTACAGCTAAAACGTAAACAGATATTTGTACCAAAATCATAATCTATCCCAAAACAAAATGAAGCACTCACGGGCCAAGTTTGGACACTTTTTTCGAAAAAATATCACCGGATTTGCAAAGTTTTACGGCACGCGTGACACTGCGTCGCGTTTTGCACAAGTTCTGGGCCCATTGTCTTTCGCCTGGGAAATTTTTTGGATTCTCGATAGTATAATGGAAATAACAGACTCTACCCTGACCATTAACGTTTATTTGTGGGCGTTGGCGCGAGGAAAGCCATAATTAACCGGCTCGGCAAGCCTCCCGTTAGTTTTCGCACTTTAAAAATATTTCTATGTTCTCCAATGTAAATTATTACACGAGCGTTAAGGTTGTTTGTGTTTAGGTGTTATAATTTCAGTTTTTTGTCTTTACATTTTAAATAATATTTTCGGGACAAATAGCAGCACATTTTTACAGGATTATTCTTCCGTTATGTGATCTCTCTTGCAACTATTAATGTTAACTTATCTTGGACAAAATTCATAAACAACATATGTGACTTTAAGCTCAATTATGGTATAAAAACCTTTGAACAAAAATCTACATTAAGCTAAGGTATTCTGTTTATCATGTAAAAAACCAACTATTTGACAACGAAAATAGAACTTTCGAAACTAACTTCAAATTTTTCATCTGTCGCTACAAAAGCCAATCGCTTGAGGTGGCGGAAACGCACTTGTATAAGCTAATCGATCGGATTCCAACTCGCAACGTACGAAACCTACAGAAAACATCGCAGTCAAAACCGCTCGGCTAAATCCTCACCCTTGAAAAGAGTGATTCAATCAATTTCTCTGACCCTGTGATTCCTCTACACGCAGTAGAGTTCATGAAACACTCACACACATACTAATAAATCTCAAATAAACGTGATCAAAGCAATGATCACATCTCTCAACTACGCAAAAGACAAGCTTCAGAGCAAGCAGAGCTGTCAACTCCGGGTAGAAAATTCGGATTCGAACTCAAAAAACGTAAGGCACCCTTCCAACTGCGAAGACAATCAGAGTCAAAGCCGCTCGGCCAAATCTGCACCCTTAAAATAAGTGTTACAATACCTTGCTTGAAATTAGTAACCGATGTTTAAACAAACTGTGAATATTTCTCGAATGGATATTTTAACAACTTCAGTCAAATACAAAACTTCGCTGTCAATATTATATTTTTATCAAATTTTAATATTTCTGGAAAACCATTGATCAAAGATGATTACTGCGAAGGTAACGACAACGAGATCACCACCATTATAATCTACCACGCACACGTATACCTATACTCAATGTTAGCACCTTACTGAAACAGATGTTTGTTTAATTTATGTACAACACACGAAAATAATAACACCATGTTTTAGCTAACATTATTAATGGAGTGAATGAATTTGTGATCTTTTTTCCTCTCTAAGATTTCAAACCTTGGTTCACCTCACGGCAACTGCGTCGAAAACGTTGAAAACAACCTGAAGTACTTCGACGGTGCATACTCTTTGTCTAAGTGTTGGGTGGAGTGTGAGACTGACTATGCTGTGGAACAATGTGGATGCAGATACTACTACATGCCAGGTTCATAATTCCCAAAACAGAATTAACTTTTAATAGTTGTAAAGTTCATTGTAACTTTTTGACACTTTGACGCGTATTGTAATATCTTATACGCAGTGCAGTTTTTTGCCAAACATTATGTTAAATTTACCCCAGTAATGCTACCTTAGTTATGGTAAGTCAATTGATGGCCATCTCTTGTATCGTCATTTCCTAGTTGGTTATTTTATCCACTCCAGTTCATCCTGTGGTAGATTTCGCCTGGAGAGGCAGATATTCTGACTGTCGATATTGTTACAATGCCTCTTGCTGGGGCTCGTTTTTTAAGGTCTCGGAGTAGGTAATGTTTTTATTTTGAAAACCGAACATTTATTTTTTTCCAATAAAGTAACTACCTGCTGTTTAAATTTTCAATTAAAAGTTTGTTTTTATCCTGTCACCAAAATGTGCACAACGACCTCTGACTTTTGCTGTAGACTTTCAAAAAGAATGGTTTAAAGTTTCTTTGAAGGGAGTTTCAGCGAGGGTTTAAGACTTTCACTTTAAAGGCGCATACTATTTAATATGAAATTAATCATACAAATTACAATTTAAAAGGTATATCAACGGTAAAATTCAAATGAAGACCAGACCATTTCAATTTCAGGCTGCGTAAGGTAAGAGGTCATCAACCATTTACGACCGACTCAGACAAAGATGCATAAGTTCATGATGTATTTCTCTTCAATACAGGAAATGCAGCGTACTGTTCCCCGTACATGCTACAGAACTGCTACTTTGGTAAAATGAGTAAGCATAGAGTTCATTATCTTTATTCTACTTTCCAATAAAGTAACATAACCAATTTTACGA
Source organism: Ptychodera flava (assembly GCF_041260155.1). Taxonomy (NCBI): domain Eukaryota; kingdom Metazoa; phylum Hemichordata; class Enteropneusta; family Ptychoderidae; genus Ptychodera; species Ptychodera flava. The sequence continues at coordinate 34,008,779 of NC_091940.1, forward strand.
AAGTCATCTATACCAATAGATAGCTAAAGAAAATGCTCTATAGAAGAACTTCAACTTCGACGCATTTGTTATATAAAAAACAGATAAAGGTTAAAAGCTTAAAGGGGATTAATTTATGAGTCGTGTTTTCGCGGATTCATTCGATGATCTCCGTTTCGAAGTTCTTTTAAACACAAAGTAGACTCTCAAGCATTGTGACGTATTTGTGTTACTTGTACGAGACACGATACTACAACTACTTTTACTGTATATGTTGAAAACGTTTTGATTTCATGTAACGCGTACTTTCTTTACACTTCTCAAGTTGTTCACCCATTTCTTTCAGATGAATTCGCTTTGAAAGCCGATCCCTGCAAACACTGTGAAGAGCCATGCGTACAGACCAACTATGGGACCAAACTGTCTTACAGCAGCTACCCGTCTACGATTTACTCCGACCTCTTAGCTTACTCTGTAAGTTGGCCCTGCGATGAAGCTTTGGCATACCACTTGATGTAAGTATGTCCTATTGCTGTAACAGTTTCAGTTCATTTCAATGCACTCTTCTTATATCTCATATCATTTTTGAAAGTCAGCAAAGTCGGAATTCCTCCTTGACACAATCGTCAAAATTTATAAACCTATCTATTTATTGATTCCAGGGATCTCTCATCTAAAGAGGCATTGGTCATCTTTGATAACATACAAGAATTCATCATAGAGAGGTACTATGCTATTGAGGCTAATGGTCAGAATATATCCGTTTTCTTACCTTCACCGGAATTCCACTCAATCATGTTGAATGCTCTAGTGAATCGTCTGTTCGCAGATTCGTTTGAAAATCTCCATTTCTACGCTCTTTTACGTACACTGGCATTGCTCAACGGTAATAAGAACGACGATGTGAATTCTTCAGTGTACAACGAAACCAAAGACATGTTCACGGCAATTTACACGAACTTGTCTGCGGACCCTTGGAGCGACTTGAATGCAACTATGCGGGGCGTGTTTGTCACATGGAATCTTACATCTGACGTCATTGAGCATCTGATAGACAGCCTTTTCCAAGAATATTACGTACCGCTCTTTGAAGAAGTGTTTGTTTACAGCTATGGCAAAACGGCAGAAATACGTGACAACAAAACTGCTGAAATAAGAGATGGAGAAACCAATGCAATATGCAAAAAATACATGCAGTACGTATTTTTATATTAAATTTTGGAACAAAGGCTTTACAGTCCTAATAATAACAATAAATCGCTTTTGAACAGAAATGAAGTCCTGTATTCTCCAGCAAACAAATATTTGAAGCATGGAGCCTTGCGACCGTTTTGTATGGATACGAGAAGTTCAGTACAAGACTTCGGTGGTAGATTTAAATAGCGGCCATTCCCTTTTTTAAATATACTGCAAGCGTGGATTATTTTTGTCAATTAACATAATTAATCATAACTTTGCTTTAGGGAAAACTTATCAAAGGTTACCGTTTACTTCGAAGACCTGAAAGTGAACACGATTGTACAGCAGCCAGGATATCACTCATTCAACCTTGTCTGTACGTATGCCTGTTATTATATTTTGGGACCGTCGATAATTTCAACACGCGCATCAAAATCAGTGCATTTTATCTCAATTACCCTCCACTAAATGACCGTTTAAAAGTACAAACGATGATGATAGGAACTTCACAATACATTGTTGAAATGTTCTGTAGAGGGTTTAAATGCAAACACGTTTTTGACAACAATATAGTTCATAAAAGTATGCGATGATGGTTTATTGAATGTCAGACGTAAACAGTTTCACGGTTTCAATAGCGCAACCATTGCATATAGTTAGAGCGAATATGAGTGTTATAACAACGCAATGTTCATTTGTCATGCACGTGATTTAATGGTCCACGGCTTCTTGGAAAGTTAGTGTTTTTTTCTATCTTATCTGTGTAGACGGATAGCCAAAATGCTCCAGTCCCAGGATTTGTCACATATATGTTTAGAAATTTATTTACCTACCGAGGAGGGTTGAAATGGTCGAAATACTTAGATCTCTGGTGCTATTGTAAGGATACACTATCACGTATTATGAATATCTAAATATTTTAGGTCGCATATTTGTTCTCACCATCATATTTATTAAAAAAGTACAGTTAATATTGTGTTATGATAAAAGTTTTACGTCTTAATAGAACAACATAATCGAGGTGTACACTCGAGGCTATTCATATCTCTGTGTTTTTTTTGTTTTTGTTTTTTCAGGTGACATTGGAGGATCTCTTGGCTTGTTCTTCGGGGCAAGCATGGTAACATTCTTGGAAATCATCGATTTCTTCATAGTACAATTCTGGATGAAGAAACTCAGCAAGAGAGAAAACAAATAATTCCTTTTTATGCAGCATCTTATGTTCTGTAATCAAACTGCTGGTCCAAACGCAGTATATAGGTATTTTTGTTATTAGGACCAGCTGAACATAAAGATGTTATCTTTAGTTATTTTGGGTGCACTGCCTATTTTGAGCCAGTTTTGACTTGCTTGTTTTGAAGTTGCCCAAAATAGGAAAATAAGAGTAGGGATGAGGGTACTTTATTACCTGCGTAATGAACAAGCATGGCATACCATAAAACGTATGTATCTCAAAAGCTGAAACGATGCTCTTTCTAGAAAGAACAGCAAGTGTTAGAAAAATCCTATCTTAGACAGTCATATGGAATTGTAAGCAATTTATTGCGTTGATTTGTTTAATTTTTTTGCGGAACTACTATGAGATAATCGTGATTTCTTTCGTAATTAGCAAATTTGAGGTGAGTGTAGGGGTTACTTTGATTAGGTGTATGAGATGAACACAAAACAAAGTGTAAGTATTAGGTATATTGAGATTTAATGTTTCTTCTTAGTCAATTTGAGCTGCATATGTTTCCGTATACTATGTGGCAAACCTAGGACACAGGTAGAGATAACATATAACGGCTGCTAGAATACATACTGGTATTCGTTGAAAGCTCAAATACTGCCATTTCTAATAGTGAAAGATTTATAAAAGACAGCGACATATCTAACACAGTAAAACAGCCTTTGAGGTGAATGATGTGGGATTTGATTTTAAATTTGTACTCAACGCGCTTTACAAGGACTACAAGTTCCAAAAAAAGCAACGTTGTGAGAAATTTAGAGGATTTGTTTACTTTTTGACAAGTTTTGAAAGAGTACGAACATTTTAATAACATTGTTGTGTCAACATTTGTGCATGGTTTATCGATTATGAATGATATTGTTTCATCATAAAGGATATTTGAGCAGATAAGGGTATGGGTAAGGTATTCCCTTCTGGCGGAAATTTGGATATTAAAGACTATTTTCCTGAAATCTGATTGAATAGCTTTCCCAAGAACATTTACTTCCCTAATTATTAATGCTTGTAAATTTAATAGTATGCAAAGAAAACTAAAATTTGACTTTTTTACGAAACACTGAAACTTCGATCAAATGGTCCACATTCGTTCTCTCGGTCTGAGCGAAGCGTTATCGGAGAGCTTTTAGTCAATAAAATAAATTTGAATACATGTCAAGTCAAAGATTACTTAAACTTTTCATGCACCTCGAAATCGAAAGCCTAAAAGTTTTGGTCAAAATTATCGTACACGAAAGATTAAACCACTTTCTTTCGAAACCAAAAATTAAAAGGGGGGTCGCCGCAAAGGTTCTTTTTTGGGGTTATGTGTTTGTGTTACTTTAAATTTAATATTGAAATTGAAAATGGACGCTATCTCTATGTTTATTCTGATGGAAAAAATTGCATTTGTGATTTTCACCGGTGGAAAGAACATGAGCTTCAGAATGAGCTCCATTTCTTAGATTAAAAAGCCTTATCTAAAAAGTAGTGAGTATCTAACTGTCCTATGGGCTCCTGTAATTTAATCACTATCAAGTCAATAGAAATTTATAACGTCATCCGGGAGGAATCGGCCTTAATCATACTTGTGTCGATGACCACTATTTTATTACATGAATCACAGTCTTAAGTTTGATTTATAGTGTTGCATCTTCACATTTTAACTGCAATTATACGATTTCATATAGATAAAACGCCTTTGAAATTTCAAAGCGATATGAAGGGGCAACCGTGAACAGAAAATATGCCTATACACAGTCCCTATAGGTACCTCGGTATATTGCAAACCTGCCTCAAATCAACTTGAAAAACAGGTGTAATTAAACCAACGACGATGAACTGCGAACTTGCGAAGCAGTTTGTGACATGCGCTAAGTTGAAAATCTCAAATTTGTGTGTTTTCAGATACCTAACCAATGGATTTTCCATCTTTTCCCCCTACTTCACCGTGGCCAATGCTGCAGTTGATGTTGTGAGTTTACATCACTCCCTGAGAATTTTATTGCAAAAATTCAACGTTGTCAACGAAGTTGACCAGAAGTGTTCACTTCTTCGTGTAAATAAAGATATAATGGATGGGTATAAGGCAGAAGACAGGTCCCTCAATATATGCCATTTCTGTTTCTTGACATTTCGCATAAATACTCTAAAATAATGTATTTCTTCATGTCGAAAGGGGAGAATGTTCAAAATATATTACATTTGTATGACTTTGCAAGACAAACATTAGTGGTAATTTTATTAAAATCTAGCGCATTTTCTCGTACATTTTGTGACATTAAATAACTGGGCTCTAGCACTAAGGGGTAGAGTCAGTAATAGTAAACAGTAAACATTATTTCCTAAACTTGTGTTCATCATGTATTAAATTGACAAGAACAAAATGCATTGTAATATTTATATTATTTTGTTGATTTTAGGCATCTTAATAAACTTTGACAAAAACAACGATTTTGAGAAGATGTTTTCAATCAGATTCCGGCCTATTTTGACCCCAATTATTAATCATACAATTAGATATTATTCCCTAATATTTTTCTTCGTTCAACGAAGGAAAATACGAGTGACGTAATGACCGTGTCATCACGAGTCTTCGACTCGTGGTGACACGGACATTACGTCACGAGTATTTTCCGAGCTGAACGAAGAAAATATTAGGGAATAATGTACTTATCACATGCACAAGCCAAGAATTCGTTATTTTTTGCAAAATAAATAAGTTTTCCATGACGATTCCGCTTTTAAACTTTGAACTACTTTAGGAATAAATATCAGTACGCCGTGCACAAGTTGTCAATCATTCCAGTCGTCCGTCGTGTGCGTTAGTACTCACGTTCGTTCGTGTGTGGAGCAAATGACAGCTCTCGGTCTACACGTAGCTAGGCTACCTTCCGCAAAGTTATAATCTATTTCAAAGATAGCATAGTCCTAGAAATTTATTACAGACGAAGATACGCTATTTTTCGGGAACAAATATCGACTGAATCTCGACGGTGCGGACACTGTAAAGGTCGCGCCTGTTTGCAATGCGTACGGAACCCACGATAGGCTATACGCGACCACTTCGAGTTCGTGTTTCCGCAAATTATCCAGGTAATTCCTTCGGAATATACAGGCGGTACACTCTTGTGTTTACATTGTTCGGATTAGTAACGTCGTAGTCTGTGAAAATATCGATTTCATTACATGACTTTTGATCGTGGAGAAACATCGGCCGCCATGTTGTTTGTTTACATATTTACGAGCACACACGAAGATCGACCAAAAAAAAAGGTCCGACGCATCAAAATTGATGACATAAACGCGGGTTGTCGTGACGTAGAACGACCAGAGAATAAATCCCGTATTTTTTGTTTGGAGACGACAAACTTGGCTTGTGCATGTGATAAGTTATCATTATCATCAGTAAAGGCATATTCGTCCTCGGAATTGTGGTTTTACTTTTTTGTGTGTCATATTTCCAATAAATATGTCACGCATTTATTATTTATTGAATCGGCGGACTGAGTGACGTTTCAATGAGACGCAAAGATTTGGAAGATGGAGGCATCATGGACCAGTGAGTTAAGTAGTAAACGCATGATCACAGGATGGTGAGTTCGACTCCCGACATGGCTATGGTGTTGTGTCCTTGAGCAAGGCACTTTATTTCTCATTGCTTCTCCCCACGCAGGAGTGATGGGTACCTGGTAGGACAGTGGTTGTAATGTGTGCGTTTAGCTCTGCAGCGCTGATTGGCTGCACATGTGAGCTTTTATTTGCTCCCCAGGGAGTTGAGTGGAATCATATTAGGTCCAGTGACCAGGGGTTACAAAAAACTGTAAAGCGCTTTGATCACATGTACTTGTAGATATGTGCTCTATACAAAACAATTATAAAAACCCCATTAAAGATTTGTTTGAGTTTGCGTTGAAGTTGAGATCAAGAGGTTTTTTGGATTTTAAGTTTCTTGGAATTAAAAAAGGTTTGGTAAAATCGTATTGTACAGGTACTTATGTACTGAATTATTAAAAAGGTTCAGGGCAATGATCGCGGATATGCATGTCAATTCGTTGCCCAGATTAAGTGAACGTTACAGACATATTTGCTTCTATTCAGCACTTACATTTCAATCATTCAAAATGGCTATCGATAGGTACCTTATTGTCTACCTATGCCAATGTGAGAACGAATGTTAGCGTTGATAATATGACAATTGAGATGTGATGATGATATACGGCAATTCGAAAGCATGAGATTACGCATAAGAAAGTGTAATGTTTAGTGTTTTTAGGTATATGTGCGTTCGTCGTAAGTTGCGGTTCTCCCTTTCTTAAGCCGGTAGTAGGACTTTCGAGCACTTTTTTCAATTATAATTGGTTCAGTAACAACAAAATTCAAGTTAAACATATCAATAAAATATAGCTTTGGTCAATATCATTTTAAACACTTCGAGAGCGTCTTTCCGCACATTTTGACAGAGGCCCGGTTCAGAATCATATTTTTTGAGAACGTTGCTTTGGTTCAAGAGGACAAATCTTTATTGTGTGATCTGCTTGTGATCACTATGATTGCAATCCGTAAATACAATAGAGCTAATGACGTTGCTACAAAGAATCGAGTATGTTTATTTCTTGTATTTTTCGTCGATGTATTAAAGAACTGAATTAAATTTTACATACTTAATAAGTGAATTTTGTACAACATTATCCAATGTACATGTACCTACAAACATACTGTATCATAAAATGCTTAAGATGTTCAAAAGAACCTACAAAAATAGCATGTATTAACCGTTTATATGTTAAAATTCAAGATCACGTCATGATATATTGGATGAAGAAAAGCGAATTATATTAATAAACGACAGGGTGGCAATTGAAAATGGGCATTCGCTTCTGTAGAATAGGAAAGCAAATATTTCTTGACTTTACTAACATATCAGGTTTGCTAAATTTTATCCCGAATATCTGAAACAGCGATTAATCATTGACAACTCCGCCGAATGTAGCAGCCTCCGTGTAGATTGGAAAACTCTTACAAAGGTCCGTTTTTCTGTAGGCTGCGATCGCCGGAATAGCCTGCAATGAAGCATAGAATCATTACTGTTTATGATATAAGTAAAAAGTGACATTTAGATTCATCCTCCGATACCACGTAACAAGGCAGCAGGTAAAAAGAGTGGCAGTGACTTCGAGGTCTGAGTCATCATGAGTGACGCTGCCAAATTTGCTTTCAACCATGCATTGAGCAGAATATGCTGCAGCAAAACATAGTGTGTTTATCCTGTAATTTAAATTGGTTTAAATCTACTGTTGGAGTGAAGAACAGCGCCCTCATCATCATCTTCTGTTTTAGTCTTTCTTTTTCAATGTTTTACCTTTTACCTAGCCAGCTTGCCAATATTGGTACAGGTTGTAATTTCTGACATGAAGTAGGCTTGATATCTTTGGAGATTACATGTACAGTTTGCCAATCCAACGTTTGCATGCAAGGCCGCTTGGTTAAATAGTGACCTCGTCATCATCAAAATTTAGACTCAACTAGCTATCAATTTGCAGGTTATCTTCTGTCAATTTAATGACTGCATCGAATGTATCTTCAAAGTTCCAGACAATTACGATACAATCGGCACAGTAGTCGAAAGTATCCACCATTGTAAACTGAATGTTGGTGCATGCAAACACGGAATCTGACTTTTTGAAGCTCGGTCGTACTAACCTCAAATCGATCCTTTAGGTCCTGGCGTGGGGAAATAGAGAAAAATCTAGTATCACAAATTAAGATGTCATTTTACTTAGCCGTATAGAAAGAAGGATAATTATTTTTTGGTTTCTGTTCGTGTCTTTGTTTTAGGTCTGTATCTGTCAACGTTCTTCTGTTCGTCTACTGTAGTTGTGTTGCATACGAACTCTCTCTGCTTTATAGTCTTTACCCCATTTTAACATCGTCGCCGATTTTTAAGTAAGTTAAACATCTCTGTACCTTCACTTGTCTTGAAGATATTTTAAAAGCACTTGTTTTTATGCTTAGATATCTTTGTTAGCACTACCAGGTTTTAGTTTCCTGAGTAGTGGAAGAATTTAAAGAAAACTCCAAATCTTCGGGATTAATTACAACAGTGATTGTACATACTGAACTATAACTACAAATGAAAATAAACTATAGCCTCTGTGCTTTCATTTGCACACAGATGGTACTTTGCATTGTCCAATAGCTACCCTCAGCCGTACTTTTGGTTTTTTTGCTCCCACACACCATACGTTGAACAGGCCAGCAGATATTTACTGCTTCACTGAATGAAATTTGACACTGAATCCCAAAAATACGGTGGCCCAAAACTACCTGTTCTCCGCATTCAAGTCTGCGTCGCATTCAATTGTTTTTCTCTCACATATGTCTCCGCATTCAAAGTCTGCGTCGCATTCAATTGTTTTTCTCTCACATATGTCTCCGCATTCAAAGTCTGCGTCGCAATCAAATGTTTTTCTCTCACATAAGCTTATGTCTCCGCATTCAAAGTCTGCGTCGCAATCAAATGTTTTTCTCTCACATATGTCTCCGCATTCAAAGTCTGCGTCGCAATCAAATGTTTTTCTCTCACATATGTCTCCGCATTCAAAGTCTGCGTCGCATTCAATTGTTTTTCTCTCACATATGTGTCCGCATTCAAAGTCTGCGTCGCAGTTAATTGTTCCTCTCCTAGATGGGCCACAGGCGGCCCAAACACTATTAATAAGCTTATTATTGAGTTTTTCTCAGTTTTCTCTATCAGTTCTTCTCCCTTTCTTCACGCTCTGACTGTTCGTAGGAAATAAAAAGAAATTACTTTATAGCCTTACCTAGCCGCTTGACTCTTTATTTATTTTACACCCTATTACAAGGACGTTTATCTCTCATATACACACATCTTGTAATTAATTAGTCACATGACTAATTATGCTAATCCGTGGACTTATCAGGGATTTTATAGGTTAGTCAACATCGCGAAAGATAGGAAGGTTACTGAAACCCCTTTTTCATTTACATCTCTATCTTTCCAATGTTGACCAACCCTTGATAAGTCCACGGATTATTAGTTGTGTTGACTAATTAATTACAAGATGTGTATATGAGAGATAAACATGCTTGTAATGGGGTGTAAAATAAATAAAGAGTCAAGAGGCTAGGTTAGGCGATGTAGTCATTTATTTTATTTACTACGATCAGTCAGAGCATGAAGAAAAGGAGAGGGACTGACAGTGACAGAGAAAACTGAGAAAAACTCAATAATAAGCTTTATTAATAGTGATTGGGCCGCCTGTGGATGGTCGTCGCAGTCAATGATTTTGTCACCCAACATGAAGGCGTTGGCAAGTTTTGGTGAGCGTGACCCTCGCTCCATGACCCATGATTGCATCCGGAAAAAGTATCACTCTTTTAGTGTTCGTGATCGCGAAAAGCTCATTTTTGAAGGTAAGTGACAAAGTAATTTATTGTATTGTAAGCTTATGGGGTTAATGATCTAGCCAAGGGGGTACGCTGCTCACCAGTATGGGCGCATCATAATGGGTCCCACATGAGCGTCCGAATGTAAAACGGCAGCCCGTCCCACAACTGCCAATACATCCAGGGCTAGACGGTGGCTAGATCATTAACCCCATAAGCTTACAATACAATGAATAACTTTGTAACTTACCTTCGAAATCAATGAGCTTTTCGCGATCACGAACACTGAAAGAGTGATACTTTTTCCGGATGCAATCAGGGGTCATGGAGCGAGGGTCACGCTCACAAAAATTTGCCAGCGCCCTCATGTGTTGGTGACAAAATCACTGACTGCGACGCCCATCTAGGAGAGAAACAATTGAATGCGACGCAGACTTTGAATGCGGAGACATATGTGAGAGTTAAATATTTGATTGCGACGCAGACTTTGAATGCGGAGACACATGTGAGAGAAAAACATTTGATTGCGACGCAGACTTTGAATGCGGAGACATATGTGAGAGAAAAACATTTGATTGCGACGCAGACTTTGAATGCGGAGACACATGTGAGAGAAAAACATTTGATTGCGACGCAGACTTTGAATGCGGAGACACATGTGAGAGAAAAACATTTGATTGCGACGCAGACTTTGAATGCGGAGACATATGTGAGAGAAAAACATTTGATTGCGACGCAGACTTTGAATGCGGAGACATATGTGAGAGAAAAACAATTGAATGCGACGCAGACTTTGAATGCGGAGACATATGTGAGAGAAAAAAAATTGAATGCGACGCAGACTTTGAATGCGGAGACATATGTGAGAGAAAAACAATTGAATGCGACGCAGACTTTGAATGCGGAGAACAGGTAGTTTTGGGCCACCGTACAAAACATTCAATGTCACTTGTCCCTAACTCTCCTACGTGAATTCACAGTAACAGAAATTGTAAGTTTCAGGGGAAATGCTCTGTCCAAATCATTTTGACGCCTAACGCTTCCTTTGTACACGTGTTGCATCCCACACATATGAGGAATAAACACAGTGAATAAATTTACCTCTCTGGAGTATATTTTGAACCAGAAAAATGTGAGTTTTTACTTTTATATAGACCAAAGACAGGCTGTCTCGGAGCTTCATTCACTGTATTCTGAACAGACACAATCACAGACGCACTATGTCTTCTGGGATAACATCGTACAGGGAGCAATCGTCCCCGTTGGTGACAGATATAACACTAATGCACTTGCATCACTTACCTGTAGGTTTTTGTAGCCGTCCAAAAGGCTAGAATCAACCATTAGAAATCTATCCAATAGTTCGTGCATGACGAAATCGGCGTAGGTAAGCTGTGATAAGTCGGATGAAAAGGTAACGATGGTACTATTCAAGGTTTTATCTGCTGCATCAGAAATATCAAACGTTGACCGACGTAGTGTATATTGTACTGAAGCACGGTTTTGGGGCAAAGCTCAGGCTTAGCAGGACGTATTAAAACTAGCCTCTCCCCCGCCCAACCCCCCCCCCCCCCAAATGTTGATTAATATATTTCTGAATGTATTAATACACGAGTATATTACCAAACATATTCTCCCGGTGCGTCATTATCTAGTATTATAATTGTCTCCAGATGATTTTAAGCGTAGCTTTTCTAACATGGCCTTACGGGTCTTTTGCTGTAAGGGGTCGTGATGACATGTTCAATTATACTAAATTGTCAAATTTGTACTTATTTTGGACTTAATTTTACTTAAAGTATTGAATACTACCATACAAATATAACCACTAAATACAAATATCACTGGACATACGTGTTCTAGAAAGTTGACTGATATTGAGAGACTGAAGTTGCTACACTTAATCATTATCCAAGCAGTAATACAGCTATAGAAAAGTTGCGACGCAAAAATGTACAGGAAAATGTATTCGAATTCACCTACATTGTCCCCAGCGAACCACTTATTTCCAACAAGGAAATCGGAGTAAGATGTAAGCATTTCGCCTGCATACTTCACAATGCCCGGTTTCAATTCTTCCTGTTATGATACAAATAATGTCGTTAGCATTTCTGCCTTATTGATATTAGGCAATATCGACGAGGAACATATACCTGTTTTCAAAAAAGGAAGGCATACTTACGTGTATCTAAATTGATGTCTTTTAAACATTTGCCATTTCTACCTAACAGCTTATTAGAATGCGTTACAGTAAAATAAATTACCCACAATGCCGTTTGATTTGTACCAACGGGGTTAGTTTTCTTTTAACTTTTTCAGTTCTGCATAAAAGCAATAATGTGAAGTCCTAGATAATTGATTAATTATATTTATTAAAAGTACGTGAAATATTGTAGGATAAATTTCAAAGAAACCATTAAATAACCATACAAGTCACATTCTGCAGGTTCTACAAATGTCACTGTAAGTTTTGGGAAGCAAGTTATGACCAACTGAAGGGTCATTCTCCGAAAAAAGTTAGCATGTAAATTTCTTTTTCTTTTTTTATTTGGAAAAAATCAATATCCTTTTGTTTTATAAAACAGATGCAACTAGTCTCCCTACTTTCCATCACCTTATTCTGTAAGGCTGACGATACAATCAGTGGAAAATTTACAAAAATGCTACCTCCTCTCTCAATCAAGTACAATTTTCTTGATCCTTTGAAATGGGAATTCAGAAGAAAGGTGCTTTTAAAAGTACGTTTTCAGAATTTTTAGTCCAGGACTTTGTCTACACATGGGAGACATGACAGACTTCACAGGGAAATCTACGTTGGTACAAATCATAATGTATTATGGGAAATCACTAGTACTTTGAGTCAGGATTAAAGTAGAAACATGGGTCTGTGGAGGTTCGTTTGAACAGAAACGTTGGCAAATGGCGATGAGGAACTCATTGCTAGTGCAGTTATGTCGTGATCGACCTACCCACTTAGGATCGAAGGCAGCCGTCGCCATCTTGATTCTAATGTCTCTAGCCACTTCATTCACCCAGTCCGCTCGCATTCTTTCAACATCGTTGGCGCCCACTGTCAAACAGATAATATCGAGACGTGGGCAACCGCTCTTGGCAGATTCTATACCTTTAGGACGATGTCCTATCTATTTAAAGTTACTAAATGTCCCAATTTCTTTAAAACTTTGTAAGTCCCTATATATACTGATAAGTTATAGACCTCGTGCGCAGACCGGAAACCTGAATTCCATTTGGTTGGTATCTGGGGATTTTTGCTGCAGTATTTGTCCTCGACATTTTATACGACAAATTTCGCAATGACAGGTGCTGTCATGAGCACATTCCAATATCAAAAATCGCGAAACGTCGGTTTGCCTTCACATTGAATTGATATTGAAACATTCCACAAAAAGGCCAGTTCTTCGCCTTTGCCAAGTCTGATATACATAACTACAGCAAAGACCTACATGTATCATGTCGTCTAGAACATTCTTTGTGAGAACTTGCATCCCTACTCAGTCGTCTCAAATTATTGACAACAATTATTAAATGTAGACGAAATAGTTCCTTCATAGATACTTACGAAGGTTTGCTTTTCCGGCTAAATATCTCAGTATCACATTGCTCTGTGTCAGCTTGATATCTCCATCAATCAAATATGGCACCTGAAATAAATGTCACAAACGGGTCACATGACATGACATAGTATTACAGCTGATTTATTGACAAGAGATGTGGGAAAAACATCTATAATTATAGACAGATGTACGACAATTATATATATATATATATATATATATATATATATATATATATATATATATATATATATATATATATATATATATATATATATCAGGTTTCCGGTATTTTCAATTTCTTTGCTGAGTTTGCATCCCTTCTTCGCAGCTGTCACACCTATTCACATTCCTTGGTGCAAGTAGGACAATTCCGAGGTCGCGAGGATGGCATTGTCTGTTACCGCAAATTGTGATCTGATTTCTCTGTAGAGTCACTGAAAAAGTTTAAAGAGGCAACAAATCCACTTGCTTTCAAGGTACTTACATTTGGAAATGCTAACCCCAAGTTGTGTTTTTCTTTCAACCAACTCTCTTTGCTGCACTCGGGCGCTATAATGAATGAAGAGTTATTGTCAAGATGCAGACTATATGACCAAAGGTGAGTGTCGTTTCAACAATCATCAGCTTTATAAAGTATGGTTGCAGTAACCTTGGTGTATTTCTTTCCTTCAACCTACAAGCCTTTCATTGTCTGAACTCTCTCTTCACATGAGTTTTGAAAACGGTTCTATTCTTCATATTTCATTCGAAGTGCTTTTGGTGACGACAATTAAAGGAATATTCACTGTCTTCGCCTCAATATGTTTCAAAGGAACGCCGCACGAAATAACAATTTACGGCTTACCTGGTCCAAGTTCGTAAAATTTCTCTTCATAATCTATGCCTGCATATTCGAGGATACAGCGGATTGGTTGAACAAGCTAAAAGGGAAGCAAATATGCACGAATTTGCCAACTTTAAGGTAAATGCTGATATTACTTATTTCTAACCCCTTGAAGTCTGACCCACTTCTGAAGACGTTCCATAGGGCAGAAGGGTCCTGGCAACATCTTCGGGACTTGCTTTGAAATAAAAATTTAAATCTTCGAAATTCCTTTAAAAGGTGCCATTCATATGCATTTCCTCAACATAGATGCTGCTTATTGGCCTCTAAAAATTGAAAGAAGGGTGCCCAAAATGTTTCCTAGATTCGTACGCAGCTTCAGATCGAGAATTTGCAGTTTTAGAGCATTCTTTAATTCAGAAATATGTTAAGAACTATGAACGTAATGCCTTGATTTGTTTTTTGAATAATAAACTGCATTCACCAACATTGGGGATGGAGGAATTCGGGAGCAGGTTTAAAGTTTTTTGAGTAGTCGAAGGGGATTCAGGTTTTCATTGAATATTTGGGGAGTAACTGAAAATGTTTTGCTTTCCTATTTTTTTACATGGAATTTTTCACAGTTTCGTAGGTAAGTCAACAGTGAAAAGTATGAGTAGCATTGTTATATGATAGAATGGCTCAAGTCTAAATATTCATAAGAAAGAACATGAAAATATAGCTTTTAACACGAACAGAATCTGCAAGTGTTGATAATTTGTTTAATCATACATTACATAATTATACATAACTAACGTTTCTTGCTATCTTGCTATCTTCAGCATGCTTAAAGAGGCACTCCCACTTGGTAACATTTTTAAAACACATTTTTTGAATGCCAATGGTCGATATTTGACGTGGCGACTGCGCGCGGATCGCAAGATATCGATAAAAACATGTCCTCAAAAAAGTAAAAGTTTGAATTCCGGTGGCCCACCTAAATTCAGCTTCCGAACATCGAACGTTCGGCACTGGGGCCATTGTCAACTAAGCTATGGAGTACGAGTCTACGCTGACGCTGCTGTACGCCACAGTACCACTTGCGTCAGTGATCGGTCATGCCCCGTGGGAGAAAGCTGAGTCTTACTGACTTGGCGAAAAAACGAAAAACAATTTTTGTTGTAACACACCTCATCCGCAGTCTGTATTCTAATTCGTCAATTGATAGTCACGTGGGATGCGTTCTTTTTGTGCTGATCCACGTAAACGGCGTCATCAGGCATCATATGTTTGAACTGTTGCCTGCCAGGCATCAGTTCCGAAAAATGATGCCCGCTGACGTCAAAAACGACATTGATGCGTGCACGGACCGGAATGTAAACAAAGATGTCGTCTGCGGCCGATCGAAACGATAGTCGAGAATTTTTTTGGTTTATCCTACTTTCTGAAGAAGAATTGAATGCTTTGGTTTCCAACAAGGACTCGAAACGGACGAAAACTACAAAGCTGCATTGAACGTTTTGCAGAAGTATTGCGATCCTGTTAGGAAAAACGTTTTCTTACCGAACCACTCCACCATATTACATCATAGGCCTACATGAGACACTGAGTTTTGTGTATAGTACGTTCTTATGCATGGCTACGGATGAGATGTGTTACAAAACACATATTGACTGGCCATGAGGGCAACAGCATACGTCTGTACCCCGAGGGACTGTGAGTCACCCCTAAAAACAGACAACAAAAAATGTGTTTTAAAAATGTTACCAAATGGGAGTGCCACTTTAATGTCTTGATTGCATCGCACAATAATTGTAGTATAACTTTTGATTTGAAATCATTTCTGATAAATTGTCATCAGAATGCTTCAAACTTACTCTGAAAAGACAAAAAACTAACCACTGAAAACCCACAAAATTGTTTCATCATTGTGTACAAAGGGTGGAAAATAACCTCTAAAACCCTAGGAAATATCAAGGACGGCTACGATCCCTATCCAGAGGGAGGCTCATATTCTCTCTCTCACTCTCTCTCTCTCTCTCTCTCTCTCTCTCTCTCTCTCTCTCTCTCTCTCTCTCTCTCAAATAAGATCTCAAAATTTAGTAAAATATTGTTGGCTCAAAATTGTGTGTATAAATAATTCTACTAAATTTGTACACTTTGATTATATAAAGGGGTGAGATTTGAAATGTTCTGGGAGTATTGACGGAGATGTAAGACAAATAACGATTTAATAGAGATTCCTCCGGTGCAATACTAAACCGCACTATGATGATAAGAATACGGCAATTGATCTCTGATTTTATTTGAATGGCCTGTCCTGATAAAAAACAAACAAATATACTGAAAATTACGAAAATGACCTTTTGTACAGTGCTCTTGTTAATTTTAACCTGCAAGCCAGTCAAAATGGGCGTTCACCTACTACGGGTTATGGCATGGAAAGGGTTAAATATGTGTCTGCCTGATTTTATCACTGTTGTTAACCTGCAAACAGAATATAGAAAGTGAGTTCACCGTAAAAAGGATTGTTTGGCATAAATGTGCAGACCTGTGTCATGTTTGCGAAAAATAACTTATTTGAAAGTTTACTCTTAGATAAGGTCGGATTTGCTTCAAGCGCTGATCGGGGTCACGCCAAACCACATATCATCATTTCATGGTTTGGTAATGTAACTGTAGATACGAACAAACACAAGGATTGGTGTGAAGGAAATTATGTCAAACTTGACAAGTCTGAAGAAGTAAACTCTCAGCGGACATCATGTGCTCGTTACAAACTTCAGCAGACTCGTGAGTTGGGTGTCTAATGTCAACCAGAAAAAAACTTTGTATATACCTACGACGATGCCAGCCAGTGCCAGCCCAGTCACGTTTCATGTGATATTCTCAGTCTCCATTTCAATCACTACCATAGTAATACTTACTGCGCATCATGGTTATGTGTAGCTACAAAGAAAAAATGTGCAATTCATCTCAACACCGCTTCGTTGACTCATTAAAGGGCTACTTACCCCACGAACTTTAAAGTAACCAAGTAACATTGGCATGGTGATAGCAATCCTTTCTTAGAATTCCTTCCAAGAGACACGAGTACTTGCCAAAGATGTGAGTTAACTCAGAAAGAGTGGATTTGTAATCCCTACCAGCGTTAAAATCAATAAGTATTTGCGAGAGCAAATATGATTTGCCAAATGAAATGACCTGAGGTGTCAAGGAAACTGTACACTGTATTGATCAAGTTAATCATTAAAGCTGTTACGTGTTTATCTACACTTCCATCATTTTTTTTTATCATTTTATTTTTATGGCCCTGCCCATGCAAGTTCCTAGACCAGTCAGGGTATTGTCTCAATACAGCATAGTTGGGAAGACCCAATGGCGTACCGTATATGTAATATGGTCGCTTTGAAATGAGATGGCGATCTGCCCTGATAGATCAACGAGTCGATCGAGCGCGACTGTTGGCTATACACGGAACTGTCTAAGACCGAGTCTATTTGATACGTTCTCGCGAGTCCCGTTTCAAAATTGTAAGGATTAAGTTTTCTTCGTGTCTTACCCCTCGACCATGTACGACAATGAGTATTTGGACGTTTTTTGTTCTCTTTTCCCGCTATTGACTAATTTTTCGGCGATTTGATGCGACGCGCGTTGTTGAGTGAAGAGTCTGAGAAGGGTCAATCTTACAAGGAATTGCGTGATGATCGAAAAATAATCATGCTCCACAGTGCTCCGATGACCGACAGGAACAGTTGACCCATCGCTTTTAACAAAGTCTCCATGATATTTCAGCTGGGAAAGTTCAATTAAAATTTGGCCAAAAATAGGCGATATTTGGCGACAAATAAGTTGCTGTATAAGGGTCAAATCCTGATTACTACAAATTCTAGGAGCGGTACCTATCCAGAAATACCATCAAAAGAAGTAATTTTTAATGTACTAACCACTAGTGTAGGTCGCCATCACGACCATACTGAACCATGTACGTGACGTTTACATCTAAAAAGTACCTAGTACTTAACATAAAGGGTGACATCTGGCCGAAAAGTTCCGAACTCGTTACACGGTTAATTATTCATTAAGTTGGCGACTGTGGTTCGCTGATTGGTCAATACACAGTCCCTCCATGTGTGTGGAGGGACTGTGGTCAATCTATGCTCCATCGAGACATAAACCGGGCTGTAGACTGTCGACAGTCCCTCTTGAGTTCTTTGCCTGAAGCTCAGCGAATCGTTCGAAATGATGCATGCCACAATGATTTGGCTGCCGTCAGTCCAGCAAGTCTCTTGCTATCATTCTCTCTGGGCCCATGATGAAGAGATGTTCAATGAAATTAAGACTCTTATGCACCTTTATCATTCCCAAATTCGCAGTGAAGACTGAAGAGACGCACACGTCATTCTTGAAGATTTGAACCGGTGGCATGTACATATTCGCGTCAGCAAGCAGAAAGAAGCCCGAGGGGTAGATCTCAGATGTGAAGTCTGTGTGCTCTACATCTATGATATATGATATTCATGTTAGTCAAATTTGAATTTGAGTCCTGGCGAGCAGTTAGTTTACGCTAGCTGTCCTAATACCACACACTTGTGCACTACTCAATGTACACAAATGTTATGCGCCTATGAGGAAATGCTGAAGCTGAACCTTTAAACAAGGGTCGGAGCCATAGGGACGCGAATAAAACCACGTATTGTGCTATGCTCAAAATTATATGATCGTAAGGTGCTACGGAATCTGCAACTTTGCAAACTTATATATTTTCAATGTTTCATTCCTGATTTCATATTTTCATCAACTGTGTGTTTCCACAATGTTATGGTTATCTCTTTCGCCTCACACGCGAAGATTCCACAGTTCTATTTTCTCATTGTCCAAATATGAAGTTATTTTTTGTCATTTCCTGTCACTATTACGCCAACGTAATTACTTTCATATATTTGATTTTCTGCGAATTGCAAAAAGTGACGCCCTTTGTGAAAGAAAGTACACTAGCGAACGTCTGGACTATGCAGTCCATGTGTAATCAAAGCGGCCTCAGCCGACAACTAATCATACATGTATAATCTATGTGAGTTACATTTGTTCGATTATCGTGTCATTGATGACTTGTTTGTCGATTAAGAAAATCGATTTTTGAATGATAATCATGACATAGTAAACTGTCACCTATAGCACAGTGTGTTCAGGCAGAACACGCTTCGAAGAGTGATAAACGGAGTGCCAAATCATGCAAATTTTTCGGTATCTACTGCTTTTGTTGATTAATCGCACATTGCTATGTCAAAGGTCTTAATGTAACTGTTGGCTTACATTTATGCTCAATAAACGTGCAACTAAAAAGTATAAAGGTCCGTTTACTATAGGTAAGCGGACGAGTAGGAGGCGATTTTTTGGAATTTTATGGCAAACTGACCGTTAAATTCCATCACAGTCCCTTTATATTCCATACCACCGAGTACGAGTTTGCTTACCGTGTTATACCACGATTTTGCAGAGTTTTAGAGCCTTTTTTGCCCTCAGAAAGTTTCGATTCGTAGTTTTAATGCAAAGATAAGTTGAAGCGTTGGCAGAAAACATTGGGGCGTTATGTCACCTTGTTGAACGAAAGTGTAAAAAATAATCGATGATTAAAAAAAACCAAATTGTATCATTGCTACTATGGTAGTGCGATGACGTGGTTGAGCATCTGGTTTGATTTGAATTGTATGAATTATATTTGATTGGTTGAATGACGTGAACAGGTGTTTGCAGACCGACGGTGAAGTCACGCGTGGCTCATTAGGGTTGTATACTTTGAGCATCATGCAGCACACACAAACAATTGCGGAGTTGCTCTACATATTTCATTATAGCCAAACCTCTCGCTGGCATGATTGACTGAAAAACAGAAATTCAGCGGTTAGAAGAATGAAGAACAAGCGAAGGCTGTACCCGATGCCCTTCAACCACCAAAGTCAAAGATGGAAAAGAGATCTCATCCTGTTACGTCAGTGCCGACCGCCAAAATCGGAAAGCCAAGCTGTACCGCCACGTCAGAGAAGGGCGCCCCTGCAACTGAAACTGCAAGTACAAACAAAACAACATGTCTGGAGTCGACCAAAATGAGTGTGGTACTGCGACTTTGCCTGTTAATTTAACTTTCACCACAGGGGACAGAAAACTCCACATTCGTAATTTCAGCATCGAATGATCGTGATAACAATACCCTTTCCGTACCACATTGTGCTATTTGCAATCTAAACAGTTATTTCACTGTGACCTGAGTCCGTAGCACATGCTGGCCAACCAATAAACCAATTTGCATCTTGATTATTAACTGTTAGGAAGTTTTAAGATTTGACCTGAGATTGAAATATGGAAAATAGGTATATACTGATGTGATGATGTCATTTTGCGGCCATCCAAATTTCCCTCTGACAAATAACTGTGACCATGGTGACAGTTATTTGCGCTCGCAACTTGTTTTCAATGGGTCGAGTAACGAACATGTAAAGAACCAATTGTGTTGCCGCTGGAAAGGAAAGTTCGGTATAATCAGTTTGACCTGAGCAGACCTATTAAAGTTTTGCGCTCTTCCCGAGAATGTCGCTAACTTGTACGTTGCACAAAAAATTGTGACAGCCATCGGCCCAATCAGATCGCAGCATCCACATTTAATTTTATCTGATCAATTTATTCAGCTGTGAATTTTTGTACGTACCAGCTCGTCTTTTTCAGTTGAAGTTGAGGTTCCAACGTCAAAGTCTGGTTCAAGATCGACGAACGCAATGAACAGAACCAATTTTGAAATTGAAGGCGTTTGTATAACGTCGGAAACTATATCGTCTTACATTTCGTTCAGAGATACCACTCGCACTGGGCAAAACATTTAGGAGAGGAGCACTTATTTCGCGGTGACTTCTTCCCTTATCAACCGTTCTTGAATTCCATGCGCCTGAATGTAACCACTTAAATTCATTGCTTGAAGTACACGTACTCTACCAACCAAAACCAGTGTTTACTTCTCTTCCAGTATAACTATGTGGGTCGTTTGACGATGTTATTTCCGCTAATTTTTAAAATTATATTGTTCAATTATAGTTACCAGCCCCTTCCGAAGTACATCTTGTCACGCAGAGATAAATGTTACACCTAAATTCCAAATCGATACAGTTATTTCCGCCATAGTATCAAAGGATACTGAGCCACGCCCAAAATGAAAAGGGAAAATTAGACATTTAGTTTATTGAAAGACTAAAATACTGCATTATTAGAAACAAATTTGTCAGAGGGAAATTTGGATGGCCGCAAAGTGTCATCGTCGCGGCACTATATATATTTCCTATATTTTAAAATAGGCCTCAAAGTTAATAATCAAGATGATTAAATCATTTGAAAATTGAAAATTGCCCCTCTTACGATTTTCTTTTTTAAGATGCAAATTGGTTTATTGGTTGGCCGAAATGTGCCACTGATTGACCTGTAATTGACTTTGAGATGTACTTGAGAAATGCATTCAGTCTGATGCGTCTTCTTCCTTCAAAGTTTCCTTGCATTGTACTTGATGGTGAAATAAATTTTTTCTGGTCAACATGTCGCTTTTTGGGTTGTTGACTCGTCACCACGTGACTTCCTTCGTTTAAAAGTGTCTGATTTACTTTTATACCGGACACTTTTAAAAAAAGAACCGTGCGATTTACTGGTAAATCGGACACTTTTAAACAAAGCAACTTGTAAATAGGAAACTTGTCAAAGAAAAAGGCAAGTGATAATTATAACATATTTTGTTATGGAAATTCAAAAAGATATTTAGAACAATGGGCACGAGGCGGAGAGTGTTATAACTATGTTAAAGCAGGAAAGGAGGGGTGGGTACACCAACAATGTGTCGAATATCCCCCCTTTCTGTATATTGAACGATGCCTGGCCGCGCCGAGTCGGCTTGCTCAATAAATAACGCAAAAGACAGGAAAGCTTTTGCCCTATACCCTTTGTCAAACCCAATAATAAAAGGTTGGTCAATGGTCACCTCAAACCTTCATCTACCGATTTCACGTATACGACATGAAATATTTCTGTAGAGCAACAGAGGACAACGTCCATAGGACATTTGCATGATTGTGCAAGCCAAACATCAGCGGTAAGTTTATTCAAATTTAATGTGGTTTCTCTTACATTGTATGACATTAAATAACGGGGCATTAAGGGGTAGAGTCAGTATTGGTAAACAGTAAATATTATTTCCTAACATTGCGTTCATCGTGTAATGAAATGACAAAAACATATTTATATCCTTTTTGTTGATTTTAGGCATTTTTAATCAAAATCAACAAATATGGAAGAGATAATTCTGGATAGAATTTTTCAATTAGCCTTATCTAAAGGCAATCATTTAATTTTACTGAGCTTAAGAGATCATATTTTTTACTTCAAAAATAAGGAACAACATAGTCATCATCAGTAGCAGCGTCTTCGTCGTTTGCACAATAGAAGTTTTACTATTATTTGTGTTAAAGTTTTGAAATATTTTTATTAAATCGGCGGACTGAGTGACGTCTCAATTGTACGCAAAGCTTTATCTTAGGTTGACGTTGCCATCTTGAAAGGTTGGGAAAATTGTATTGTACCCATGGTGAAAAGGCTCAATTAAGTGTATCTTGTCAAACGTTACACATAAAACCTTATCTTATTCATTTGTGTGGTAAAATGCAAGATCACATCATGATATAAAGGATGAAGAAAATGGAATCATGTCAATACATTAGAGACCAATAATCGAAAATGGGCACTCATTTTCGTAGAATAGGAAAGTAAATGTTCTAAACTAAACGACCATATCAGTTGTGCTAAATTTTATCCCGAATATCTGAAACAGCGATCAGTCAATGACAACTCCGCCAAATGTCGCAGCCTCCGTGTAGATTGGAAAACTCTTACAAAGGTCCGTTTCTCTGTATGCTGCGATAGCTGGAATTGCCTGCAATGAAACACAGAATAAATATTGTATATGAAATAAATAAAAAACTAATGTTTTGAGATATCCTCCGATACCACGTAAAAAGGCAGCCGATAAATGCGCAGGCTATTTTGTGCACTGTCCAAGGGGTAGCAGTGACTTGCAAGTCTGAATCATCATGGGTGAAGCTCGCAATCCTTCTTTCTACTATACATTGTGTAGGATTTTGTACAACACACTGGCTTTATGCTGTGACTTATTCTTTCAAAAATACTGTAGAGCGCCCTCATCACTGTCTTTAGTTTTCGTCTTTCTTTTTCAATGCTTTGCGTTATTTCAAGATCAGTACTCTTGGCACTCAATGTTATCAAACGAGTCATTGCATTGTTAAAGCAAAATTGTTCATATTGGTACAGGTTGTTACTCCTGAGATAAAATTGGTCTGAAAATTGGCTTGATATCTCTGGAGATTACTTTTACATATTACCACCCCAATATTTGCATGCAAGACCGCTTGATTAAATAGTGACCTCATCATCTTCAACATCGAGACCCGAGCAGCTGTCCACATTACAGATTATTTTCTGTCGATCTAATGACTGTCTTGAGTGTATCATCTTTAAAGTTCCTAAAAATGACGATAAAATCGTCACAGTAGTCGAAAGTATCCATCATTGCATACTGAATGTTGATGCATGTAAACATAGCACGTGACTTTTCGAAGCGCGGTAGTACTAACCTCAAATCGATCCTTTAGGTCCTGGTGTGGGAAAATAGAAAAGAAGTATCCAGTATCAAATGCTCAAATACACACACACACACACACACACACACACACAGTGTCACATAAACACACACACTGATGAGTCTGCTTTACTTGACCGTATAGAATAAAGCGTTATTTGTGTTTCCTCCCCGTCTTGGTTTTAGGGTTTGTGTCTGTCTATTTGCCTACGTCTTCCTACTCGTCTATTGTCGTTCTGTTGCTTAGTATACTCTCTCTCTCTCTCTCTCTCTCTCTCTCTCTCTCTCTCTCTCTCTCTCTCTCTCTCTCTCTCTCTCTCTCTGCTTTAAAACCAGTACCTTTTTTCACATCGTCGCCTCTTTTTCTCAGCGAGGTAAATATCTCTATGTACCATCACTTGTCTTGAACATAAAAGCACTTGCTTTCATGTTCGAAAACATGCTTAAATATCATTGTCGGCTCTACCAAGTTTTAAGACTTTAAGAGGTGGAATTATTTAAAAAGAAGCTCTCAATCCTAGGGATTAAATACATCGATGAATATACATACTCAACTTACACTTAAAAATAAATATAAACTCCATTTGTGCCTAAGCTTCTTTTGCTCAGCTCCACACAGACAGTATTTGGCATTGTCCGATAGTTACCCTCAGCCATTGTTTTCGCTTTTTACTTCCATAAACATACTTTTGAACTAAAGGTGTCATATTCGCTGCTTTACTGAAACAAGATTCGACACTGGATCACCGGAATATGTCCCTAACTGTGTTACGTGAGTTCATAGTACCATTAGAAAATTGTATATTCATCGGAACCCTTGTTGAAAAATTGACGCCATGTTGCCTTTGTACATGTGTTCTACCCTTTTTCATTTTAAATGAAAAATTAGGGGCATAAACAGGGTGCATAAATTTACCTCTGTAGAAAATATATTGAAGACAGGTAGATCCGGAGCTTTATACACTATATTCGCAATATTGTGAACAGACGCGACATGCCTTCTCGATTTATATCTCAAAGGGAGCAATCGCCCGATCGGTGACAGGTGTGACACCAATGTAACTGTATCACTTACCTGTAGGGTTTTGTAATTATCCAAAAGGCTAGAATCAACCTTTAGAATTCTATCCAATAGTTCGTGCATGACGAAATCAGCGTACGTAAGCTGTGATAATGTATGGAATAAGCCGGTGAAAAGTCAATGGTGACATGGTAACTTAATTGTAACAAGAACTGAGAGGACATGCGTGTCTCTTCTTGTTTCACGGAAGTGGGGGATTTCTGTCATGGCCTGCTACATATCATAAGTACGTGCAAATTTTTTTGATGTACTGGTTCAAGATTTTACTTGCTGCGGAAGCAAAGTCAAAGGTTAAGCGACGTAGTGTATCCTGTGCTTGAGCACGGTTTTTGGACCAAGCTTAAGAATTATAAGTTAAGGATTAGCAGGACTTATTACATCTACAATTTTTTCCCAATGAATACGTGTCAATTAATATATTTCTTAATGTATTAGTACACCAGTTGATTACCAAATATTTTTCTGGGTCGTCATTATATCTTATCATCAGTCTCTAGAGGATTTAAAGCGTGACTTTATTAACATCACATCACGAACCCACTACAAATTTTGAGGAGGGAATGATGTACAATACCAAATTGTCAAATTACATGAATCTGTATTTAAGTCTGCCATGCAAATACAACTGCAAAATACAAAAAGACACGAACGTTCAAGCGAGTCGAGTGTTATTGAAATATTAAAATTTCTTCACTGAATCGTTATCTAAACAGTACATACTACAGCTATAGAAAAATTGTGACAAAATATGAAATGAAAATCTATTCGAATTCACCTACATTTTCACCAGCAAACCATTTGTTTCCATCAAGAAAATCGGAGAAAGATGCCAGCATTTCGCCTGCATATTTCACAATGCCTGGTTTCAATTCTTCCTATTATGATAGAAACAATGTCTTTAGTATTTCTGCCTCTTTGACATTAGCCAACATCGACGATGTACAAACCCACTTTGACAAAAGGAAGGCACACTTTTCTAAATTGAGGTAATGCAAACATGTGCTGATTGGAATGCGATAGCGTCAAATTTGAAAAAGAAAAGTGGGTCTGTGGAGGTTTTTTGAATGGAAACGTCGGCAAATAGCAGCAAGGAACATAACATTGCTGGTGCAGTTATGTTGTGGATCGACTTACCCACTTCGGGTTGTAGGCAGCCATTCCCATCTTGAGTCGAACGTCTCTAGCCACTTCATTAACCCAGTCCGCTCGCATTCTTTCATCATCGTTGGCGCCCACTGTCAAACAAATACCGGGACATGGGCCATGGCCTTGGCAGAATTAATACCCTTAGGACAATGCAGTATCTATGTAAACTTACTTAGTTTCCTGTGCAAACCATGTGCGCGGCGCTGAAACGACGTTGGTTCATATCTGCGGGCATTTTCCTAAAATATTTGTCCTTGGCATTTTACACGACGAGTGTCACAATGATAGATGCTGTCATGTGAACAAATCTCAATGTCAAAAGTCGCGAAACGTCGTTTTGCCTTCACATGAAACTGATATTGAAACATTCAACAAAGAGGCCAGGCCATTTCGCCTTTGCCAAATTTGATATTCGTACCAACAGCAAAGAGCTACAGGCCATGTCGCCTAGAGCATTTTTTGTGAAAACTTGCATCCCTACTCAGTCGTATCGAATTATTGGCAATAGTTATTAAATGTTGACGAAATAGTTCCTTCAAAGATACTTACGAAGGTTTGTTTTGCCGGCTAAATATCTCAGTATTATATTGCTCTGTGTCAGCTTGATATCTCCATCAAACATATATGGCACCTGAAACAAATGTCACAATATGGTCAAATATTACGTACTTGTAAAGCTCATTTATTCAGCAGATATATATATATAAATATATATATATATATATATATATATATATATATATATATATATTATATATGCAGATATATATATATGAAATTAGAAAATCTTCACGGGTTAAAACTTGGCATCTATTTTCCACTAGTCATCAATTTGTTTCGATGACGACGCTTTGTAACCAACTCAGATCGTTCGCTTAACAGTGTATATTGTTAGCATTGATTGTACACACACGCGCGCGCGCACACCACGTCCGGTTCTTTGGTGTTGTCCATTTATTTTATTTCCGGATGAATGTGGTTTGCATTTCTTTGGAAGCAGATGTCGCATCGTATCACATTCCTTTGTGTAAGTAGGGTAATTCCGATATCGCAAGGATGACATATTGTGGTAACTGCTATCGGTGATCTGATCTCTCAGTGGAGTCGCTGAATGTTGTTGACGGTAAGAAAACCGCTTTACTTTCAAGTACTTACGTTTGGAAATGATAACCCCAAGTTGTGCTTTTCTTTCAACCAACTGTCTTTGCTGTACTCGGGCGCTATAATGAAATAAGAACTGTTGTATAACTATAAAATACGTGACCAGGGTAAACGACAGCTTTATTAACAGCTTTATTAACATCTTTAAGGTGGAGCTGCATGTTGCCAGCAGTTTTTTTATAGCAATATTTCTCATCAAATATGACAAGAAAACCCTCTCACACTATATATTTTCAAAAGCAGAGACTCTAAAGTTTAGTATAGTAGCAGTAGTTTACCGGAAGGATGAAGTGAGGGTGTATTTTGGGTAAAAAACTCAATTTTGGTATTAATAATTAAGTAAATGACTTGACGCTTTTTCTGAAACGTAACATTTCACTTACAAGAAGAGTATATGTACAAAAACGACTTTTTTGCATTATCTATTCTCATTCTAAATTGGCATGGGTTGGAAATTGAAATTCAAAAAAATGATTAAAACCATGATTAGCAAAATTAAAATGCCTCTTATTTAAAAAGTAAGATTTGTATTGGCAAACAAAATTGCAGTTTCATTATATAACACTTAGAGAACACAATGTGAAAATTTCAGAAAATTTGACCCAGTCAGAGTGGAGTGAAATTCTTCGGAAATCTTGAAATTGGGAGAAGAAAGAAGCCAGGAAATCGGGTGATTTGCATACATTTGCATAAACTAGCATTTCCTTATCACACAACTTACGACTGTTTGATAAGGTAAAAGGTGAACCAAACCAATATTTATATCTTGGTCAACAAATTAATTCAACTTCAATGAATATTTGCAAACAAGTGATTTTAGAGCAAAATACGCTGTGTTGAGTGCCTCGCCACCTTAAGTATGATTACAGTAACCTTTGAGTAGCTTTTTCCCTTCAACACATTTTCTGAACTCGCTATTCACGGGGAATTGGAAAACAGTTCTTTTCCTCATACTTCATTTACAGTGCCTTTTGTCAAGGACGATTAAACAAATTCATGTTCTTCGCCTCAACATGTTCCAGAGAAATACAACACAAAATAACATATTACGCTTACCTGGTCCAAGTTCGTAAAATTTCTCTTCATACTCTATGCCTGCATATTCGAGAATATAGCGGATTGGTTGAGCAAGCTAAAATGGAAACAAACGTGGGCGAATTACCACAGGGAAATGTTGAATACCCTTTTTCCCTAATTGAAACCTGGCCCACTTCTGAAGACGTTTCATAGGGTTGAAGTGTAGCAGTCCTCGTGCTATCTTCTCGTCTGCTATCGAATAAACTTTTGAGTCTTCGAAGTTTCTCCAAAATGTGTATTACATATACATATACATGTACTCACCATAGATGCCGCGTTTATTGGCCTCTAAAAATTGAAAGAAGAGTGCCGCAAAATGTTTCGGTCGTAGCTTCTAGAATTTGCAATTTTGATTGCATCCTTTAATTAAGAAATATGTTGCCGGCAACATTTAAAGAATGAGAATAATGCCTTCCTTTTTTAAAACTTCTTAGGATGTATTCACCAATACTGGGGGGTGGAGAAATTCGGGGGCTGGTTGAAAGCAGAGGGGGATTTGAATGGTTTACATCGGCAAGGTCTATGTGGGTAAGATGTGAAAAGGTTTGGCTTCCTTTTTTATATTTGCATGTTTGTATATTTCACAGATTGGTAGGTAAATCAACAAAGAAAAGAATGAATAACTTTGTTATGTCATCGAATGGCTCTAGTGTGAATAATAATTAAATGAATTCTGGAATCATTTTATAGCATTTCATGAATTTTTTAAATCAAAAATATCATGAATGCTAATGAATTTTCATAAGAAAAAAACAAGTAGACCTTTTAACTTAGGACAGAAGCTGAAACTGTTGATAATTGTTTGATAATTATAACTACAGTTTCTCGCTGTCTCCCTGCGGCATACTGAAACACGAAATTTTCTACTGGTCGACAAACCTGGATATGAATGTATACTGTAGATTAATGTAGATTCTAGTCTGAACTTCATTTGTCAACGATAGAAGTTTTAGCAAGCTGAATACTGAATAGTTCAACATGATACTATTAGTACTCTACATTGAACTGCACAATTACTGTAGTAAAACTTTCACTTGTAATCATTTCTGAAAAAACGTCATCAGAATGCTTCAAAATTATTCATAAAACTCCGAACAAAAAACTAACCACTGGAATCAATACAGTTGTTTCAGAATGTACACAAAGAGGCAGAAAATGCTCTCTAAAACCCCAAACGTATCAATGACGGCTAGGACCTCATCCTCCCTCTCGAGGTATTCCCTCTACCTATGACTGTCGGTCATCTGCTTTAAACACCAGACAGTTGTCACAACTTTTTAGCCTGATGATAAAGTAATTAATGAATGTCCTGCAATAGGGTGTAAAACAATAAGATATCGAAATTAATTTAATATTGTTGCGTTGATAAATGTTTGTCTATATAATATGGGATTTAACACTTTGGAATCATACTGGGATGGGATCTGGATTGTTATGGAGTATTGAGGGCATCTAAAACAAATTCAGACACTTATCGCGATACCTCCAATCCCACATCATACTGATAGTGATCAGAACAAAACATATGATTTGTGGTTTTATTTGAATAACCTGCCCTTAAAAAACACAAAACAAATATACTGAAAAATACCAAAACGACCTTTAGAACACGTACTAACTTTAGCCAAGCAAGCCCGCCAAAGTAGCTGGCTACTGATGACCCGCAAAGGGTTGAACATGTGTCTGTCTGATTTAGTTGTTAACCTGTAAACAGAATAGAAACTGCACTTACCGTAAAACAAAATTTGGCATAAATGAGCGGACCTTTGGTCGCATTTGCGAAAAATAATTGATTCGAAATTTACTCTAAGATTAGGTCAGATCTGCTTCACCCTGCTAAAAATTAAGCCCCGGCCGGAGTCACGCCTAAACGTGGGATTGAAACATAACACATAACCTTACATTCCTTTAAGAACGATTTGATAATGTAATAGTTGATAAAGATAAATATAAGGATTGGAGTGAAAAAAATTATGTCGAACTTGACAAGTCTGAAGAACTAAACCTCAGTAGACATCATGTGCTTGGTATAAAGTTCAGTAGACACGTGATTTTGTTTTCGAATGTCGACCCGACCACAATCTCGAAAGCAGAAGAGAGGGCACTGGTAAATTTTGAAGCTTTGTTTAGAAAAAATTGTAAACCTTGCGGTGCCGGCCCGATCACGTTTCATGAGATAATCTTCAGTCTTCATTTCATTCACCATCATGGGAATGCGTGATATGCATCATGGCTACGTGTAGCTGCAAAGAAAAACTATGCTAATATTCCCTTCAACACCGCTTCATGGTCTCATAAAAGGGCTACTTACGCCACGAACTTTCCAGTAACCGAGCAAAACTGGCATTGTGAAAACAGGCTTTTCTTAGAATTCCTTCTAAGAGACGTGAGGAGTTACTTGCCAAAGATGTGAGTACGCTCAGAGTGAGTGGACTTGTGATCCCTACCAGCATTTTAATCAATAAAGTATTTGTGAGAGAAAATATGATTGGTCAAATGAAATGACCTGTGATGTCTAGGCAACCGATAGGTTGTATTGGTCGAGTCTATACTGTTTATCTGTACGTCAATCAATTTTGGCCTTGCCTATGCAAGTTCCAAGACTGTCGACATTCCCTCGTGACTTTTGTGCCTAAAATATCCATATAACCACTATGGCTGGTGCCATACAGTATATTTGTCCCCTCGACCGGGAGCCGAAGGCATAAGGGCGAGTGTCGAATGCGCTTATGCAAGAGAGGCGCACGGGGGTCGTCAGTCTAACAAGTCTCCTGTTATCATTCTATATGAGCCTAAAGTGTTGATCGGTCGTGATTTGCATGAAATGTCAAAAACACGATTGCATTGTAATATTTCTATCCTTTTTGTTGATTTTAGGCATTGTAATCACAAAAGACAGACATGGAAGTGAGGATTCTGAGCAGATTGTTTAGCGTTATCTAAAGGCACTAATTTAATTTCAGCTTAAAGAGGCACTCCCACTTGGTAACATTTTTAAAACATGATTTTTTAATGCCAACGGTCGATATTTGACGTGGCGACTGTGCGCGGATCGCGAGATATCGATTCAAACATTTCCAGAGCGTATTTTTCACATCCCGAAGTTTCTGATTATGACCCGAAATCCCCCGAAGGTTTGTTGTTGTGCTGATGGACGATTCTAGGGAGTCCAAAAACGTTCGAATGACGCAATTAATTACCTCCCACTGCGAAGACTTTATGTACATTATTATGCCTTTACCTCAGGTATTTTTTTTAAACTTCTCCTTTAGTTTTTGTCGTTTTCATTATTCTCAATCTGTTGTATTAGATTTTTAACCAATACCACATAGATATCAGAGTTTTTTACGTGTTAAATATTAGCCGCCTCAGATGACTACATTTTGTCGTCTGCCAAACAGTTACGCATGGTTCGATACATACATAGCGGCCACCGCATGGTATTCGTCTATGCATAGAACGCGGCGGGTGCTATTTATAAACCAAACGTAACTGTGCCAGTCACCTTTGCGATTTCTGGTGGAATCAGCAAACTTTGTTTTTCGGGGGTTTTTTGCCGAGTCAGTACGTCTCGACTTTCTCCCACGGGGCCCGATCACTGACGCGAGTGGTACTGTGGCGTACAGCAGCGTCAGCGTAGACTCGTACTCCATAGCTTATATGACAACGGCCTAAGTGCCGAACGTTCGATGTTCGGAAGTTGAATTTAGGTGGGCAACCGGAATTTAAACTTTTACTATTTTGAGGACATGCTTTTATCGTTATCTCACGATCAGCGCGCAGTCGCCACGTCAAATATCAACCGTTGGCATTAAAAAAACATGTTTTAAAAATTTTACCAAGTGGGAGTGCCTCTTTAAGAGATCATATTTTTGCTTCAAAAATAAGGAACAAAGTAGCCACCACCACCACCACCACCACCATCAGCAGCAGCAGCAGCAGCAGCAGCAGCATCTTCGTTGTTCTTTGAATTGAAGTTTTACTTTTGTTTGTGTCAAATCTCTGAAAGATACTACGCAGCAATTTTTAATTGAATCGTCGAAATGAGTGACGTCTCAATTAGATTCAAAGGTTTGTCTTAGGTGTAAGTTGACGTTGGGATCAATAGGCTTAAGTTGCCATGTGAAAGATTTGGTAAAATCATATTGTACTGATGCTTATGTACTAAATGGTAAAAAGGCTCCGTGCAATGGCCACTGACATTCATGGCCCAGATTAATGGGAAATTGCAGATAGTATGGTCCCCTGCCTGCGCTGCTCACTAAAGCTGCTCACAAAAATAGGATTCCTTTTTTCGTAAACCGTCGCAGCCTGTGGTAGGGTACATGGGTAGGTTATAGACGTAATTATTAAGCCGAATCAATCGAATGATATCACTACACATGTAGAATATTCATAAGGTAAATCTTTGTCTTTCCTTTTTGTTTGAAAAGTCTTGGGACAAGCGCTTAGGCTCGATAGTTGATTTTAGCAAGGACTCTCAAGAAAAACGTTTTGAGGCTCGATAGTTGATTTTAGCAAGGAGGCTACAGGGATATGTACGCTGAGGTACGAATAAGATTGTGTATAGTGTGCGAGGTGCTAAAGAATGAGGTGGCCATATTTCGTTCAAGTAAAACGTGACAATGCACTAGCAGTGCAGGTGTGCATTTTTGCATATATCTGGCTGGCATTTGTGGCCAAATTATAGAGAGATGTTTTCCTTCTTTCTACAGTTACCTGTAGGAGATGCACTGCTACAGTATTGCAAAGCAGGGTTGAAAAACTGCTGCAAACTGTAGACTCCGCAAACAGGGAAGGGGCGCGGCGCTGCACAAGAGATGCTGAAAAATTGATAATATTGCTGAAAAACAAAGAGGGGAAGAAATTGAGTTAAGTGAGGAGAAGTTTCCGAAGAAGGTTCGGGGTGACTCGTGATAACCGTACCTACTGGCCAGCGACGCACATCGGAGCAATAAAACACGAAATGTTATGGCTATGAAAAGGAGGGCCATAGTGCTAGGCAGTGCCCATAGTTAAAATTTAAAAGTTTTGTAAAATGTAGGTGTAACAACTTGAAATCAAGATGGAAAATGATGTGGAAAAAATAAAATTTTCTGGAAATGGGTAAAGTTTTAAAAAGTATACAGTAGGTTTTTGTACTTGTTACGAACTGCAATTAAAGTATCTGTCTCCTCTCCTGAGCGACCTATCGTTCGGTAACCTTGAAGGAAAACCAGTCAGCCCGCCAGCTGATACTTCTAAGCCAATCCACTGGCTATCGCCCTGGTCTTCTTGGACAGGGTATCTGCCTCCTGAGTGCCTTCGCCTTTTAGGCGGCCAGCATTTCGTATGGTCCTCACTGGGGGTGCCCCGCCCTGGTAGCTTCTTTTTTCCACGTAAAATCGCTGGAAGGTGAGAAAATGGCGTAATTCTCGTCATCTCGACAGATGCTCAGCAATGGGAGTATGAACATCCTGTAGAAATTGATAGACGACTAAGAGGAAGCTTTAGCCGGCTATCGCTTGGGGCACCCTGGACAGGTGCGAACTAGTGCAAAGCTTTGAATAACTTCATAGTGTCGTGGATGGCGCCTATGGAGCTTCGTCATTCCTACTGTCCTTTAGAATTCCAGACTTGATTATTGGAAGTGAATGGCACAATCGCATTAATAAATAGGACAAACTTTCGGATAGCACTGACGATAGAAAATAAATCCTGTGCTGGTTTTCTCATGGTGTATAGATTTTCAGGTTTCTTTCAACATTAAAAAAAAAAACATACGGGAAGAGAGCTCGATCATACGCCCTCCTTTCCAAGGCATCATGTATCATTTCTTCAGAGACTTTAACAGTTGTGGACGTGGGTGTATGCAGGGGACAAACAACAGAAAAAGAAAACTACTTGATCTACAGAGTAAAGAAAAAATGTCTCTCTCATCGAAATCCTTATACAATGGGCGAAATTATGAGGCTTTAAATATTATAATACTTCAACCCAGCGCTTTCACATCAATCATTTAGAATGGCTATAGATCTGTACCTTCTTGTGTACCAAAGCCGAAATGAGAATTAATGTTATCTTTAAAAGTATGACAATTGTGATTTGATGATGATGTACGGCATTTTAAAGGGATTAGATTATGCAAAAGAAAGTGTAATATTTAGTGTTTTGAGGAATTTGTGTCTTCGTTATGCATTGTGCTTCTCTTTTTCTTCTACCGGTAGAGGACTTTCATGCACTTTTTCAGTTAAAAATGAGGTCAGTAACAATAAAATCATCAATACCATTTGTCAATATCACTTTGTAAATGCTTTGTGAACGTCATTATGTACATTTTGACAGAAGTCTAGTTCAGAATCATAATCATGTGAGAACATTGCTTTCGTTTAAGTGGACAAAACTTTGTGTGCTTGGTTTGTAAACAATGTAATTGCAATATGTAACTGTAATGAGCGAATGGCGTCACGTAGAGTCAAGATTGTTTATTTCTTGAAACTTTCGTCGGTATTAAGTGTATTTGTCAAACGTTACACATACAAGTACAAATATATCTTAACTGTTTGTGTATAAAAATTCAAGATCACGTCATGATATAAAGGAAGAAAGTATAGTAGACTCATGTTAATAAAGGACAGGCTGGTAATCGAAAATGGGCACTCAATTTAGTTGAATAGGAAAGCAATTATTCTAACCTAAACGACCACATCAGCTTTGCTAAATATTATCCCGAATATCTGAAACAGCGATTAGTCAATGACAACGCCGCCAAATGTCGCAGTTTTCGCGTAGATTGGAAAACTCTTAGAAAGGTCCGTTTCTCTGTAGGCTGCGATGGCT
Source organism: Ptychodera flava (assembly GCF_041260155.1). Lineage (NCBI taxonomy): Eukaryota > Metazoa > Hemichordata > Enteropneusta > Ptychoderidae > Ptychodera > Ptychodera flava. The sequence continues at coordinate 34,043,900 of NC_091940.1, forward strand.
GGAATCGCCTGCAACGAAGCGTAGAGTAATTATTGTATATGATATAAATAAAAATGATTTTGACTTATCCTCCTATACCACATGACAAGGCAGCCAATAAACGCTCGTGCTATTTCGTACACTCTCCTAGTAGTAACATTGATTGAAAGGTTTGAATCATAAGAGGTGAAATTTTACTTTCTACCACACATTGTGTAGGATATTTCAAAACCTACTGACTTTACGCTTTGACATGAACTTGTTTCAAAAGTACTGTTGAATTGAAGAACAACGCCCTTATCATTATCTTACGTTGTCAGGTTTTTTCAATGTCTTGGCACTCATGGCTACCAAATTTGTCACTCCACTGTTAAAGCCAGCTGGTTAATATTGGTACGAGTAGTAATTTCCTGGACAAAATAGGTTAAATATCTCTGGAAATTACATGTACATATTGTCAATCCTATGTTTGCATGCAAGTCCGCTTGGTTAAATAGTGACATCATCATCTTCAACATCTAGACCCGAGTAATTGTGCGCTTTACAGATTCGTTTCTGTCAATCAAATGACTTGCGTGGGCGTATCATCTTCATAGTTACTGACAGTGAAGATACAATCGTCATAGTAGGCGAAAGTATCCACCGTTGCATACTTAATGTTGGTGCATGCAAACATATAGCATCTGACTTTTCGAAGCGCGGTAGTACTAACCTCGAATCGATCCTTCATTCCCTGTTGTGGGAAATAGAAAAAAAAATCCAGTATCAAATGCACGAACATTGACATGTCATTGTTACTTGACCGTTTAGAATGAAGCATTATATTGTGATTTCCGTCTCTGTCTTGATCTTTCTATTCGTCTACTGTCGTTAACTTTTTTCTCAGCGAGCTAAATATCTGCATGTAAAATTTATTGTCTTGAACATATTTAAAAGCACTTGCTTTTATGTTTGAAAACATGCTTCGATATCGTTGTTGGCACTAGCAGGTTTTGGTCCTTTCAATTATGATGGAAATATTCAAAGAAAAAAACACCTAAATCAGAGCTATCAAATACGCTGATGAAGGTGCATACACAGCTATACTACACATGACAATGACTGAACAAAATAGTGTGTAATATTCACTGCTTTCCGGAACCAAGATTTGACACTGGATCCCCAGAATATTCAATGTCATATGTTCCTAACTCTTTACTTCACAGTGGCATCAAAAATCGAATTTTCATCAGAACTTCTGTTTCTAAATCATTTGACGCCAATATTGCTTTGTACATTTGTTGTAGCATATTTCGATGAGATATATGAGGCATAACAGGCTCAATAAATTTACCTCTCAGGAAAATATATTGAGCCGATAAATGTGAGTTTTGACTGTTATAACAAAAACAGACGGTCTCGGAGATTTATTCACTATATTCGTAATAATGTGACCAGACGCGGCATGCCTTCTCGGATAATATCTCAAGGGGAGAAATCGCCCCATCGGTGACAGAGGTAACACTAATGCAACTGAGTCACTTACTTGTAAGTTTTTGTAGCCGTCCAAAATGCTAGAATCAACCTTTACAAGTATATACAATAGTTCGTGCATGACGAAATCGGTGTAGGTAAGCTGTTATAATATATGGAATAAGCCGGATTAAAAGTTAACAATGGCATGATACTCTTATAACTTAATTGTAGCAAGAGGTGAGAACACATGCGTGTCTCTTCATATTGCAAAGAACAAGAAATTTGTCTCATGGCCTGCTATATATCATAAGTATGTGCAAATGTGTTCGATGTACCGATTAAAGATTTTACTTGCCGCAGCAGCAATTTGAAAGGTTGATAGTAGCGACGCAGTGTATGTACTGTGCTGAAGTACGATTTTGGGGCGAAGCTGAATAATTATAGGCTCAGGATTAGCAGGACATATGAAATCTAGCCTTCTCCCCAAGAAAATGTGTTGATTAATGTATTTCTTCATCCAGCAGATTACCAAATATTCTTCTGGCGCGTCATTATATCTTATTTATAGTCTCTTGACGATACTAAGCATGACTTTTCTAACATCGCATCACGGTCCCTCTATGCATTTTGTAGAGGGACGTACACGGCATGTACAACACCGAATTGTCAAATTTGTACATGTGCATGAATCTGTATTTAAGTGTCGAATACTGTCAAACAACTATAACTGTAGAACGCAAATAGACATAAATGTTCTAGCAAGTTGAGTGATATTGAGGGGCGGAAGTTGCTACACAGCTTCATTATCCAAACAGTAGTACAGCTACAGAAAAGATGTGAAACAATACTGTACAGGAGAATCTATTCAAATTCACCTACATTGTCCCCAGCAAACCATTTGTTTCCACCAAGAAAATCGGAGAAAGATGTCAGCATTTCGCCTGCATACTTCACAATGCCTGGTTTCAGTTCCTCCTATTATGATACAAGTAATTTCGTTAGCATTTCTGCGTCTTTGACATTAGACAATATCAACGATGAACAGATCTGATCTAATTTAACAAAAGGAATTCAAGCCACTTTATCTAAATTGAGGTCTTTCCAACATTTGCCATTCCTGTCTTATTGGTGATTGGAATGCAGTGGTGTAAGAATTGAACAAGAAATGTGGGTCTTTTGAGGTTCTCTTGAACGTTGGCAAATGGCAGCGAAGAACATTGCTAGTGCAGTTTATGTTGTAGATCGACTTACCCACTTTGGGTTGTAGGCAGCCATTGATATCTTGTGCCGAACGTCTCTAACCACTTCATTCACCCAGTCCGCTCGCATTCTTTCATCGTCGTTGGTACCCACTGTCAAACAGATAATATTGAGACGTGGGTCACCGGTCTTGGCATTATCAATACCCTTAGGACGATGTCGTCTCTATATAAACTTATTAAGTGTCCAATTTCTTATCAAATTTTGTCGGTCACATTAAATGCTGGTATATTAAAAACCATGTGCGCGGAGCGGAAACTTGACGTTTGTTAGTATCTGTCATTAGCTTTTTTCTACAATATTTGTCCTTGAAATTTTACACGACAATTGTCACAATGATAGATGCTGTCATGTGAGCAAATCTCAACGTTAAAAATCGTGAAACATCGTATTGCTTTCACTTTAAATTGACATTAAAACATTCAACAGCGTGGCCAGGTCTTCACCTTTGCAAAATCTGATATTCATGTCTGCAGCAAAGACAGATCATGTCGTCTAGAGCATTCTTTGAGAGAACTTGCATCCCTACTCAGTCGTCTCGAATTATTGGCAATGATTATTAAATGTAGACGGAATAGTTCCTTCATAGATACTTACGAAGGTTTGCTTTGCCAGCTAAATATCTTAGTATGACATTGCTCTGTGTCAGCTTGACATCTCCATCAATCAAATATGGTACCTGAAACAAATGTCATAAAACGGGTTACATGACGTACTCACTAGTAAAGCTGGTTTATTGACAAGTGATGTATGAAATATTGTCCATTTATTCCGAGATCGCGAGGATGACATCATCTGGTAACCGCAAAGGGTGATCTGATCTCTCTGTAGAGTTGTTGGAAAGTCCTCCAAGGTAATAAAACGGCTTGACTTTCATGTACTTACATTTACTTACTTACATTTGGAAATGATAACCCCAAATTGTGCTTTTCCTTAAACCAACTGTCTTTGTTGTACTCGGGCGCTATAATGAAATAAGACAGGTGACCATCGTTTCAACATCACCTTCATTAAGTATGGTAGCAGTAAGCTTTGCTGTCCCCATTTCCCTTCAGATGGTTTTCATTGTCTGAACTCTCTCTCTTCACAGGACTTTCGAATACAAGGCTCGTCCTCATGTTTCAATCACAGTGCCTTTGTTAATGACGATTATAAAACATTACGGTCTTCGCCTCAACATATTTTAAAGGAATACCACACAAAATAACAAATTACGCTTACCTGGTCCAAATTCATAAAATTTCTCTTTATACTCTATGCCTGCATATTCGAGGATATAGCGAATTGGTTGAGCAAGCTAAAATAGAAAACACAAGGACGAATTACCCAAGGGAGAAGCTGAAATTCATTATTTCTTAATTGAACCCTTACCCACCTCTGAAGACGTTTCATAGGATTAAAGGATTACAGTCCTCGTACAATCTTCAGGACCTGCTATCAAATAAACTTTTGAGTCTTCGACGTTTCTCCAAAAGGTGTAATTTATATACATGTACTCACCATAGATGCCGCTTATTGGGCACTAGAAATTGAAAGAAGAGTGCCCAAAATGTTTGAAATTCCTAGATTAGATTCGGTCTTAGCTTGTAAGATTTGCAATGCCATTGCATCCTGTAGTTAGGAAATATGTTGCCGGCATTATTAAAGGAGCGAGAACAATGCCTTCATTTTTTAAATAATAAGACTGCATTCACCAATACTGGGGATGGAGGAATTCAGGGGCGGGTTGGAATTAGTGAAGAAGATTTAAATGGTTTGTATTGGGTATGTTGGATAATGCTTTGCTTCCCTTTTTTAACATTTGTATATTTCACAGTTTTGTGGTAAGTCAAAAGCTCTCCCCTGTACTATGATTTTCGGTCATCTGCTTCAAACTCCAGCCAGTTGTCATTTCTTAAAAGCCCGATGATAAAAAAATTAATGCTCTGTGATAGGATGTAAATCAAGAGGTTGGATCTAATACAGAGGGAAAATATACTGAAAATAAGATATCAAAATGCAATTTGATGCTTTTGCGTTGACAAATGTTTTTCTATATAATGTGGGATTTAAACCCTTTGATTACATACTGGGATGGAATCTAAAATGTTCTTGGGTACTGAGGGCATCTAAACCGAATTAAGATTTTAATCGCGATACCTCCAGTCCCACACCATTACAGGACACTTGCATTTAAAAACCAGAGCATTTTGGCCCCCTTTCTGCACTGATAATATGCGATCTTAAGTAGTTATATCAGATATTACATAACACTGAGTCAACAACTTCAAGCGCAAATGATTGTCTGTAGGAGTAAAGTGTATTAGGAATTGGGCTTTGCCCTACACTTATCGCTATCTCTAATCACATACATTGTAAACGGCTTACAAGATAGCAAACAATTTTAATTAGGATGAAAATACCCGACTTCCTATCTCATAAGTCGGGTATTTTTGCACTGTTTTTAGATGGGGGTGTCCCGTCATGCCATACTGATAGTGATAAGAACACGACAAATGATTTGTGGTTTTATTTGAATAACCTGCCCTTACAAAACAAAACAAATATACTGAAAAATACCAACACGACCTTTGGTACACTTGCTAATTAGGTCACGCCAAAACTAGGCAGTGAAACATATACGTTACATTATTTTAAGGACAGTCGTGAAATATGATTGTTAATAAGAACAAAAATTAAAATTGGTATGAAGATAAGTGTGTCGAAATTGACAATCCTGAAGAAGTAAGCCGTGCATGAAGCTCGCAGCAGACATCATGTGCTCGTTATAAAGTTCAGTACACACGTGATTTATTTTCGAATGTCGACCCGACCACAATTTCGAGAGCAGAAGTGAGGGCACTGGTAAAATTTGACGCTAATTTCGTGACAAAGAATTGAAAACATTGTTGTTCCGGCCAGATCACGTTGCTGTTTTCATTTCATTCACCATCACTGGAATTCGTACTAAGCATCACGGCTACGTGTAGCTACAATATGCTACTCATCTCAACACCGCTTCATGGACTCATAAAGGGGCTACTTACGCCACGAACTTTCCAGTAACCGAGCAAGACTGGCATTGTGAAAACAGGCTTTTCTTAGAATTCCTTCTAAGAGACGTGAGGAGTTACTTGCCAAAGATGTGAGTTCAGTCAGAGACAGTGGACTTGTAATCCCTACCAGCATTTTAATCAATAAAGTATTTGCGAAAGAAAATATGATTGGTCAAAAGAAATGACCTCTGGTGTCAAGCAACCGGTAGATTTATAGGTCGAGTCTATCATTTAAAGCTATTAGGTGTTTATCTACATCGTAATCATTTTAAAGTCCTACCCATGCAAGTTTCTAGACTATCGACAGTCTCTCGTACCTTGTTTGCCTAAAATACCAGTGTAATCACTTTAACAGATGCCACACAGTATGATTGTCCCCACAACCGGGAGCCGAAAGCACGAGGACGAGTGTCGAATGCGTTTTATGCTCAGCGAATCGTTCGAATTGCATGCCACAATGGCTCGGCTGTCGTCAGTCCAGCAAGTCTCCTGTTAATATTCTATCTGTACCGACAGTGTTGATCGGTAGTGATTTACATTAGTATTATACTGAGGTCTCTCGACCACAAGTGCTCGAATTTCTATCATGAAAGGGTCTCGACCATATGTTTATGTGAGAGCAAGGACCAGTACTTTTCTTGTATTATGGTCAATTATTGACAGAGCATACAGTTACTATAAGATAAGCAAGCTATGTATCTTTGTCTGTTGGAAAAGATACACATAGTCAATGCTGTCAATTCTATGCTATTCATCAAAAGACCCGAGTTGGTTTCAAATTGTTGTCGACATATGTCGTCCGTACATACCTTCAAATTTTGTTACTTGACGGAAACTCTGTTGTCAGAGTCGATTTTCGATAATACATCCACAGCGCCGCACTGCAGAGTTCAGGCTACAGCTCGACACGTATGTCTTCGCTACTACAGCCCTAGGCCGCGCTGCAGGTTTGGCGGAATCCGATCGAGAATTTACAGAATTTCTTATGTGATGAAGGACATTTATCGTTGTTCGTCGAATGACTTGATGTTTGTGCCTTCCATGTCGCTTATTTATTCATTTGCGCTTATGTTGAGATGTGGCTTTCGGGTTTATCGCCAGGTACGACGTCCACATTGAGCCTTGCGACTCGACTGGAGCCGCGACGTTACTGAGCCATTAAACGATGGACACTTTGTTTTGCTCTTTCGGAGCCTTATTCAGATGATCGGAGTATGATGACTCATTTGATTTGAAGATCCTTATACACCTTTATCATTTGCAGATTCGTAGTATAGATTGGAGAAACTGATACGCCTTTTTTGAACATCGTGACCGGTGTTGTAGACATATTCTCCCAAGGAAGGAGAATGAAGCCCAAGAGGTAGGGTAAAGCAGTAAAGCCTGTGTGCTTTATATCTCTGAAATATGATATTCATTTTGGTCTAATCTGAATTTAAATCCTTGGAAACTTTTTTTTGACTAAATTTCCTATCACCATACGTTTGTACACTACTTCATCGTGATACCATAGTAAGAACTTGGAGCGGATGATGAATGATCCGCGCCATGGGGACGCGAATAAAACCATTCATCAAAATTGTGCTCAGAATAATATGATTGTGACGTAGCCACTCGATAGTTAATATTATATGATATTTTATGACTTGAATTTAGTTTGTATGACTGACAGTGAATGACCGACAGTGACCTATAGTAACCCCTTCTGCACGTGGTGCATCGTGAGAACGACTCCCTTGTTTATTTTCGTGACCTTTGATGTAACCGTTCATCCGTCTTTAGTGAACGTATTGTTTTAACAACAGCTTAAGTCATTAACACCGACCGGAGGCTTAAGCAGGACCTCCTGCGTTATGTTGACAGATGTACTGATGACAGCTGAGCTTCCTGTCCTTTGCACGTATGCCGACTGTCTTTAGTTAATTCTTTAGATAATGATATACGCATACCAAAGTCATGACAAAGCCAGATATTCACCCAATATAAACTCTGCATTTTAGTGTGTTAAAGTAGAGAACCTGTTGCGACGCTCGAGACGACACTGACCGTGACCGACGCCTATTATTAGACTAGTGTGAGACATAGAAGTTTTACCGTGTAACTTATGTTACTCAGCTGAATAAAGTGCTACGACTTGGAATATATTTCGGTGTATCGTGCCGTCTCTTATACGTCTACTGCTATATCAAGCCACGCTACGTGACATATTTGGTGGCAGCGGTGGGATCGACTCAAGCCAGAAGCCTTCGCCGTTATTGCTTCATCGGTATGTATGCTGTTCGCTGTTCTACCGTTTGTTATGTGCTATTCCCGAAGACAGAGATCAGATTGAACTGTTGTAATAGATGGAATCTTTTGATGAAGAACATTGACTAGATGAAAATGACAACTGATATGATTTCATGGCAGCAGAAATACGGACATTTAACGATCTGAGAATTTGTGGATATTACGAAGAGGCATGTGAAATTGAACCTGTAAAGGAACTGTTGATGTAATTCACATTAGTTACCGACGACGACGACTATGGCGCGTGTAGCAGTAGACGACAGTAGCAGTAGTAACCGGGTGATGATTCCAGCGCGCGGAGACGATCATCAGCCCACGTTCCGGTCTGTAGTGGACGAAGACCGAGGTTCCGGCAGAGGCTTATTACTGTCAACCGGCCACAGGAGGCGTTGACCCGAAGGTAATTTGTAATGCCGAGGAGATGTGTTTTGAAGTTTTTGACGACGATGATGTTATTGTATGTGTATCGAATTTGGGTGCTGAAAATGACGACGTGTGTAATAATGATGATGATCACCCAGTGAATGCCGGTTCTAGGCAGACGTGCCTTGACGAGGACCGATGAAATTGCGACCCAGGCGAATTACTGGCAACGGGCCCGGATGAGGTGTTGCCCGAAAGGTAATTCGAGGAGCCGCGTGAATCTGTGCGAGACGACAGATGTGTCTGCCGAGCAGCCAGGACAGCTGGATGAGCTGTGTGTGGAATACAACTTTTTACGGACATTGACGAAGATAAAAGAAGACGGACGTGTGTAATATTGTAGTGACAATACGAGAATTAACCACTTGACAATGCAACTCCTGTATATGTAAGTACCTGCTTGCCAGTGAACTGATAGAAGCGAATACAACCCATGTACGTATGAGCGATGATTACACTGAAAACATTATCAATGACTCTGTAGTTATTGTTTACGAACAGACTCTGTGGTATTGAATTTGAATCATCATTTGAGAGTATTGACAACATTTGATTTAAAAGCGAATATAAATCGACCTCTTACGAACTCTGAGAAATGATCACAACTGTAGTGAACTCTACTTCACAGTGTTTTGTAACACCTGTATTCATTGATTGCTTTCTGTTGTATTCTTATGATTTTGGACTTTGCTGATTTTGTTTTGTTTTGTTTTATTGTTTTGTTAATTTTTTGATTTGTAGATCGAGCGAGGACGCCTTTCGATCTTGGTTGGGAGGTGTGATGTAGCCACTCGATAGTTAATATTATATGATATTTTATGACTTGAATTTAGTTTGTATGACTGACAGTGAATGACCGACAGTGACCTATAGTAACCCCTTCTGCACGTGGTGCATCGTGAGAACGACTCCCTTGTTTATTTTCGTGACCTTTGATGTAACCGTTCATCCGTCTTTAGTGAATGTATTGTTTTAACAACAGCTTAAGTCATTAACACCGACCGGAGGCTTAAGCAGGACCTCCTGCGTTATGTTGACAGATGTACTGATGACAGCTGAGCTTCCTGTCCTTTGCACGTATGCCGACTGTCTTTAGTTAATTCTTTAGATAATGATATACGCATACCAAAGTCATGACAAAGCCAGATATTCACCCAATATAAACTCTGCATTTTAGTGTGTTAAAGTAGAGAACTGTTGCGACGCTCGAGACGACACTGACCGTGACCGACGCCTATTATTAGACTAGTGTGAGACATAGAAGTTTTACCGTGTAACTTATGTTACTCAGCTGAATAAAGTGCTACGACTTGGAATATATTTCGGTGTATCGTGCCGTCTCTTATACGTCTACTGCTATATCAAGCCACGCTACGTGACAATATGATCGAAAGGTAAGAATCTGCAATTGCAAACTTATTTGATTTATGCTTCATTTCTAATTTCACGTCTTCTTCAACTGTGTGTTTCCGTAGTGTAGTGGTTATCACGTTCGCCTAACACGCGAAAGGTCCCCGGTTCGAGCCCGGGCGGAAACAAAACTAATTTTAGATCTTTGTGATCATAGATGATGTATGATTTCACCGCTTGTCTGTCGAGTATGTTATGTATGCTTGGCAAATGAATTTTCCTGCTGTCGAGACAAGTAGCAGTACGTTCACTTAAAACCGTGTGATTTTTTTACGTATCGTGATAATTGCATATTTGCTATAAGTTACGCCAACTATATTTGATTATATTTGATTTTCCCTGAATCGCAACACCATGCTTTTTGTGAAGGAAAGTACACAGCGAACGTTTTTACAACACAGTGTGTAATCAAAGTGCCTGAACTGACAACCAATAATACATGATTTATATGTGTTACATTTGGTACATTATCATATCATTGATGACTTTTTTGTCCGGTGTCAGTTTAAAAAATTGATTTTGGAGTGATAATAATGAAATATCCAAATGTCACTGATAGGCAACGTATATAATTCAGGCGAAATACGCTTCGAAGAGCGATATTCTGAGGATAACAATCATGGACATTTTTTCGTTATCTTCTGCTTTTATCAAGTTGATTAATCGCAAAGGTGCTCGACACATCGCTATTCCCAGGGTCTAAATGCAACTGTACGCTTTCGTTTCTGCTCAATAAACGTGGAAATGAAAAGTACACAGGTCGGTTTAAATCCGAAAAATAAGTGGCATTTGGTCACCCCCGAGAATTTTATCGTGAAGATGAGGTGACTTATAAAAGTGATTTGTGTTGTTTTGTTTGTTTTCTTTGTTTTGGGGTTTTTTGTTTTTGTTTGCCGGGGGGGGGTTGAAAGATTTTATTTCAGTACCACTTTTTTAATTGCGAATGCCGTACGGAGTCCATGCTATGGTCGATTAATCGCTAAATCTGCTCTTCGGATAAATCCCGTTCCACCACCACCATCACCACCATTTCGAAGGATCGTTCAACTGCAGGAGCATTTCGAAGCGTAATGACATACAGGGTTATAGGCAATGAATGTAATCTATACACGTGGCTAAGTGTCAATCTGTCATCACAATGACAGTGAAACGGGAGTTGTCCGAAGAGCAAAATTTACAATGTAGCTGTTTAGCCCGATTCGTTGTTTTATTTGCAAACAAAAATAATCAATTGACTTTAAGTATGTAAGTGCCCCATTTATCATGGCGCAGCTTCCGAACTCGACGATAGCTGATAACAATTTCATCCTAGATTTAAAACATCTATGGGGTAAAAGCCTTCTTACCTTTCGTATTACTTAGTGAGCAAGCTGAGAGGTCGAACATCGCTAATTTAGTAGAAAGGGATGCAAGCACACTATAGGTGTGATTGCCCACCATTCAATAAGCAAGACGACAAACCGACATGTGCACGTTTATTGAGAACATGTGCATTCGACTTAATGAAGACCGTTGACTTTAGCAATAGGCACCTCTGCACAATCTTAGGTACATGATAGGTGATTATCACGGAATATGATATGCATACTGAAAAAATAACACTATTTCAAATTGCGTGAAATTAATAACTCGCTGATCATTAGAAAGAGAGAGCACACAGAACGGCGACAAACTGAATTTCGAACATCAGTAGATTGCAGCCAAGCCCCGACTATCTAGCAGAAATGCTTACAGTACGTCATACTGGTCGTACACTTAGGTCCCAGTCTAGTGGTGCGATCATTTTGCATCAGCCTGTTTGCAACACGGCTTTTTATGGCAATAGAGCCTTTTCTGTATGTGCTCCCCATTTGTGGAATGCTTTACCATTTGAGATAAGGCTTGCTAATTCTTTTAACAATTTTAGAAGTCAGTTAAAAACTTATCTTTTTAGATCATTTTATTCCTAGACACTTTTGAAAATTTTACCTCTTTGCATTTTATTGGTGTTTTCTCGTAATTTTTATTTATAATTTACCTCTTTTTAGTGTTGTGTAAAGCGCATTGAGATTTTTAAAATGTAATGCGCTCTATAAGAAATAAATATTATTATTATTATTAATTTCCACTCTTTATACACGTTGACCCCTGTCCTATTTGTAAAGGTAGAATGTGGTTCGAGGATAAATATTCGGATTGTCAAACTTCACAGAACTTTTATTCTACCACTTGTGGATGCTCATTTTGAAGCTTTTAACATAATTAACTTTTTAGCAGCTTGCTTTCGAGAAATCGAAAATTTATTTTTCCCAAGAGAGTTAACATGGGGATGATGGTCATTTTCAATTTCAAATATCGGTAACTGTTGAGTAACTTATTTCTCTGGTACAAAATTTTGCCCGATGACCCCCGATTTTTATTCTACATTTCGAAAGTTACTGTTCAAAATTTCCTCACGGAAAGTTTTAGCACAAATTTTCGGTACTATGGTTTCGGTTTGAACCAAGAGCGGAAATTGTGTAATGTATTGCCTTTGAACTGATCAATGATAATTTGATCAATTTCGTCAGTGATGATTTTGTTCTGGTAGTCCTGTAAATGATAGTTTTCTTCCATATCATTTTGACACAATTATATTCATACATAAGTTTCCGTAGTGTAGTGGTTATCACGTTCGCCTCACACGCGAAAGGTCCCCGGTTCGAACCCGGGCGGAAACATTTTTTGTAAACCTGTATGTTAAGAGTAATGTGTCGGAAAGCGGGAATAAATTGACTTTCCGTATCGGTACTCTTACGTTTTTGTATATCAAAGGACATAATTACTAAATATAGTAATGACACTGCAAAATATTAAAGAATTGGAGAATCAAGAAACACTACCCCAATTATATGATTCACTTCAAAATGGTCGCCATTTATACAACGGGCAGAAAAGGCTGAGTTTATGGTTCCTTTACTCCTCTCAGTTCATTTTGATCTGATCACGATGTTCCTAATTGTGTCTCAGTTAGTCAAATAAAATTACAGCCAGAAAGATAGAAAGGTAGTTACGTATGTATTACGACTGACACAGATATAAAAGTACCTCATACGTAAGAGTGATCTTTCTCACATTTTCTGATGATGGATGATTTGTGTACATGAAAAGCGAGAAAAAACATAAACAATCACATTTACAGTTATTTAAAAACGGCTACTTAAATTTTGGCCTATCTGTGAGAGGAAAAAATAGTTCATCATCAACGCTCTAGGTTCATAAACAGTCGGTGGAAAGATTTTAACACTAATTATTGTTTCCATCGGCTCGAGCTTGGGCGTTTTGCTCGCTAGGCCAACGTAATAAATGGTAATGTATAAAACTACAATTCTAGCAGCTGCTCGATAAGTCACTTATTTATTACACAATAGAATGACTGAACAATAGTTTGACTTGTTACGCGCAAAATAATATACCAAAACAAACAAAATAAATGAATCTGTGCAATGACATACTGTCAACATTCAACAATATATGTGCTCTTTAATGCTCTAGAACATATACTGTCAACATTAAAATCAACATTCCAAGAATGAAAAGTAAAATATTCCTGTATTGGGCAAATCATCATTCGCATTGAGCTCACCATGATAACGTTGATCATTTTGCAAATGTCAGCGATAAAATGGTTTCTGTGGTAGATAATTACATGATAGTTACGCTTCTGAGATTCACTATACGTATTTTTTATTGTTGAACACGAAAAGTGAGGCATGTTAAAAACACTATTCTTTAAGGCAGGGGGTTACCCGAGCGGTTTTGGCTGTGATTTCTTCCCTAGGTGACTGGGTGCCGAATGCCATCTAAAATCTACTGAATTCACATATACGACATTGGCTTCCTAAGTATGATGAGAATTACCGACACGATTTCTAGAATGGAGAAACGTTACAAAATATGTTTGCAAAGCACACCTGAGTATATACTTTGCAGATTAAAATGATTGGGCATATCATATATTCCTAAAATAAGGAATGCGATTACATACAATTCGAAATTGTATTACACCATCAGTCTTATGCAACTCATCATTGCAGGTTGGCAGTCAAGATTAATGAAAGTTACATTATTCCGATAATCCTTGTAGACCCCTTTGTGCTGTACATGTGCAGCTGTCGATCAAATGTTCATTTAAGCTAATGCTTCAGTACATGATCTCCGTATTGCGCTGACATGTAACATCGATACAATATAATGTCGGAGTAATTGCACTATCCAAGGTAAATGATGTGACGTTGTATCTTGCATTTCCGAAGTACAATATTCGACCAATCTATAAGCTTTGTGAAAACGTTTTAGGGTGTCAATAGTGACAATATGCTATTCAATTTAAGTACAATTTTCTCATAATGCTGAAGAGGTACAAGTATTCTTGATTAAATGGCAGCGTTTTCCGTCTTTATGGTAAAAAAATGAACAAGACGACAATAAGTGGAAGGAAAATATCAACTTTTACATTGGTTGACTACCACTCTACGCTATCTTAACTATAGCACATATTGCAAGCAAGTTTATATTAATATACCGCAGGAGATTATGGTGAAAACGTTGCATTCATACAGTGAACGTGATGATATAATCTGGACAAGCCTGGTTGTCATAGAAGATGGTGAAGGCTGTAGGGTTGTTCACATTGTCTGCGACGGAGTCATAGCGATCCCCTGTGGCTTTGAATGGAGGGGCAAGCATTTCTCTCGAGCCTTTTGCATACTCGCCAACCAGAACACTGACTTCAAATATCCATTTATATCCATCATTGTCTTTTGGGGTGTATTTATCTTGCATGGAGTAAGCGGAATTAACGGCAAAGTATGTACCCTTTCCGTACCATGTACCACCTGAGATAAAACAAATGTTAACATTACATTTTCAAGCGGCGTTGTCGCTCTTTGATCTGTTTGTACATGTTAACTTGATGCCAACAGGTCAATATATAATCCTGCAATAATGGTCTTATCGCATGACATTGAAAAAACGCGGACCGTTTCAAAGTGCGATCCTAAGAACCGGACGTTTTTCGATTATGTCAGATTTACACATCATGTGTATTATCTGATAAAGACTATTATAGTTTTGACTTGTGCTTTTCTAGGGAGGTCACACGAAGCAAGGTGACGCGTGCGTACCGTATAGCTGAGATTTCAATACTGTCATTTCCTAACGTCCAATCTTGAAGTTCGGAGATTGCAATTCCTTGAGCCATGGAAATGCAAACTTCTCTCCCCCCTCCCCCCGGAACAAATCACCTTACAGATTTGGCATTATTTTGGGGTAAAAGACAACATATAACCAAAAATAGTATGAATTTAGATAAAACATAGACCGTTTGTATTAAATAGTATGTTGAAAAAAATGTCATAGAAATACAGTGTCTCTTTTAGTTTCTAACTTCCAAAACATAATTGAGGTTCCACAGGGATCCCTACAGCTTTTCGATACGTGTTTTATGTTGTTGTCATGACTGTTGCCGATGATAACCATAAGAAAAATGAAATGGGTCTTGCTAGTAAAAGCAACGTCCTTCACCTTTTCAGCCCTGTACCTTTTGCTCACTAGTACACGTCCATTGTAACAAACATAATATTTTCATGTACGGCACATATCATTATTTCAAACCTTCACAACATTTCTTAATCATATTTAAATGTATGCATAAAAGCGACACAGGTAAACGTTTATTGTTATTTACATAATGTAGACGGGTTAGAATCCTCATTATTGCGTTACAAATCTCGTCTGAATGAAACAATAGAAAAATTCAATCCGCAGGTTGAGGGTTGCTTTTCTTTCAAATCTTGAAACACTTAAATTGTAAAAGTGCACATTATTTGATACCAAAAAAATATCACATTACACGAAAACTCTGAAACCTTCTACTTCCTTTAAATGTAATGAAGAATGATTTCATCAAATGTGAAATACAGCCAAACACCTTTCATTCTCACCATGAACGTTTTAAGTATTGCTGTTCGTTTGAACCCCTGAAAGTAGGAATTCAAAGTATCGATTTTTAAACGCGAACATAGTGTTTTCTTCTTACCTGCCGTACCAGCAAACGCCCGGTTGAAACCTTCCTTGGCAATAATCTTTACAGATTCTGCCTTTGTTTCCTGGAATAAGCGCCATTCATTTTTGCTGTAGAAAAGCAAAAATAATCTTTGGATCCGGCGGACAAAATAATTCCTTTCATAATTTTATCAAGGTGTAACATTTATGCACATCATCAATCAGTTTTTTTCCTTTTTGGTTTTCAGAGGTTCTCATGAGTCATGACCCAGATATAATCGCGTGGTAAGCATATACTTGTTCCATCATGAAATTTCATGAGTGTGTACCCTCACACTGCTATTGGCAGGAACACGAAGTGGGCCATGGGCCGTAAAATAAAAAATATAAAAGTTACGTGTTGTTTGAATAATGATCATTCACTTACATTTTCCCGTTTTTTCTCTTGAAATGCATCTTCTTTGAGTTGTATTGCTCGTATATATGTCGATTTTGCACTCTTTGTATCTGTACAATATTCTTTAGTGAGGCTGCATTCTTTTTGAATCGCCTTTCTACATCCTGGTACTCTCTGGAAGATTGATCAAGTTTAACCAGGAGTGGTTCGGTCGCTGAATGACCAGGGGGGAATTTTTTCCAATCTTTCGGAAAAGTCATATCTGTTGACGAATATAAATTCAACAGAGTGGGTATTTGCAATGAATTTCCTTGAAGTTAGAGTTCTCAGAGTTAGCATTTCGCTAGGCTCTTAGCAAGTGGTACATTTCTCGTGTGTAAAAGATGTGGATGTGTGTCACTTCTTACCTGCCGTACCAGCAAACGCCACATATCGACCCAGCAGTTTTAATGGCAGCATATGCCGCTTTCTATGTACATAACATTGTCTTTTGTCATACTTATTGTGATTCATACTATTCTACAGGATACTGTGCTCATGAGTACTCCCTACATTCGGAACGTTTTTTACTCCCGATATAAGATTACAGTGTCGCCAGTGACTAGCATTATGTCTTTGGAACTTGAAAAATGCAGTTATCCATCGAAATCCAAACTTTCCCAGACACGTCAGTTTCATATCGAATTAGCAACATCCGCACATGACTTCGAGTAAAATATTGGCCGTTAAAAACTTTGTATTTAGACAACATATTTAGAGGATGTTACTAAAGACAATAGCACAAAGAATTGATCCAAATTCGAAACAGATGTCTGTGTTAACGTCTTTTGTGTTCATTGCTTCTTTGGAATGACAATGATCTCTCTGCCCTGGAATGTTCCTTAAAACAGGTATACATTATGTCCCGTTCATCATCTCAGAAAGACATTGATTACTGGAAACTCCTACCATCCATGATACTTACCAGCACTTTTAGTTTCTCTTTCAATTTTCCCTTGCCGTCCTGTTCTCATGTCCGTGCTAACTTTGGCTCTAAGGTCTACGTGGTAGTGAGGTTCACATCCTTCAGGGAGATGTATATCGGCCTTTTTCTTCTTCCAGGCTTTTTCGATTGCGGCACTGCTAACTGCATCAAACTCTCGTTTGGAACCGGTAGCATCATGGTAATACCTTAATTGAAAACAGAAAGTTTGGTTTAAATTAACGAAGTTGAAGAAGGGCCGAAATATGACACATAGAAACTTACTGATTCTAAAGTGTGTGACGACAGCATTTATAATGAAGAAAATATCAACATTAAAATTCAAGATGACTTTCAAAAGTTGCTTAAAATGTTGTTTTTTCTGTGAACATGTGACAAAATAAACACGACTGGAACTAATTTGGGATAATTGAATCTTCATGTTTTTAAAATTTATGTTAGGTGCCCTATAGCTGAATGTTGAAATGTTACAACTTACTTATAAAAAAACAAGTGTGTTAGGCCTACTTACAAAGAAAGTGGATTAGGTTCCATTTGCAGATTAAATCAACATTATTTCTATCCAATATCCCAAACTAGTTCCAATCGTGTTAATAGTTTTTAATAACTTTATTTATGGAGGAAACTGATACTGATATGTCGTCTTCTAGACCGTTACATGAATTTTTTTTTTTTGATTTAGCCAAAGGAAATTACTATCAGAATTTCCAATAATATGCTCCGATGAAAACGTCGAACCTCGAGTATCGTGGAATTTTAAACCATTTCAAATTTGATATTGATTTTTTCTCATTAAATGAATTTATTGAAGATTCTGATTTGCACAAAGTTTCAATGTATTACTATATAAACAGCCGCCCTACATTATTTCAACTTCGACTTACCATCTAACAGTTGAGCTGAACATTTGTGCAATCTCATATCTCTCTTTGAAATTGCTGAGTTCTGCCTTAAAAGCTCTTATGTCTTTTTCTAGTCCTTCGACCGCAATTTCACATTTTCCTGCAAATAACACAAACAGATTATTCATAAATGTTACAATTTATCAGAGCGTATTCCTGGTTCCGCAAACGGCGTTGAAGTCTTTTAATTTATCCTTTTTCGGCAGGTGATAGCAATGACTGATGAAGTAAATTTTGTATAGAAAGGAGTAGGATTTCTGCTCTTTTCGAGTTACCAAGTAACCAACACTTTTGTCTCATCAATATGACAAGTGACACAAATCAATACAGATGCTGTATCATTATTAATGATGCAACTGTTATCGAATTTAAAGAAATGCAGCCTTGGCTATGATATGAATTCATATTTACAACATTTAATGAATGCCCACAAAAGTTTTGGGTTGCTTACTGTTATCCACACGGCTGTCAAGACAAAGTTTGTCTGCTGTATCCTGTATCTGCTTGATGATACCAGGATCATAGTCACTCAGATACTTGTGATGTATTCGTTCCTTCTTCACATTTCGTTTTAGAAGAGTTTCAATCGCCGTGAAAGAGTCCTTGACTTCATTTTTACTCGTCGCATACACAACTAAAGTCACAGAAGCAGCTGAAATGGATTGAAAGAAGGGGTTAAATTTGACTGAGAAATAAAGTCCCCAAATTTGTTCTGCTGTATGCGACGACGACGATATAATTACAGTTTTTGTAATACGTACCTATGTTGTATGCGACGATAAATGATACACTCTACAACCAACCTCTGCATTTACGCCAAAATTGCTCTTTTTGAAAGTTAATCTATTCGATAAACTTCTCATTTCTCGTTCGTACGAGTGAAAATGATGTCATTATACTCCAAAAAACTTTGCGAAGATATCTGAAATTCTCTGGCGAAGAAAATGTTACCTATATGCACTAAATAATTTGAAATTTTCGCAAGTTGCTAAACGTATAGTCACTTCATTAGTTTATGATTACACGCAGTTCAAAAATAACGATTTAGAATTTGGGCATGCGTTTCTCGAGTGAAATTAAATCTTTGACAAACATTTTCCGGGGAAGAGATCAAAGGCAAAAAGAGTTTCCCCAATATGTGTTGAATAATGGCCATCATGGAAGTCCATGAGAAATTTAATTCACCAGTTTGAGAAATAAAGGCTGCTACAAGATTTCTTAAAGTGAAAAATGTGTTCTAAACAGATGTGGGCTTGCGGAGAACCGAGGTTCAGAAAAAAAATGTTCCTAAGTTCCTACTGAAGTCTAAATTAGATTATAGATGCGGCAAATTTAACTACTGCGTACAAACGTTACACATTTTCTTTGAATAAGGAAGTCAAAGTCTTCATTTTGACCGAATATGTCTATATTTCATTAAAAGTTTCTTTGTCAGAAGTCTACACGATGCAAAAACAGGGAAGGGTGGGGTTTAACATGTTGTATACCCTTCCAAGAGAAAGTATTTTTCCTTCAAATTTTAAAATGAAAATTTTGTTATTTTTTTAATGCATATAATTAAATACCTTCATCTTTGAGTTCCGCCTCGAACACTTTCATCATATCCTTTTGGAATATCACAAAGTGTACATCCGTAAGATGAACAGGTTTGTACCGTGTGACGTAATTGATTACTCCATCAGTCATATTCTTCGCAGCGGTTTTGGCAGCAATCCCAAAATTTCCTTAAAGGGAATAGTAAATGAAAAACAGCAACACCTAGATTGAACGTATACGTCAGATTTGCATCCTCAGAAATCATTATTCAAAACAGACGTTCATAAATCATTTGAAAGTCAAAGGCATTGCCATCCCGCCGGCGACCAGTATACTTAATGTTTTGTCCATTTTGATCTCTCACTCGAGTAGAAATATTAAGCAACTGTGCCATACCCGTGCCTATAGCAGGAAGTGCAACGGAAGACAGATGTTTCTCCTCTGCTAGTTTCAGTACAGATATTACCGTTCTCTCTAAGTCGCTCGCATCCGGTGAAATGACGTGTATAACAGACTTACAGTCTAATTTTCCAGAACCTGAAATACCAAGGAGATCTAAATATTAAAAAGCAATTTTCAATGCAAAAGTGCCAAGACAATATTGTACTATTTAAATTTTTTAAGGCACAACATATCAAAGAGCGAACATGCTTACATTGACGTGATTATAAACAATAACAAACTAAGATATGAAGCACAAACCCCTTCGTTAATGTTTCATCGTAAAGTATGTCATAATAATTACCTGTAATCACAGGGTCTTTCTTTACATCTCCTCTTTTCTTGTGATACTCCTGATCAATAATTTGTCCACCGTCCGATATTATGGATTTTCCTATTATGTAATGACCTGACAAGAAACGTGGAGATCAAATTATTCTCGTTACAGTCTAAGATAAGGTTTTATCTATAGACGATTACGGCACAGATAAGATTTGACGTCTACTTTCAAATTGATATTTTGGATTTTTCGATATACCTGACAATTAGTTCCAAATATCTACGCGTTTCATTTTTGTGAGGCGCCCAATCAGTCAATATTCCGCTTGTATAAGTAATAGTAAATGATTTTGATCATGATCATGAATAATGTCTGAATAGGACTTCTTATCTTGCAAGATTACGCTATGCTGGCTTGCAGCTTCTGGTGACATCGTGCCAGATGTCCAAGGAACGATAGTTTGTTTCTCTCTGCGGTCATGGTAAGCTCTGACTACTTCAAGGAGGTAGTTCTATTGGTCGTTCGATGACGTGTTACATTGTCTCCATTGATAATGTATGAAAAGATGAGAGTTAATAATGAATAAATTATGATATTCCAATATATTCTATTTTTACTGAGAACCTCGTTTTGAACATGTAGTCACACCAGAAGTGGCATCAGAATATTGGCGGTCGGACTTACCATTTTTCGTTCTCAAACAGTATCATCTTTTTTTCGGCATTTAGTGACTACACTTCTACATTATTAGTTTCCTTCTAAAATATAATGCCCTACCTCCATCTTTGCCGACAGGGTTAACGATAGCATCTACTCTAGATTTCGTGATATTTCCGTTTCTCACGACCAACTTGACTTTGCCATCTATTACCTTAACCTTTGTATCTGTAGGTTGACAAGTTGTAGCATGTTGATTAGTTTACAGTTAACAAAAATGGAAGAAAAGACAAAATCCCCCTAAACCTACATCTGTTGCATATCTTGTCGTTGCCCAGGTAGGTAGGTTGCATGTTTCGTGTGCGTAGTAAAATGTGTTAGCAATACATAATTGGAGAGGCGTGTCAAAATTAGCAATATCTAACCTGCTCTTCCAGGGGTTGGAGGTGGGTTTATGTCATACTGTTTCAATTCAGACAGGAAGGTGGCGACCATAGCCTGCTGGAACACTACAATGTTTACAGACACCATAGTTGTTGATCTGTATTTTGAGATCGCCCTGAATGTAGATTTGGCGGAAAGCTGTGCTGGTATTCCGAATCCACCTGTAAAGATAATAATTATAATGTTTATAACATTCTTGTCTATATGTTGTTAAACAACGACCGATATCATTTGATAGTGTAGGATTGATGGAAGGTTTGATAGTCTCAGGCTTTGGGTGTTCAGTCACTTTTCTGTTCACAAGTTCCGTAATTGGTGTTCATGTCAGTAAGACAAGCTTACCTGTTCCGAGAGCCGGGAAAGAAATCTCCGTCATGCCATTTGAGTCAGCTACATTGAGGCATGCTGAGACGCTATCTTCCAACCGACTTGCATCCTGGCAGATAAAGTGAATGACGCCTCCACATTGAAGGTTACCAGCGTCTGCATGGATAAAAACAAGAGTTCTTTGCTTGAAGTAAGATTAAATAGTTTCGAAATTTTACAATTAGGCTAACATCTGCTGTTTGTACTAAATGGAGCTTAGCATATCAACATTGTTCCAAAGAAATTTCAGAGAAAATTAGTCCAGTGATTATCTTCTATTTCCTCGAAGAAGTGGGTGTAATATCGTGATTCCAACTGACTACTAACCTGTGAGGATTGGCCCGTTTTTAAAGTCTTGTATTTTCTTCGAATACTGATCTTTTATTGTGTTCCCACCTATCTTCAGAATTTCGTTACCGATAATGCCAAAAGCTGTAAGTTGAATTAAACATTTTCATTAATTTTCAAGGATATATACCGTCAGAATGATACGACTTACACTTGCTTAGCGCATGGCAGGTAAACAGACTTATGTCGCCTGTTCCGTGTTTGGAATTCGTGTTTAATTCTGTATTCATTAACACAAGTCAGCCTGTATAAGAGCAAGCAGTCGTTACGAATTTTTGGGGAATTTTTTATTCGTTACCACGTTGGATTACATTGTAGCAATATTTCACTTAATAGCGGATTCATTGCAAGTAAAAGACCACTTACAACAATCTCTGTTCACAGGATTGACAATGGCATCACAGCTCTCGTTCATCAAGTTACCTTGTTTGACTTCCACGGCGATATTTCCAAGCGTTTGGCGGGTTGACACTGTAAGAAGAGTTATAATATCAAAACGAACGTCATTAGCTAAAATTAGTTTTGCTCAGCATATAACACAGATATATGCAATGAATGTAGTCAGAATTACGGGAGATTTGTGAGCTAGGGAGACGAATTTATAATTGTTGAATTAAGAGCAGAGCCTATATGTGTAAAAAACTTACGCCTGGCCATTGACAATTTTTATCATAAACCTAATTTCCTATTTATTTTAAACCTTTACTGTTACAAATGCACAACATTATCAAAGTTTAAAGATTTAAAATTCTCGAATGCTTTTGCTCATGAGTTGATTTCATTCTCCTCAAAATCAACAGCTCGATAAAAACTAATCGCGACGAAAAATTTGTCAAGAATTAAAACATTTACATCATAAAGACAGAAAAGGACTTACTTGGTCCAGCTCCTCGTCCGTGTGTGGAAGTAATTGAAATTACAGATGACAATTTATGTATTCGATTCATTTCATGTTGGAAAGAGTCTATAGTTTCTTTGTCAAAGACAACAAATCTTACGTCCTGTAAATCAAACAATGACAGTTTGCTTTAAAATATGACAATCCGCTCCAAAAAGGACAGGATAAACGTGGGCTAATCAGGGGTGAGTAAATCCCGTACTAGCCAAAGCTCATGGGTTGGTACTCTCAATGCTTTGGCTGGATTACTATCCAAGTCCTGTGAATTAACTATCAATAGTACTACGATGTTGACTATTTTGTTAGTAGACACTGGCTGGGACTTTTATATGGCGACTATCAAGTTACCTAGTGGACCTTAAAATCATTTGCTTATCCCTAGCTTACACTTTATGACCAATAAGCTCATGTAAACACTATACGCCTATGTTGCTCATTATGACCGAAGTAAACATTTATTAGTGAAACACATTTTGGGCCGACATAAAGGATCAGTATACACATATTGACTGGCCATGAGGGCAACAGCATACGTCTGTACCCCGAGGGACTGTGAGTCACCCAAAAAAAACAAACTGTTTCCCGAGGCCGTAGGCCGAGGGAAACAGTCTGTTTTTGGGGGTGACTTATGTTTTTCGGGGTGACTCACAGGCCCGAGGGGTTAAAGACGTATGCTGTCGCCCGCATGGCCAGTCAATATGTGTTTTATAACACACCTCATCCGTAGCCATGCATAAGAACGTACTATACACAAAACTTGCCGCATGGCATGAATGATGTACTATGATGAAGTGGTTCGGCAAAAAAAGTTTTTCCCGACAGGGTTGCAATACTTCTGCAAAACGTTCAATACACCATTGATTATCGTTTCGTTTTCGTTCGTTTCGAGTCCTTGCTTGTTGGAAACCAGAGCATTTAGTTCTTCTTCAGAGAGTAGGATAAACCGAGAAATTTCTCGACTATCGTTTCGCTCGGCCGCAGACGACATCTTTGTTTACATTCCAGTTCGCGCATGCGCCAATGTTTTTTTTGACGTCAGCGGGCATCATTTTTCGGAACTGATGCCTGGCTGGCAACAGTTCCGACAATTGATGCCTGATGACGTCGTTTACGTGGATCAGCACAAAAAGAACGCATTCAACGTGACTATCAATTGGCAAATTAGAATAAGACTGCGGATGAGGTGTGATATAATGAATAATGATATGACAAGAATTGGTGATAGGGTAATATCACATAGGGTTTAGTCCTTGGTGTCGCGTCAGAGGTTAAGATTAGAAATTTTATTTCCGCCTGAAGATGCACAGTCGCACTTACATGGTCAATAATAGTATTGATTCATGACAAGTAATAAGAAAGAATAGAATGCAATTTCTTACAATAGTTACTTGTTATATACATTAGTAAGGCCACTGCGCATTGCGCACACAATGAATTCAAACACTGAGAGTTTACTTGGTCACCAATTTATACTGTAGCTGTAACTTTTAATGATATTTTCACCATGACGATTTTAGTTTTTATGTCAACTCAAGTTTCTTGTACTTCTCCGCAAAGCACATGGAGATACACAGTATTAAGGTTGTCAAGTCAAGTTGTATATGGTCACACTAAGTATTAATTTTGATAAGTGAATTCTAGTTATTACAATAATCCAAATGTGAACAATAATAGTGCTTGCTTAGCGTACAAACGCTGTGTTGTCAAGCAACAAACTATATTGATAATGAGTCATTAGCAAACAATTTTAATACCCAAACAATACTCATCCAAGTAAGATGCGTAAAGTGTGCTAATTTACCTCACATCTTCCACCTCTTGGATGGTCATTTTATAAACATGGATTAAGAAAGCTTACCTTTAAGCTACTTTTTGGATTTAGCACACTAAAGTGCTGAACCTCATCGAAGAATATGAAGGCAACTTCGTCCTTTGGAAAGCCCATGTAGCCTGTACCAATAGCCGGTATCGCTATGGATGTATCGTTGATTGCCATCCCAAGGCACTTCGAGATCACCGATCTTAATCGCTATGTTGAGAGTTAAACATTTAGAATACATGACATACGCCTTTTAATCCCGCCAACTAAAGGTAAACTGACGCACAGTACTTTACATTACCCACCATTCCATTTGATTTGTACCCTTGAAGGCTGCCAGTCTAGTAACGTTTTGTGTCATATCTATTGGAAACTCAAAATCAATAACTTTTTTCATTTTGTTCATCTTGTGCAACTTATCTTACTGTTGTTACGTTACCCTTTCCTTTATGAATGAGGACGTGGTGGATGGTTTACAAAAAAAATATGCTATCTCCTCTCACAATCAAACACATTTTTTTAAATCATTCAAAAATGGAAATTGAGAAAAAATGGTGAGCTGAAAAATACTTTTTCAGAATTTATAGAGCTGGTCTACAAATGTGTCTATACATTGGACATATGATAAACTTCACTGAGGAATCTCCAAGGGTACAATGACAGGATATCTCAAGTACTGTGCAACGGATCAATTTCATATTGCAGTGCAATGGTAGATGGAGACTTAATGGCCTCTATGAAAATACAAGTTCGATACATTGATTCGACGGCGGATATAAGACAATGTTAACTAAATCGATGTGTTACACAAATTTACATAAAATAGTATATGAATGTAATGATGGCGAATTCTTAAATTTTCTGCCATGTTCATCAAAGGTAGTTGATTAAGTAATCAGGAAAAAGTAACATTGCTACGGAAAGGTAAATACAAACTGGATCTCGTAAAGTACTGTGAGGTAATATTGTCTGTTCAGTTCGTGTTCGTTGGTTAACGAAGACAACATACCATATCTCCTGTTTCCGGATCCCAGCCTCCAGCCACTGCCAAAATAAGTTTCTTGCAGGGAAGACTGCCCGGATCGATCGCAGCTATATCACCATTCTTTACAGTTTTTATCTGCTTACATTGCTTTTGTGAAAACAAAACAATGAGGTCAAACAATCATCGTGTCATCGAGACTAATCCACCATAATAAAACTTTCTTAAATAAAATAAACTGTGAAATGAATATTCGAACTGTCACAATGAACTACACAATCCTATGATATCAAACTGCGCGGTGATTGGTTTGATGCTTAACACAAAGTTTCACAATAACTTCTTATACTTTGCATAACTTTGATATTTTTTTAAATTTTCCCTCACTTACATCTTCAATTGTTTTGCCTCCCTTTACAATCAGTGATTTAGCCGCGCCACTTCCAAGGCTAAGGTCATCGCTACAAGGTAGAACTAAGAAGTCTGCCTGCAATTCAAACAAGTTATCAGAATAATACATGTTAATGCTGTAATTCGTTCTTTCTTTCAATTGGATGCACAAATACAAAGACGAAAATCTCAATATTGCCATGGATCGAAAGACTTGTCGGATGACTGAGAAGTGACTTAAAGCCTAATAACTGGGTACCTGATACATACAAACACGAAGCTTTACTTTTAAAATTGTAAATCAAAATATTTGAAAAAAGTAGCAAAGCAATCTGTGTTTTTCGTAACCAGTTTACAAATTTTAAACCATATCTGTATGATTGTCATTACCTTTTCGTCAGCTATATTTCCTTGCTTCAGAGTGATTGTGACCCCTTCCTTTGTGGTCATTTTACTTGCAGACACAACGCTGCCAGTAGCGCTGACCTTTGCTCGAACAGAATGAGTTAATGGACTTTGCAGTGTGCCCTGTCGTCAAAACAAACAAAAACGAATAATCAATCTTGCGAAAACGTGGATGTAAACTAATAGTAACGGAAATATATTCGATCTATTTCAATGATCTCACATTTAAGTTTTTGATGAATAGCATTTCACTTTTCTATTGATTGATGGATCAATCGATCAATCGATCTCGATTGATCGACAGATTGATCGGCTGCTTGCTTGATTGTAAGCTGAATCGATGTGTATCATTTTGATGCATTCATTGATCGCAAAATGAACAGTTTTATGGAAGAAAATTATAACCAGTCATTGGTATTTATTTGGGCTTATCAACTAAACTTGCGATAAATATATTTTTTGCTAAATGCGATGGACAGTTGTTTGTTATGACATTTTAGTGTACCATGCCTGGGAGTGAACAGAACTCTAATGTAGCAGCTAGTTTTGATTTGAAGAGAGAAAAATCATCATCAAGACCCATTATGTATCCTTTATGAAACGTTTCTGCTTAAACAAATGTGAATTTATTGAATATTATGAAAAGAAAGCTATCTTGAAGCCTAACTTCAAGACAGATTTTTTGATGGCATTTAGAGTTGTGATATCACGATGGCATATCACTTGCGGTATGTCGGTAAAATCCAACGTAAATCAGTGTGGAAAACATACCCGTGTCTCTACTCGCGCAACAAAGTTGTGTTTTTCCTCCAAGTTTTTCAGCAAAACTATACCATTCTCTTCCATGAAAAGTTTACATATACCTGGAAAATATGGAGAGGAGATATTCTACAGAATGACTGTAACATGGCTCTCGAAGCGACAAAAAATAGTTCAATTTATTCTACTACAGTACCTCACGTGTTTCGCATTATTGGTTATAAGTTTACATGCTCAAAGTGCCGCTTGTGAGGAAAACCGGTATTTCATTCAGTCTTAAATTGAATGGTTTTGGATGTCGAATTCCTACCTTTTCCAGTGAAGCGCTTCTTTTCGGCACCATTCTCAATTTCTTGAACAACAGCCTTCACTTTTTTGCACGCCCTTTGAACTCCCTCAATCGATCCCTGTACAACAAAGCCTTTCTTCGGTTTTGGATATATTATAATCTGGTAATCACTCAGTGATCTGGCAATGCTCTCTATTTTCTTATACTGCTCGGTTTTCTGCAGGAATTTGAACGGCTGCTTTTCTACTTCAACCAACTCCTCCTGTATCGCGTTGCTGCCAATGAAGTCACGCAGTTCTTGGCAGGACCGGATGACGTCATCCTTGACTCCCGAGATGACTACCTGAGAAGTGCCGTCACTTTTCAGCGTTTCAACGTTCACGACCTTCTTCTCCTGTAACTCCTTCACGAGAGAGCCAAACTTTGCGTCCTTAAGAACATGAGCGGTCGCCACATCCACATCTACCGTCAAATGTATGAACTCTTCGGTGATAAACTCCTTGACAAGTTTTGCCTCTCCTCTGTCCACCGCCAGAATGACGACTTCATCATCCTGCACATCCACGGCAGCATTGATATCCTTATTCGTAAGGTAACTTGATATATATTCCTGACCTCGACCACTTCTGATGATTGCCAACCTTTGCTGGTGAATACCGACATGAGTGGTGTCTACTTGACTTAACACGATCATCAATTCCAGCCGTCCTTCGTCTACTTCACTTTTATATCCGCTCAATTTTATTTCACAGTTCCCCAGGTCACTATCAATATCAAGAGCTGGGAACTTTTTGCCGATGTCGTCCACATATCTGCCCAAAAGTTTAATTTTACCTAAGTTCGGGCAAGTAACTTTTGCGCTTGTTTTGGTGGCTTCAAGCTCGGACTTGGCCTTTAGCTCTTTTACTTGCTGACTCATCTTTGACTTTGCCGTGTATACGCAGCTGGCAAGCCCAGTAACTGTGATGTGACAATCAGATGAATTGAACTTCACCTCCAGCGCAGATGGGTGGTCCTTGAGGAGACTGTCTTGAATGTCAAGACAGGCGTTTCTCACAGTTACCCAAAACTTCTCGTCTACTTGGATGTCTGTCGTGTCATAGCCTTGAAGGAAATCATCTACTGCTTGCTCACTCTTGTTCTTCCAAATGTTAAAACTCTGTAAGTTTTGAAAAGTTTTTTGGGATTGAATCTTACACTGTGAACTTCCTGCTTTCCAATGCGGTTCACTGTCGACGAGTCTTGCAGCACTGATGAAGCTTGAGTGATGATCTTTATTGTTAAAGATGAAGTTCATGATATCTTTGTCAACATGCATTGTGAATTCACGATCAGGCTCAGCTAATTTCGGAGGAGGTGCCTCGGGCATTGAGGAATAGATGTGACTGCGGGATGTTGGCGGTGGTCCAGTGAAGAGGGGGACTTCAGTGACGACTCTCTTTCTTGAAGTGGCTGGGTCATCTGGTACCATTGATATGAAAGAATCTGAACGAAGTGGCTCAGGTGGCGCTGTATCCACGTCAACATATGCGTGTGCAGACAAGTCAGGTCTCACCTCGGTCACAAAACTTACAGGGGAACTATCGCTAAAGGTTTCAGCTGCATATTTCGATGATGGTTCATGGAGTGCGCTGTAGTATGGTGAGACCACTAAAGTTGTACCGAATACACGATGTTCACGATCAAGGACAGAGTCTATCACTAAAGAATGAAAATGAAAATATAAAAAAACATTTCATGAAGGACGAGACTGCAATTTCGATAACTCGAACGAACCAAAGATAAGCTTGGACCAAATCTTCTATACCAAGAAGCATCTTAAATTGACATTAACCAAATCTTGCAATTGACTTTGACCTTTGGCAAATATGAGTGAATTGCATTGCGATTGCTCGAAATAGACCTATAAGTAATGAAATGTATTTGTCTTTGATGGTTTTACCAGTAATGAAATTGTAGCTGGACAAAAAGTTGGGTATGATGCCATAGGGAGGCTGATATTGAGATTGCCAATGCACAGAAAAAACTTAGCGAGCATATAGGGAGCGTATCTAAGGGTTATAACCCTTACTTTTGTTCAATATCAGGAACACTGTGGCTACGAACGCTGTGTAAGTATGCCATACCTGAAGCATCTTCAAAATATACGACAGCGTGGTCTCCTTCCATGTTGACGCTTTCCACGTCGCCACCACCGCTCTTCTTGTTTTCGAAGTAAAATGATAGTGCATCCTCAGTTGTTGATTGGTTTAATCCCCTCACCATGATAGCGTTTGTTTCTAGTGGTGTCAGTTTCACACATTTGCCGCCCAGTCGCTTCTTCTGACATTTCGTGACGGCTTTATCGAAATCTGTGATTTGAACGATGACAAAAAGTTGCTATTTTGAAAGGAACTATTTGTCGGCTTTGACTTCGGCTCTACTGTGATTTTCCCTCTGCCCCACTTTACCTACCAATACGACCAAGCAAATGCAGGGGGCTACAGCATTTGCGGATTGTCACCTAAATATCTCCCTCGGAATCCGAACATGTCTATCGTTTAAGGTAGTACAAGCCTTGAAAGTGAAAGAGAAACCTTTGCTCAAACTTTCCTCGCGGGATCTTTTAACTATCCTCTTTCTAAATCAAGAATACAAAATGGGGGTCACTGTGCAAATTTTGGTACTAGAGATACAAATTACACACGATTTATCCAAGATATCTGAAATTCGGAATGGCCGCCATCCCGTGTTAACTTATGGAGATAGCATTTTCGATATTTTTTAAACTGGACGGTAAAAAAGTTTTGTTACACCAAGAGCTTTAAAATGAGCCCCACAAGTGCACTGAAAAGAATTGTAAACGTTTGAGAGTCCGAATATCTGTCCCCGAGGCACATTCTACCTTAAAGATGTGCATTATTGCGCAAGAAAATTGATGTCGCATTGCTACAGGGGACGTCTAATCAATCGTATTCGATCCTGGTGATGTAAGACTGTTGTCATAATGGTAAAGTTATCCTCTATGCGGGAAACCTAGTCGCAGTTTCACAATAAATTTCTGGAGTCTGAAAATACGCTTAGGTGCTAGGCCACAAACCTCGACTAATTAGCTTGACTAACTCTGCCATTTTACCATCGTGGGTAACTAACAGTCTAAACTGATAGTGTTATGCAAGTAACCTAAAACAAAGATTGTAGACAAATGGCTGGGGTGAAGTAGACCTTTTTCGGGGAAAATACAAGGCAGTTTCACTTTCACAATACAGACTGGAGCCGCGGATTCGACTATGCTAGTAGTGAATTAACAAACGTCGGCAGTCAAATGAAAAAATCAAGACTATGCAAGACTACCAGTACTTTATCTTCTGTTTACACAAGTCATTTGATTTGCACGACATGAGAGGCAGAAAATTGGTAAAAGGGGCAGACACATTGTGAAAGGGAGAGTGGTGGCTAACACTTCAAGCATTCCTACGCTTTCTCACAGCCTTTCAACAGCTACGCCAACTCAGATTATGCCAGTACCCGCAGTTGAAGCATGAAGGCAGCACACAGACTACCTCAATAGTTGAGCCAAGTGCAGCTCGGCTCAGTGAGTCCGCGAAGTCGGTGAAGTCGGTGATATTTCGTTAGGCGTTAGCCCGGCTGGCTCAGTGAGTATTGCTAGGAAAATCGTTGAGGGAGAAAAATCAGTGCCGCCGAGCGAACGAGGTGGCTGCATTACCGCCGCCTAAAGGATTCCATATGCAGAAATAATTTTATTATGTAGGATTAGATCAGCGCTCTACCCTTGTAATTGTCTCGTGATGTGAATAAGTATTCCTCCACAGGAATATTCCCTTACATCGATTTTACCGAAGTCAGAATACTTACCTATGCTGCTTTCAAATGAAACGACTGCAGTTGTCGGGTTATGCCCTGCTTCGATACTCTTGACATCGATGCCCTCAGATAAACTCTCCATGAAATAAAAGAGCGCATCTCGAGTAGTGCCGGACGGTATTCCCTAAAGGTGAATTGTAAACCCAATAGTAAGGTCAAAGTGAAAGCCGAGTTTAATTCAGAAAAACAAAACGTTACTGCAATAATTATTGCAATTCGTCGGCCAGACGATATGTACGCTTAAAACTTTACTTGACATTGTATGAAAGTTTACTTGAAATTGCAAAAATTATCAGTGACTGCGAACTTGGTCGAGACTGACAGCCGCTAAAAATATACCTTTCACGGTAGGGCTCGCATAACTTATAATTTGCGGTTTATACGCCATAGTACTTTTTTCAATATGCGCTTGATCTGGTACCTTTGTTTGAGTAAAGTGTATAAATGATACTAGTACAATTCAATGTCACCCTTCGGGGAATAGTCAGTGAGAAGATGTCGGGATACATAAACAGTGTAGAGGCTCAATGTCTTCAAAGATGACACCATTTATTTCGTATACATGGATGTTACATGTTGCCAAGTGTTGACCCTTCTCCATAAATCAATTTCTGTCTCCTAAGGAGCTGTCTCTTCTCGTTTCTACTGCTTGTGTTTGTAAAGACACCTACTGTAAACAATCTGTACAGTGGTTATTTACATACAATTATCATTTCATCATTAGTGTATCGCCCTAGTAATGACGTATGTATGGCCAAGGCTCACATCGTTGGCTAACACCATAAACACCAGAACGATTGTTTACTCGTTTGATTTCTCACCGTCCGTATCGCTATGGTACATCGTTCAAAATTCTGAACCTGATAATTGACCTTTATGCAGAATTGACGTCACAGTGAATGAGCTCTGGAACAATATAATGTATGTCAAGCGTATCCTAAATAATTATCTTTATGGCCGTTGCGAGGCCTGGACCGTTGCTAGTCATGCAGTCCCGGACAAGCTTAAAGTCACTGATAATTTTTCAATTCTAAGCCGTCCGATGAGCGAATGATTTTCCGTTTGTTACCGTAGTTAAGCAAATACAATGATACACAAAAGACACATGAAATTTAAAACGTAGTTGTACGGATTAATATAGAAATGACAAAGCCTGTGGTACAAAGGTTACAAGGTCGCGATGTGCCATAGGCTTGTTGTTAGTGTTTGTGCTAGCTCGCCAATTAGTACCTTTGCAGCATCGAAGTAATAGAGTCGTCGTCATTTAGATATTTAGCGATTTTAACTAAATTGAGAGATCAGTTGTATTGTTTGGCATCCTGAATGATGCTGTGAACATGACCGTCAAGTGGTATGTTCAGTCTCAGTTACCAACAAAAAGGGTATGTAAACAACACCGCTACTTCCTCGTATACAGTCCTAGATAGACTGGACCGGTATGCGCCATTTATATTTATAGATTAACGGCCGCTGCCTTCTGTAACCTTTCAAGTTGTATGCAGTGGTATTGTCGCTAGACATATAGTGCATTGACATAACAAGAGTTCCCCTTTCAATTATTTTTTCAAAGACAGACACACAACACACAGACAAACACACACAACGTCAAAATAGCGACTATCCTTTCAATGAGTGTTGTTAGGGAGCCTTCAGTAGTTACAGGGGGTGGGCCGGGGGAATTCCGTGCGCAACTGTACTGTAAAATGTGACCTTCCCCCTATCGTCTTGTCTAAAATGTGACCTTCCCCTTGTTCGACATTCTAAAACTTGACCTTCCCCCAATCACTGCAGTATTCTCCCGGGAATAATTGAACCGTATCAGCTAATTTATACAGTAATTGGTTTAATTGTTATGTAAGTTAGGGACAGAAATTACAGAGGGAGAGCTGTCGCTTTCGAAGGTAGGGTCACAATTTATCACGCAAGAACTAAAAATATCAAATCATAATACATGGTAATCTATCAGGCAAAATATTGACAATTCCCCCCCCCCCCGCAAAAAAGCTATATCTGCACATTTATAAGCTTATTGCTGTTATATGTGAATGTATTTTGCTTGAAGTGGGAAGTAAAGTGTGCATGTGTGTGTACATGAAATTGGATTTTTGAATTTCACCGAATATATTGATCCACTATACATGGTAGGCTATGAGGAAACTATATGAGTAGTACTCTTGATCATTGAATTTGATGTACTTGATTAGACTAAGGTGGTTATACAAGTGGATGTGTGTGCAAGATTAATTCAATATATAACATTAAACTAACAATATCTGTACATTTCTAGATGTTTGATAATTGATATACACTTTGAAACCTGATTCGTATGTTTTTTGTCTCTTGTCTTTCATCAGTTTTAACTGTTCAATGTGTTTAATGTAGGATACCACTGCATCTTCTTTGTTGTGAAACTGCGCTTGTCGATAATGTTTGTATTGAAAAGAATCAATGTATTTCGTCTGTGATTTCCTATTGAGGGAATATCACATGGAAAATTCAAAGTTTGGCCTTAAAATCAGCGATTTCTGGTAAAAAAAAGACCCTCCGCCAATATAGGTTTATAAAAAATTACCCTCCCCTGGGACAGTTTTCTAAAAAGTTACCCCCGCTCCAATTCCCGCGGCCCACCCCACTGTAATTACTGAAGGCTCCCTATAGACTGTCATTTGAATAGAAGACTTGACCTATTACTTACTTCAACGATCACCCCTTTGCACCCTCCATCTTTTCCTGGTTCATACAGTTTGAGTTGCAATGTTGCACCATCGATTACGTGTGACCTCCCAAGGACATCAGGTATCACTATGACATATTGCACAAGTAGATTTATGCAACTTTAGATTTAGATACACAACTCTGCTAAAAATCGACCAATTATGACGGGAAGAAATTAATTTGTTTGTGAATGATGCTGAGGTGAATAGTTAATCCATGACTTTGGCAGCTGCTTGTTTGAACATGCGATTTATTGATATATGGAAACTCAACAGTATCGACCAATAATTCATAGATATAAAAAAATATTTCTATGTAATCGCAGTCTGGGAGAAAACAGGCATAAAGTGAAGAGCAGTAAGTCACACTCCCTCCAAATAGACTGGTATAAATCCGACACATGATACCACTTGTTTGTCATGTGATGCTGCTGTGTATGGTTATGTTTCCTGCGTTTAATTATCTACTAAATTGTACATGTCTACAGCTAGCCATAACTGTTTCTCTTTCATGAGCCACTGCACAATTCAACCGTGACTGTTCTATTTGCTTTCATTTATACATCGTACACTTAGAAATTCAACAGGACATGATATATGAATCTACGGAACTGGTAAGTAATGTATGAAAATCAAACAGCGCTCCAACACCAACAAGTTGCTTATGGGAAGGCAAATCAGCATAGCAGTTGACATTCATATGATGGAGCTATTACTTCCACTTTCGGTTTTAAGTATTTAAGCTTGATTGGGAACAACAGACGTCTTTGTCTCCCAAGGTCTCACCTGTAGGGTCTTCAAATGTGATTACATATTTGCTTCCGATCCGTTTTATGTCGGAAATAGTGCCTCCGCCTGAACGTTTCTTGATTTCAAAGTAGTTCTCTAGGGTTTCCTCGGC
Organism: Ptychodera flava; assembly: GCF_041260155.1. Classification (NCBI taxonomy): domain Eukaryota; kingdom Metazoa; phylum Hemichordata; class Enteropneusta; family Ptychoderidae; genus Ptychodera; species Ptychodera flava. Next base: position 34,079,149 of record NC_091940.1, read on the forward strand.
GGTACGATTTGATACACCGACGACTTGAATCGATGGTTTGTCAGAGCTTGCATTCGCCATGTTATTGTGATCGAGGCTGTACTCAGTGATCCAGTTTGTATACCAGTGCAAGCCACTAGCTGACAACACCGACCTGACACGGCGCGTCGATCGCTTCGGCTCTATACTAGTCGAGTCGAAAAGTAGGACACTTGGCAGCCATGATTATTTGAGCTGCACAGTAAACGAGTCCTACTGAGTGTACAATGCTTTAAATTGTGTACCCGAGGAGAATTAAAAAGATGACGAAATTTTCTACGAAAACTAAGTTGAGTCATTTCTGCGAAAGCAAGCATGTAGGGGAAATCCCGTCCAACCAATCGACCAATGAGTGTTGTTCACTCAAAACGACAGTTGGTTGGATATGTTAAGGTTAGTACCAGCTAGCGCCTTGTTCGCCCATTTGTAGTTTCCACAGCGTTATTATCTATGATTGGGTCTCATAGCCTGAGTAACAAGTACACGAATGAATGCAACGTCCACCGCCATTTTGCAGGACAGCGGGTGCAAGACATGAGAAAATCGACAAAGGACAAGCTGATGTACTTGTTCATGATTTCGGGCAATAGCTGTGTATAATGACTGCAATGTATTTTGACAGGTAAGGATACATTTTAAAGCGCTGGTGCTGCTGTGTACTCACACGCATACATCCGGGCCCTGAAATTTGGCAAAAACACGTCCTTGTCTGAGCACAGGGTTGCATCATTGTTACCGGCTGTGCCTCCAACCACAGCCAAGAACAATACACAACCCTGCTAGGCAGAACTCGTCCCTGGCACATATTGGGTTCACAATCGAAACATGCGATAAGCTTAAACATTCGATAACAAGAGAAATGGAAGGCAGGTTAGAACGTAACTGAAACCCCTAAACTTCATATTGTTATGTGTATTACCAGTTTTCAGTTTCAGAGCTAGAGTCGTGACCTTACATAACATAATGGTGGCTGACTCCATAGCGTCTAGGGAACGAGGACAATTAACGGCGGGAGGGGATGGAACTGGAAAAGAAAATTAGAGACAAAAAATGGGTGGGGGCTTGAAACAACCGGAGTACCGAGAGGGACTCCGACTTTTTACTCAGTGCATATTATACAGATATCTATGGAACTCCGCAGCATATTTATCTTTACAATTTTAAGAACACGTTTCAGCATTTCAGAACATACTAGGTATTACTATAACGTCATTAGGCATTCAGATCCTGATTTTAGGCCTTTGCAATACTTTTGTACGCATTATATTAGACATTTTCATAAATGCTATGGACAATTTAGCTGATTGTTAATGCATGTCGTTTGTTATTTTAGGCATTTAACTAACTGTGATGTAGCCATTTGCATAATATTGTAAGCACTTTTATTAGTGTTATATAAATGTGGCTGATAATAAAAGCGTTTATTTGTGACATTAAGAATGTTTGACAACTTAACAGCCCTTTGATTAATTATTTACCAGTTTACAAGTATGGGAGGTATGTACATAATGATTTAAGAATCTTCAACAATTTAAGCTGTTCATCTACTACTACAGGTATTTGTAAAAACGTAAAAGTCGTTTATTATTTTAGGTATTGTCGATGACTTCTGTTGGCATTGCGTATACTGTCTTTCACATGTTCAGTTCATGCTCGGCATCGCACTTATATCGAAGATATCAACATAAACATCGTTGGCATTTGCATTGATGTTTAAGGCAATTTAGCTAGCGCTTTAGAGCATTTAATTGGGATTTTAGCTATTTGCGATATAATAGTAAAATTTTTTATTATTTTGAGAAATCTACAGTAATGTTGATGGCATCGGTGTATAATGGTTGTCTTTGGCATCAGCATTTAGGCATTATTGAAGTTAATGCTTGGCATGTGCAATAATATGTCAGCAATTTGGCTCTTACTAATCTATATTAGACATCTTAATGACGTTAGAGACATTTAGTCCACATCTTAGGTAGTTGCAATGATATATTAAGCATTTACTTGAAGGCCTTGAAAATTACGCAGATTTGTAATACATTCATCGTTCGGGAATAGCTAGCGAGCAAGAGGACGTCAAGATACAGAAACGAAGTAGTGACTCAAAGTCTTCAAATATTTACCTGTCGAAGACAAATAACAGTTTATTTGAACTCTTTGTAGTAATATGATCATGCGGATCCTGGATGCGATTCATTCAGCCAATCAGACACTTCAATGACTTTCTACCAATCACAGTGGACTAATCTCCCGCCAAAATGTTTCTCCTTTGGTTTTCTATCACGTTCGTGCAAGCACGTTTTACTTTGCTACATTTTCTAGTCTTGTTCAGTCTGTTCTTTCCCTCGCACCGTCTGTGCAGCAATAAACCTAGCGAGTTCATTGCAAATACACGATTGTTGTTGCTTCTTTACCGAGTCAGACTTAGCAACCTTGATCATAAAACCCCATCCCCACATTTACTTCTTACAACATGGATGTAATACATATTGCCAGATGTTGCTTGTATTTGGAGTAAAGACCTTATGCACAGTGGCCATCTGCGTACAAGAAATGTAAACTGGTCACATCATCCTCTGTACGCGTGAATATCATGCAGTGCGTGATCAGATCCTCTCACACTGCTACGTCAATATCATTATATCAATTTTCAATGAGTTCTTTACTTTTGGTCACAAGGCCAAAGGTACCGAGTGTATGTATTACATAATAATAGCAAAGTTGACGTCATTGTGAATGACCTTTATAACAAGTATTTTAGTATCAAATCATCAGCGTTCTCACCAGTCGGGATTCCGCGACATCGCGTATATTTCTGTTTTGTCGCGGATTTCTTGGGCGTGCGCGCCAATAGTCGTGCGCCTTTGAAATTGTAAACTTTCGTGGTGCCAGCCGTATGGTCGGCCGGCCGTATCATGCAGCCAGTACTTTTAACCATGGACGTAAGGGACGGGCCATTAGATCTTGGGAGGGGGGGTGGTCAAAAACAGAAAAAAAATTTCAGAGCAGAAAGTTAGGGAAAAAAAATCTTCAAACTAGTTTGCAAAATAAAAAATAAATAAATAAGAAGACAAAGGTGTAAAAAAAAATCTGCAAAAGTCTTTAAAATTTTGATTTTTGTTTATACTAAGATTTTAGCGACAGAAAGCAACTTTCTGTATTTTTTAGTGCATCCTCCCGGCACATTTTTAATTTTAATTTATACATTTAGAGTGACTGTATCCCTTATACTGGAAGTTGTGATTATCTTATCTTTTCAGGAATTTTGTATTCTGATCACTTGAAAATTATGAAATTATAGAGCCTGTTTTCTACTTGTTTCCTGCGTACAAACCAAGCAGGTACACTAGGTAAAACATTGAAACTATGGTATGGTTGTCAAGACAGAAAGTTGTATTTGCCTTTTAAGATCAAGGTAAACAGATGCAGGCTACATCAGTTTCATTTTTTCACAGCATTTTATTGCAATGATGAATGCCTGTTTTCGAAAGTTGGAATATGGGGGATCAGCCACTTTATGACGTCGGCAAAAATAATCCACCGCCCCCTCAGGGCAAAGAAACTCACCAGTCCCTTATGTACAAGTCCGTTGATGTATGATAAACAGATTGATTATGCAACATCGCTGCAATAAAAAAAATTCTTTGAAGGAAGACCTTTGTTCACATTTATACTGGTATACTACTCACCAGAACTGAATGTAGGCGTGGATGTAAGCCGACACTGCGATCGTACGACCGGTCATATAGCATGTAAGTAAAACGTTGGTGAGTAGGCATTCACTCAAGGATTGAACAAGCGTTGAGTCCATTCGGACAGATTCAAAATTTAAAGCCAAAGTACTGAGAGACATTGATTCGAAGATTCTGGAGGTCACCTCTTGTAGTTTGAACCAAGTGGGTGTTTGACACGGCACCGACAAAGCAGATGTAGCGTGTATACCATGGAGGACCATAGAGATCTGTGCTACTTCCATGTACGGAAAGTGCACGGGGGTGATGCACTTTAATGTTTGGTTCTACTGTGAAGACTAGAAGTTGAGAACAGCCCCCGCACAAATGGGTTCAATAGTGATGGAAATGCCGACGACAAGCGAATGACTTGGACTGTAAAGTGCGAGCCTACAATTGATCTGATCATCATAAAAAGGTTACGTCAATGATATGATACATTGATTAAAAACTTTGGCGATCTCAGATTACAGAACAGCGCCCGCGCAGTACGTTCCAGGGTAATGTGGATGGCTAATGCAGCAATCACAGTGGATTTAACAATGAAACCAATGCAAATAAATAATTCTCAGTGCTTTCACGTGGAGATAATCACCAAAGAAGCGGTTGGTTAAGCTCCAAAATAATCCAAATAATACAAACTTTGGAAAAGGAAATAGAGAAGCCGAAACAAATTTATGAGAAGTACATTTTTGATGATGTATTGTAACTTTCAGAAAATAACCATAATGTTATCTTAAATAATACCAGTTCATATCAAAGTCATAAAGATATCGATATATACTATGAAAAATAACTAAAAATAAGCGACACGATTTATAAATACAGGAGCACAGCATAGAGAATTGCTCAATTATATTACAAGTGCCAACACCTGTACAACAAGCACAAAGTGATTGAAAACTCACATTTCAAATAAATGCCAAAAATAACTATAAAATAATACATGCACACTTATAAATAAAGTGGGATTATTTTTTAAAGAGTAATCATTTGAAAAATGTCCAGCCTACTATTCTCAATAACTAGTAAAAATGATTAAAAGAGCTTATTTCATAATGTTTGTCTCAAGGTAGTATGCGCCTCGAAAGTGAAAGACTTAAACTTTTGCTCAAACTTTCCTGAATGAAACTTTCGTCCATTCTCTTACCAAATCAACAATAAAAATCGGGGGTCACCGTGCAAAGTTTGGAACTAGCGAAACAAATTGCCCAACATTTTGCGATATTTGAAATTCAAAATGGCCGCCATCCCTGTGTTAACTCTATTGGCGAAAAAGTAAATTTTTGATTTTCGAAAAACTAAGACGGTGAAAGTTTTTCTTTCTCCAAGAGCTTTAAAATGAGCCCCCACAAGTGGTAGATCAGAAAAGAATTGTAGAAATTGAGTCAGACTATCTGTCCCCGAGGCGTGTTCTACCTTCATACAATGAGTGCCTAGAATACTAAACAGAAGCTATTGCAATATGTGAGTGAAGACTCGCAAATCAACATAGATGCCTATAACGATGGCTCTAGTGGCCTGATATAAGCGTAATAGGAAATGCTTCCCATAATCGGCTAAATGCTATAGTTAGGTTGAACAGTATTGCAATAGCAAAGTGACCGACTTAGTGCATTACACAACTAGCTAAATCCCCTACAACATTGTTCGAAATGCCAGAGATGATCAATTGCATGTAAGTAATATTAATGCAAATGCCTTAAAAAACAACCTCAATGCCTAATGAAGACAGAGTAATGCATAACGTGATTTGAAAATACAAAACATATTCTGCATTTACGAAGGCTACGGCCTTCCATAAGGCAAAGTCGAGTACAGTATGGAGTGCAATCATTGCTTGAGTCCATTACGGGTCGAAAGAGAATTTATTATCGGCATTATATTGTAGTTTTAGGGATGGCTGTCATTTTGTAGATGAAGACAACACCTGGGCCATAGTGCTCGATAATCGTACAAATTATCAGTAATAATCTGGAGAATCATGGCACGAAATTCACTGGTATTAACAAAGTTATCATATAATATGCAATAATGGTACATCATTCATCTCTACATAAATCACTATTATCAATTTATCATTGACCACAATTTGTGCATATGAGTACTAATGTTGGCTGTCAAAGTGTGGGAATGAGAAATGACAACTATCATTGACAGTTGGGACTAAAGAGGCAGACATTGGGCTTGGGAAAACGTTCAGGCAAAATAGTAATCTAACAGATACAGCTGGTTTTCTACCGAAAAATGTTTCTGCATAGTTTATCCTGTAGATCCCCTTGTAAAGAGCATGGTGTTGTCACGTAGCGTGGTTGTGATGTGGCTATCGTCGGGTACGTACACTGGAACGTCGGACTGTAGACGTATAAGAGACGGCAACGATACACCGAAATATACTCTAAATCGTAGCACTTTATTCAGCTGAGTAACATAAAGTTACACGGTAAAACTTATATGTCTCACACTAGTCTAATAATAAGCGTCGGTCACGGTCAGTGTCGTCATCGGCGTCGCAACAGGTTCTGAACAGCTTCTACAGGTTCTGAACAGCTTCTACTCTAACACACTAAAATGCAGAGTTTATATTGGGTGAATATCTGGCTTTGTCATGACTTTGGTATGCGCCTATCATTATCTAAAGAATTAACTAAAGACAGTCGGCATACGTGCAAAGGACAGGAAGGTCGCTCCCATCAGTACATCTGTCAACATAACGCAGGAGGTCCAGCTTAAGTGTCCGGTCAATGCTAATGACTTAAGCAGTTGTCAAAACAATACGTTCACTAAAGACGGATGAACGGTTACATCAAAAGGTCACGAAAATAAACAAGGGAATCGTTCTCACGATGCACCACGTGCAGAAGGGTTACTATAGGTCAATGTCGGTCATTCATTGTCAGTCATACAAACTAAATTCAAGTCATAAAATATCATATAATATTAACTATCGAGTGGCTACGTCACAGTATGTTTAAGTGAAATTCCAAAATCGTGCAGATAGTCACTACTTCTACTTGGGGTAGAGATTCAACTACTTTCTTTAGTCATTTAATTTGTCAGCTCTATATAAATTCCGATGTTGATAATGTTATTATTTGTGGTGATCTAAATGGCAGAGTTGGTTCATTGCTAGATTATGTACCAGATATTGATAATGTAGGTGAAAGATGTTGTATCGACCATACTGTCAACAAACATGGAGAAAGCCTTATTGGTTTTGGAAAGACATCAAAATGTGTATTGTGAATAGTAGGACTACTCGAGCCAATGATAATTTTACTTCAATTTCTCATAGAGGTAAAGCGGTAGTTGACTATTTTTCTACCGCACAACAATATTGAGTATTGTAAGGAATTCAAAGTGTTACCAGTATCTCAGTTGATTGATTGTTTTAATTTGCATTGACTTTTAAGTGATCGTGCTGCTCCAGATCATTCTATTCTTTCTATTGTGTTTTCAACATGCGAGGCTTGCATGTATAAAGCGTCTTCAAATATGTCTGATTCCACTAGTGAAGCAACACAAAGAAAGTACAATATTTCAAGTATCCCACCTAATTTCTTGATTCTGATATGTGTAGGCATGCCATAATTCAAATCGTGGACACTATACAAGCTAGCCAACAAAATCAATATGTCATTGATAATTTTGTATGATTCTCTCTGTCAGTGTATTTTTCATGAAATGGACTCGAAACTTGATTATCGAGATTTTCCTACTTGTTCTAGAAAACGTAAAACGTCTAAACCATTCTGGTCGAGTGAACTTTCCAGTCTTTGGAAAGATTTAGGGAAAAAGAACGTAAATTTCTGAATAGTCATTGTTCTAAAAGAGTTGGTCTAGTTTTGAAACACGAGTTTTTGACAGCACGAAGAAAGTTTGATAAAACTTTTCGAACTGCCAAGAGAGAATATCATCGTAAGTTGATGTCTATTATAGAATATTTAATGCGTCAAAGCCAACAGAATTTTGGAACCAAATTAATAAGTTATGACCTAGGTGTAAGAAGGACATTCCTTCTGAAGTTTATGGTGACAATGGTATGATAATTAATGATATTAATTTTGTTTTACATAAATGGAAAAGTGATTTTGAGGGATTATATAATTTATCTGATATCGAGAATGAATCGACTTTCGATGATCTTTTTATACAAAAATCATCGGTGCTAAAGCTCAGTGTGAACAAATGTATCTAGCAAATAATGCAAGTCTAAATGTGTATCTGAATAGTGATATTTCTTTACAAGAAGTTGTTTATGTTGTTAATCGCTCTGAATGCAACAAGGCAGTTGGTCCAGATAAAATCCATACGAGATCTTAAAGAATGATCATGCGATTAAGATTCTTCATAACCTTTTCCAACTTTGCTTTACTTCTGGTAGAGTGCCCTCACAGTGGGGAAGGGTAGTAATCAAACCCATCCCAAAAAGTTCTCTGTCTGACCACGTGTCCCGTAAATTACAGGGGATTAGTTTATTGTCTACCATTAGTAAGCTTTACTCTGGTATTTTAAATAATAGATTAACGAAATACCTTGATTTAGAAAAAATAATAGTTGACGAACAGAATGGTTTCAGAAAAACAAGAACTTGTCTTGACCATATGTATACACTTAAATTTATCATACGAAATAGAAAAGCTCAAAATTTACCAACTTTTTCTGTTTTGTTGACATAAAAAAGGCTTTCGATTGGGTTGACAGGGACTTACTGTTCTATAAATTGTTGCAAAATAATATTAATGGGAGGTTCTATGAGTCTATTAAAAGTATGTATTGTAACTCTTTATCATGTATTAATGTAAACGGAAACCTTACGTCTTGGTTTGCAACAACTTATGGAGTCAGACAAGGTGATGTACTTTCCCCAACACTTTTTTCTATTTTTATCAATGATTTAGCAATTGAGATTAATGATTTAGCTTTAGGTATCCCAGTTGGTACTCATTAATTAATATTTGTTGTATGCCGATGATATTGTTTTGCTTGCTGAAAATGAGACAAATTTACAAAAGATGATTGACCATCTATAAGATTGGTGCAAAAGGTGGGCGTATGATGATGAACAAGTCCAAAACACAAATTGTTCATTTTCGAAATATGGGACAAATGAAAACAGACTTTATTTTTCAATTTGGTGGTACAAATCTTGATGTAGTTTCTCAGTATAAATATTTGGGTTTAGTTTTGGATCAGTTCTTAAATTTTGAAGTGAGTGCTGAAACCCTAGCAAGTGCTGCAGGTAGAGCTTTGGGATTAGTTATTTCTAAGATACACATGTTTAAGGATTTAAGATATAACACTTTTACAACTGTATTTCATTCTTGTATTACTCCAATTTTAGAATACTGTTCTGCAATTTGGGGCTACCGTTTCTCTTCAAAATGTGAGTCAATTCAAACAGAGTGATTACATATTTTCTTGGCGTCCACAAATTTGCCCCTATACTTGCTATAAATGGAGATATGGTTGGGACCCTTGTCTATTGAGGAATAAATTGAACATGGTAAGACTCTGGAATAGATTAGCAGTTATGCCTGATAACAGAATGATTAAGCAAGTTTTTACTTGGATATCAGTTACAATATAAAAACTGGGCTAAAGATATGTTTGATTTATTTTCAGAAATTGGTTTGCAGGAAAAATTTGGCAATTTAGAGGCTTGTAGTATTCCTGTCATTAAAGATGCATTAAAAACGTTGTATATTAGTAACTGGACATCCCAACTGAGTGAAAAGCCCAAATTGCGTACATATTTGATGTTTAAGACAGAATATGGAATGGAGAAATATTTACAATTTCCCATTTCTAGATCAAAAAGATCACTTTTAGCACAATTGAGAGTTGGTATCTTACCTCTGAAAATTGAAACTGGGCGTTACACGAATGTGCCTAAAGAGGAAAGACTATGTGATTTTTGTCCAAATGTAGTAGAAGATGAGCTCCATTTTATTTTTGATTGCACACTTTACAATGTTATTAGGAAACAATTGTTCTCTAAAGCCAGAAACTTGTGCTCTGTATTTGATTCATTTAATGTACACAGAAACTCAAATTTCTAATGAGCGACATGCCATCCTAATTGGCATCCTATGTCTATCATGCATTTTCAATGAGACAAGAAGCTTCTTATACTTAAATTACATTTCGAACTATTCATATCTATGTACTTTATTTACTGTTTCAGTGTCTTGTAAGCCCTTGGGGCTGGGTGTGGCAACCAAGTTGTTTAAGACCACACATGACACTTTAATAAATAAATATAACATAACATATCTAATCACCTTATTATAGTCAATTACATATATCAACAGACAGGGTAATATATCATAAAGATACGATCGTGGCATAAGCGTGGGGATAAAATGATACATTTAATTATTTATTTATTTATTTTTCTATTTATTTATTTATTTATTTATTTATTATTTATCTATATAATTCATGAATTTATTTATTTAAACTATTATTTATTTATCATTCAATAAGATTAAACTGTAATGTTCGTTTACTGATCGTTTGTTTTTCTCAAACTCTTAACGTCATTGTCGTACATTTGATTTTATTAACCACAATGTATTCTTTTTGAAACCTTCGGATCCCTAGTTGACTAGATGCAGTGGCCTCGAGAAAGTTGATTTTTATACATATTTATGTCATATGCTGATTTCTACAGTGCGAAAATGGATCCCACTCGCACATTTCATCTAACAGGATTTGCATCCTATAAGAGGAAAGAAGCATTAGAGAGAATTATCAAAAAGTCAACCAGCGAACCGTTTAAGGTCAAATTACCGGATCAGATACAGGCCATTGCTAGTCCTGGAGCTCTTGTCCGATTTGAAAGGCAGACAGGTTGGTATAGTATTCTGAAGTCATAGAAATACAACTGTCAAGCCTCAACATACAACATTTTAGTTTTGAATTTCCATGATACATTGTCAGAGGCGACGGCAGTCATGAGGAGACGTTTCTTGATGCGAAAACGTTTGTCTGCAATGCCTGCTATACATTAAGTATCGGATTAACATCGACTCGGCCTCGAAAGAAAAATACTGCTTGCATACATTAATGGAACAGACTCCATAGCTCTCAACACATCACATAGTTCTTAGCATGAAGGATGATTTTCATATTTTCTACATACAATTTCAGATGCTATGTCATTCTTAAGTAACTACAAAAAGGAACATGATCTACAAGTTGCGCCTTGTACCCAGGTACGTGTCTTACTAAGCGATTGCAGTATGTGCGCAGTGTATACTTCAACTGTCACACAGTTTTACACGGATTTTACCGTAAACTACGTCGCAAAACGCCTCAACATCATGTTGAGACAATCAGAAAAATGAGAAATCACAGTCGAATCCAATATCAACATTACTCTCAAATGATGTTTCAAATTAAATTTGAACACTAGCGGACGCTGTAATATTCAAAAGCCAGGAGGAAGTATAGCTATTTGCAGCAAAGACGGGATCGAGTTTAAAGAAGGTAAAAGGTCATCTAAAGTTGTCAAATCGTTTGCAATAAATGTTGGCGCAGTTCACGTCAATATCTATCATAAACTAAAGCTTTAAGCTGTAGTAGCTGAGATACACTGAAGTAGATGAAAGGTCCACCCAAGGTCATCTATAAAGTTTGGGGGCAGAAACGATTACATAAGTACCAGAATGCATGAAACACAAAACCTGTAGACTCTGTAATTACTGAGATGCACGGGTCGGCACTATGTCAAAGGTCATCCAAGGTCATCCCAAATTTTGGAAAAATTTTGGTCCTACATTTAGCAATATCGAATAGGAAGAAATCAGAAGGCACTGTTGTTTGCTGAATTAGTACTATATTGAGTTTGTCAAAGGTTACCTAAGAGCATCCGAACAATTGCGAAAGAATGGCCCTATACATACCTGTAACAAAACCTGTACATCTTATGGTCGCTGATGTACACAGAAGTTGGTCAAAGGTCGTTAAAGGTAATCATAAAAATTTGGAAACATTTTGGTCTCATAATTACCAATATACGATACGAAAAAAAACCTATACTAAATTTGGTAAAAATAATTGGCCCAATACTGTGGCATGTGAAACAAAATGAGACCTCTATCCCTATTTGTTAGCCTAAAATTAGATATGCATATAATTAATGCGGTTAAGGAGGATGGAGGTGACTGTTATTTTCTGGACAAATCCTGGTTATAGATAAACCCTAGTGCATAAACATGAGCCGTCTGGTACTTTCACTGTTGCTGGTCCTAGATATGCGCATACTTAACAAGCTGAAAAATTCTAGCATGGCGGCCATATTTCTTATTTTTTCAAATGTCGTTAATGGTTTTTATTCTAACCATACAGATGAACAATGTACAAAATTTTAGTTCAAACAGCCATTTTCTAATGAAGATATTAGCTGTTCACCTTTTTTCGCAAAAAAATATTGCCTGCCAAACGGCACGACAATCAAAATCCTTATGATTATTTTGTAAACCACCTTTGAGGACAAATACGGATAGTTTTCAATCGGATTCGAACCCACAACATACGGCATCAGTCGCCTAGCTGAGAGGCCACAGACAGAACCACTCGGCTAAATCTCCACTCCCAAAAAGAGTGGTTCAATAGCCGGCTAAGTTGTTACATTTTTCTGACTGAGACCGCTCAACACGTTGTAGAGTTCGTGAAGCACTCACGCACGCATGCTCACTATCATACATCGCACGTACACACTTTATCGAAGCGAAGAAACGAATTTCATCGCTTTAACTGAGCGAACGATAACCTCGGGGACAATTCTGTCCACCAGCAGTGTTACCAACCCAGGGTAGAAAATACGGATAGTTTTCAATCGGATTCGAACCCACAACATACGGCATCAGTCGCCTAGCTGAGAGGCCACAGACAGAACCACTCGGCTAAATCTCCACTCCCAAAAAAGAGTGGTTCAATAGCCGGCTAAGTTGTTACATTTTTCTGACTGAGACCGCTCAACACGTTGTAGAGTTCGTGAAGCACTCACGCACGCATGCTCTCTATCATACATCGCACATACACACTTTATCGAAGCGAAGAAACGAATTTCATCGCTTTAACTGGGCGAACGATAACCTCGGGGACAATTCTGTCCACCAGCAGTGTTACCAACCCAGGGTAGAAAATACGGATAGTTTTCAATCGGATTCGAACCCACAACATACGGCATCAGTCGCCTAGCTGAGAGGCCACAGACAGAACCACACGGCTAAATCTCCACTCCCAAAAAAGAGTGGTTCAATAGCCGGCTCAGTTGTTACATTTTTCTGACTGAGACCGCTCAACACGTTGTAGAGTTCGTGAACAAACTCATTTTTGCCCAATGTGTGAATTCACTATCTCGAAGTACTATTCGTCTTTATGTCAATAGAGTGTCACGCCGCAATTTCAAAAAAAAAATCGATAAATCTAAACATAACGTACTTGTATTTCTTATGTGTCGCAGTAACACGTTTTTCATGTCAAATATGTATCATAAATCACCCCTACAAAGAAACCTTGTTCTGATTTCTCTGTGAAACATTTTCGAACACATTGCCCTGTAAATATGTGTACATCTGTCGCGGAAGTGTAAACATGTCTTCATTTGCATCTCAGCAGTGGTATGTGTCGTACAAAATAAGAGTTTTATGAAGAAAATTATAATTGCAAATTATATATAACGAATATTTGTATCGTCTGCGGACAAAGTATGCAAATAAAATGCTGTTTTCTGCCGATTACTATCATTTAAAAGAGTACTGGTCTAAGTACTGAGAAAGCTCACTTGAGAAGCATGTAAACCGAGTAATCATCTTTCCTTGTTTTATTTCAATATCACTTCAGGTTTTTCGGTTGTGTCTCGCTAAAGTATCCCCGTGGGTGTATAGTCTTTCTGACACAGTGAAACAATATGCCGAACAACTTGGTTTGGAATTCTATGGTACTTATATACCATTACTCAGGGGTGCGGGACATTTTCCCAATATTGGAAGGGCAAATATTATCGTTCCTCAACGCAAGATACAGTACAGGACAGAATGGTAGGTTACTTTTCAATCTTTTCTGTTTTTACTATTATTGTGATATCTGTAATTTCTGGTCCGATTTTCTACCGAATCACTAAATTAACAAAAAATATTTCACTTCTGTTACAGATGTACAAGCAGATGGTGTTTCATTGCAGAATGTTGTGTGGATTTGTGATATACCTCATGGCTCAATTGAACAGCAGCTGCTAAAACTTCTTCGCAAACATTGTAAGGACTTGGAAAACGTATATTTGCGAGGATATGAGGCTATTGCAGTTTTCAAATCAGAAGAAGGTAAAGGCCCATTGACAACTTGCTAATAGATGAACGAAAAATGTGATTACTTATTTTCCTAATAGACCATCAACTAGCTTGGGTACTTTAGATGTGAAAGCAAATCATTTGCTACATAAAAATTCGCATACCATCCGAGCATCAGAAAGTCATTCGGATTGTATCCTCTGTATGCACCATTTTGAGCGTAAAATCTATGACGCCCTTTGTATGAATTTACAATTCATGGGAGTCAATTTGACTTTTATGAAATCATAGACTGCGATAAATTTACAGATTAACGACACCCATGATATTCTTATATATTTCCCAAGGAGCTAAAAAGCTTTTAAAAAAGAAACTTGAGTGGTTCTCAACCAGTCGTCGTTTGAAGGTTCAACCTTGTAGCAGGCAGGTACGTAATGAATTACACTAATGAAGAAAGTAATATTTCTTCTTGGATTCACTTTATGAATTACTCGCATATATGTCAACTTTAGAATACCATTTCTTCTTTCCTTGATGGTTTGTAATGATGACATAAAATATTACATAAATAGCACTTCGACATCGTTACATCTCTTTTTGTATTCAACTGAAGTCATAGATGAGTATATAAAGAGAAAAGGTGTCTGTGATGTGTTAACGGCTTTCCTTATGGCATCAAAATTCAAAATGATTAAAAATTGAAACAAAAGTTGTCTGCAAATTTCAACTTTAGTTTCATATATTCATATCAATTTGAAAGTATTTAGTGAAAGCGTGGGTACCGTTTTAACACAATCTTCATTTCGTTGACATATAAGAAAATTATTTCCTTCATGCTTATACGTAACGAATTACGAAGCAGTGTTGTTTGCCTGAATATCTTTGTACGTTCCTTATTTTTCATGAATCATCGCCATCGTTAAATTTCATATATTTTGATTGATAGATAATTACAATATCGTCAGCGGTGGGTGCCAGATGGCTTGTCGCAGATTACGTACGTGGTGTGAATTAGCAAGATGTGCTAACGTTCGAGAATCTCGTGACTCTCGGGTCATCACCTTCACGGGCGACGACAATGGACTGAGCACCCTTGAAGTGTTGCTAAAACAAGAATATATCGATGATAGCGAAAAGTCGAGAAGTGATTTAAATTCTAAACTCAAAGACAAAGAACGCGATCGTCTAACTTCTGAGGATGGAACCGGTGAGATGAATAGTGAGACAGGCGTAGATCGAACACAAAAGTCTCGTCATTCTTTCCAAACTTGGGAACAGCTTCACGGGAAACAAACCAAACTGACAAATAAATCTTCAAAAGATGAAATAATTGTCCAATCAAGTGAATCAAAAGGAACCCATGGTGGAGTGAAGTTAGTAGATTATAAGGGCTTAGAACTCAAGCTGCCCCCAACAACTCAACCGAACGCTGATAGTAAGTCACAAGGAAAGAAGAAATCAATTGGCAATCATTTGCCTGGCACAACTTCAAAAAGGAGATATAACAATCAAGAAGTATCAGTTGAGCTAGAAGACAAACACAGTGTTGATCGTGAATCTGAAGATAAAATGGGACAGTCGACATCTGCTATAGTTTCTCTCGAGGATTCAATGAACTTTTGGGGCGTTGAGACTTTAATGAATGATATTTTCTCGAAAAATACAAAACCCGAACCAGCTATACAGAACGAAAACACCGACAAATCAAAAACATTGTAGAATAAACACCCAGATATTACAGCACTCCACGAAATGCAGTCAACCAAGAAAATTATTCAGGGCAGGGAAAGCGTTGGCTCACAATGGTCACGACTTTCCTGATGCGACTTTATCGAAACCGTCAGTCGAGCACACCATTTCAGTAACAGAAAAGGTCGAGTTTGACACCGAGGAAATACCGATGGATGAAGACATTGTAACGTTCATGTTTAAGGTGAAGCGCAAGGAGATTGAAGAGATTAAAAAGTCAAATTCTGTGAAAATGTCACGGGATGTAAAACCATTTAGGATCAAAAGACGAACTGATTCCACACAATTCGACGGACCATCCAATGCGTCAAACGATATGAAAAGTCTGTACAAAAGCATCCGCGATAGTGTCCTGACAGATAAACTCAACGTAGGAGACTTAAAAGTAACCATAGTTTCACTTCGTCGCATATTGGAACGTGTCAATGAGGAACAGCCCTTTGTCTACGTGAAAAATAACCTGAACGATTATGAAATTGTTGTCTACGGTGAGGAGAAGCGGCACATAGATCCTGCGATGAAGAAATTAAAGGCATACTTCGAGATGAGGAAGAAAAATGTAAAACACCCGAAGAACGCCAAAGAACAAATCCTATGCCACAGTTCTTAACATCATATTGCAAAGAAACAAGTTCCTCGATCCAACTTGGACCCCGAATATCGGAAAGATTAAGCATATCGTCAAGAAGTGACACCTCTAATTGTACGGGCAGAGCTACAGATGAGAGCACTACGAGATCCGGTGGTAAGAAATCTTTACGGAGAGCTCAAAGTTTGGACGAAGAACTGCAGCTACACCTGGAGAATCGTCACTACAGCTTCACCACCAATGAAGGCTTACGTGTTGTCGTTAAACATGGCGATATTACACAGGAAGTTGTGGACGTAATCGTTAATGCGGCAAATGCGAATCTTGAACACGGGGGAGGTGTTGCAAAGGCTTTAGTGAGAGCAGGTGGTCGCGAGATACAAAGACAATCTAGAGCATGGGTTATGAAAAATGGCCTCCTCAATTTTTCAGAAGTAGCTTTGACTGGGGCCGGAATGCTTAAAGCTCAGGGCATTTTACACGCATATGGCCCAATGTGGGATTACCATGGACCGGCAAGTGAACGCTTATTATGCAAGACAGTGGAAAACGTTTTGCAGTATGCCGATGCTATAAAGGCAAAATCCATTGCGATTCCGGCCATAAGCTCAGGTAATCAGCACTATACAAATTTCTGACAAACACCTCTCAGCTCATGATGCTACACATTTCTGAATTCTGGATGGTGATACTTTATGACAAACTGAAAAAAACGAAACCAGCGAAACAGAAGAGTATGTCACTGGTTAGAGCACTTTTTACAGAGCTTTAAAAAAATAACGGAGATTTTAAAAATTCTTTTATTTATCTTCTGACACTGAGAAACACTGGGGAAGCTGTTGTAGTAAAACGAGTCGACATGAACTATCTACAAACCCTAACCCTAATGATTTCTAGGCTACTCGTGACCACTGCAAGATGCTAGATGTGTACTCTGATGAAAAACGGTAGAATGCACCTCAGGGACATATATTCGAATTTAATACTTTTTTGATATACCACCTCGGGGCCCTTTTTTAATGGTGTGTATAAAAAAATTCATCGTCTTATTTTTTTTGAAAATTTTATCATCCCAATAAAGTTAACAAGGAATGGCGGCCATTTTGAAATTCAAATATCGGTGATTGTCAGTTAATTTGCATCTCTGGTATCAAAGTTTGCATGGTGGCCCCTGATTTTGATTCTTAATTTGATAAAAGAATTGTTGAAATTTCATTGAAGTAAGTTCAGAAAAAAAGTTTGCTCTTTCGCTTTCGAAGTGCGTAATACCATTGACATCAAATTTATGACCACAGTTGTAACTTTTTTCTTTTAACTTTGTGTCGTAGGCGTACATGGGATGTCAAACGATACGTGTGCGAAGGCTATGTATGACGCCCTGATCGATTTCTCGTCTAAGATCAACAAAACTGTGCACCTCGAAGAAATCGTTTTCGTAAACATGGAGCGGACACTGTGCGAGCGTTCATTGTCGAGTTTTCTCTCGCAACATAGCACAAGCGTATGGAGATTTATCAACCAGACCCCAAGTCACAAATACATCGTCGCTTTTTTCATCTCTTCAACCAAGTAATCATAGATCACATTCTCCGGCCGGCCATTATGGAGTAACGTCGCAGGGTTCTCCATTACATTCAACGGGAGCTGGTGGACCTACACTCCTGACGGGAGCTATGTCAAATATAGACTCCATTTCGCAGGATGATGGTATCGGGGATTGTACGATATGTGCAGATGACAATGTCAAACTGAAGAAGTTACTCTGTTGTGGTTTCCTCATCTGTGAAGCGTGCGCTGGCAAGCACTTTGCTAGCAACTCTAAATGTCCGTCATGCCTAAAAGCTGTCGTACCCGTAGACGGAAACCAAACTGTAGCGAAAATGAATTAATGGTCATGACTATTAATTCATTTTGCGATGGTTTCATTTAATTTGTCTAAAAACCGGGGTCGAATATATGCTTGGTCACCCATTGATTTGTATCTTTCAACATGTCAAACAACGTAAGTAGTATCTCGTATCAAACGAAATTCATGAAAATATGGCCGACTTGGTTCCTCTAAGAGGGTACATTTTGACTGTGATATTTATGGCACTGTTTCGATGTAACAACGAATCTCATGTATTGTAATAAAAAAGTTACGAGGAAACATCAAATCTAACTGACTTAAAACTTAATGCTCTTTACATGGAAAAGGAAATTGTTTAAAATTTCCTGAAAAAATCACAATGAAAAAAATTGTGTTGCTGCTATGATAATTTTGTGATATCTCCGTTTAAAACTTGCCCGATAAATATGCCTTTGTACTCTTTATAGTCTTCCATAACACGCATGTGATATCTCCTCTTCTTATCCGCCATTTTTTTGTAAATTTAAGTAATGACTGCGAGAGATGTTTTGACGATGATGCATCATCTGAAAAATGACTTTGGTGTTGCAAAAATGCGTGTCCTTTTACCTTGTAAACTATATAGTTTTTTTGTATTTCTATGGGTCTGACTGCTGATGCACATAGATTATAGACCTACATGTATAAAATCCCAGATTATAACTTTCTGTCGTCCTTTTTTCTGTCGAGAGCGAAAGTCCAAAAAACTTCGATTCAAGTTTTCTGGTCGTCTGCCAAGCGATCCTTGTTTGAATAATGACGACAAAATATATACAATTGTTTCGTTGCTTTTAAGCGTCAAAGAACTACAGACATTTCAGGGGTAGTTAACTTACTGTGAGACAAAGTATTGTCCAGGGCCCATCCATATTCCACAGAGGGGATTAACTGAGCGATTTTGATGGCTTACTGCGCCTGGTAACGTGTGGGAGTGAGCTCGAATCCGATGCAGAAACTGCTGAATTATTTAGCAACAATATTTGAACATGTTGAAAAAATGTTGAAGATGTTGCATTTAAAACCAAAACAAAGTGTACTCAGATACTCACTAAAAGCAGAAGGGGGCGTGTTGACAGTGTTTAGTTTAACAAGTAGATCTCACCTGTTTTGATGTGTAGTAAAGTTCTTCATCATGTATCGCGCGTAAAATAACACTTTTCTTTGTCTGTGTCGTATTACCTGTTATTGTGTATTCGGTTTTATTACGTTGTCGAAACTTAAATTGTTAATCGACAGATTTTATTACTTTATGATTATGTTGTATAGTGGAGCCTTATTTGTAATATTTGTATACAACCCGGCCATCAAAAGTTACAGTTCTACCTTTAGTGTTTATCAATACAATGTTCAAGTAGGCTACATAGATGTCGCAAAGCAATCAGTAGGACAGTTGTTTATGAAAGTGCGTCTTTGCGAAGGGAGAGATGTTGTTAACCTGAAACAGTACCATTCATTCAGAGGGTTTCAGTTTTGTTAGCTGCAGTTAAGTTTGTAGTGAAACTGTGCGCATTAGTATCTACCCGTTAAAGTGGTACGTGCCTCTAAATGAAAGATTATATCGTCTCTCAAATTTTTACTCAAAAAAACTTTACATTATTCTTTTTCATATTCGCATTTAAAATTAGTGGTTGTCGAGCACATTTTGGAAAGTTACCTTGTTGCCGATGTGTTGAACTATAAAATGGCTGTCATCCCTTCAGGCCCTGTCATGACGATTTAGCCAGCGTATGCCAACGTATGAACGATTTGGCGAATACGCTGGGAGTACGTCGAATACGTTATGGGTAAGTTTGTATAAGTTTAGAGCACGCTGAAGCACGCTGGTATACGTCGGAGTACGTCGAGGAGGTCGTCGAAAACGTTTGTGCATGCACAAAACTTTTCGACGTATGCCAGCGTATGGCGCATACGTCCCATAACTTGTTGGTACGTTATGCGCTCGTTAACACACGTTTACACACGTTACTTATAAGTTACTCGTAAGTCGAAAAACGTCGAGATAATTGTCAAGCGTACCCAAAACGTGTTTTAACATATTAGTACGTTATGAATACGCTATGTATACGCCCAAAGTTAAAAGATACATCGTTAGTTCAGCAAGCAAGCGTTTTAGAGAAATTTTGGTACGTCGGCATACGCTGGCTAAATTGTCAAGCTGTGACAGTACCCTTAATTTGTTCTATGGTAAAAAAATGAGTTTAAGTTATTTGTATATACATGGCTTAAAAACTTTTTATAATCGAAAAGTTGCAAATGATTCCACATAAGCGTCATATCAAAACGTAAATCTGTCCTTGAGGCGCGACACATAATAATAATTACAATCAATGTTATCACGACGTGAATTTCTCGTTACCTGTCATTGTCTTTTCATGTATGAGACTAATTTCTATAGACAGAAAATATCATACAGCGACCAACATCCGCCATTCGGCTACATACTGAGTGTGTCCACATATGATATGTTGCTGATAGATAAAACTGTGTGATTTTAAAGTCCCTGTATGGTGTAGTAATTTTTAGAACTTGCATGTAATGCTCTGTCTTAGTTATAAAAATGTCATGTGAATAAAATGTAGATACGCTGAAAAGAATCTCTAGCTCATCATTCCTTATTTGTACCAGACTTATACAGAGTGGTGGAGCGACTGCGAACGACCATTGCAGTCTTAAAGAAACTATGCATGACATACGAATTTCTGCGAGAGCTTTTGCCGACTAAATGAGTTTGTGGTGTGTATATGTGAATATGTACGAATTGATAACAATGAATTTTAAATTTCACGCCTAAACCGAGCATGGTCAGTGATTGGTCAGAAACATCGTTCCACTTATCACGAACACCTCCTATAGTATAACAAATTGTTTATCGGATCTCAACGCTAGTTTAGTACAACTTCAGACGTGAGCTGAGCACAATTACCTTAGTTTTCTAGACAAAGCATATATAAAATTTTCACTGGCGCTTTACACAGTGTTGCATGACTATGCTTTCTCAAAGAAGTAGGAGGGGGTTGTTGGTCTTCCTGACACACTGACGCCCTACCGGTTACTCAAGACAATGATTGTCTTGAGCACCCGGTAGGTCGATAAAATTAAAGGTTGGTGTGGTTGTGGTCGATAAAATTGAAGTATAAGTTAGCACTACATACCTGAGTAGAACAAGAACTTGCATGTGAGTTCAAACAATCACAACCTTCACCGAATATAATACCGGTAGTTAAGGTTCTGATCGCAAATCTGGAATGGCTTTTTATAATTTGATGACCACCGCAATAAGGAACCAGAAACAACGGAGGAAGATTGAGAAGGTGAGAAAACGCATTGTGAACGATTGGGAGGAAGAGGTGGATGCCAAAAGTTGCACTCCAGCTACAGCGCTAGCGTTAGCGAATGAACACAACCACGTCAAATACGTGGAATACCTCTTGAAATACCATCCTTCATCTTGCTTGTGAGTTGGTCGGGTCAGATGCCTTCAAACATTGCTCAGTTATGGTGCCACCCCCGGCAACGTCGACACATGGGGACCAATCACCTCTGGAATACTGTTTGTTGGAGGCGAAAGTGCGATCGGGGTCTGAGGGGGAGCTGTTGGTACAATGCATCGAGTTGCTATTGAGAACGCTAAAAATATCAAAGTTTCGATAAGAGAACAGTTAAAGGAATTGAAGATTGAAAGGGCCAGTGAGCACCTTATACAAAGCATCGAGCTTCCGCACTGTCCGATGCCTCTTGCTCACATAGCCCGCTGTGCGATAAGGGACTGTATCGGACTGGGTAGGCTGCCACACGGTGTCAGCGGATTGCCCCTGCCGCTATTTCTAAAACAGTATTTGACTTTGGAAATGTAACCCGCCATGACAAATGGATGTAGTAAAAATAAGATAATATAAGAAAGCCTTTTCTCACACCATGATTTTACTTTGCAGTTTACCATGTCACTTTTTTGCTTGACTTTATAGCAACACACAATTCTGAGTCCATAATTAGCATCGGGATCAATTGTCATGACCGATAGCTATACTCTGTAAAATAAATGTTACAAATGAATGTTCAGATAAAATACGAAAGCCGTTTGTGACATCATAATTTTACTTTCAAGTTTGCAATGTCACTTTTTGGTTTAATTTATAGCAGTACACAATTCAGTATCGATTCATGACAGATAACTATACTCTGTAAAAATAAATGTTACAAATGAATGTTGTGATAAAATAAGAAAGCCCTTTGTGACATCACTTTCAAGTTTACAATGTCACTTTTGCGTTAATTTATAGCAGTACATAATCATGTGCTGAAAATTTAGTACGGAAATCAATTGTCACAATGTTTGAATGTAGCCTGTAAATTGAATGCTACAAATGAAAATTAAGAAAAAATTAGAAAATCGTTTGTAAAACCATTCATTGTACTTTGAAGTTTGTACTTTTGGTTGAATTTTTAACACAACATAATTATGTGCTGAAACTTTAGAATGAAAATCAATTTTCACAACAGATGAATGTAGCCTGTAAATTAAATCCTACAAATAAAAAATATTCTCGACTTGAGAATATGTGGTACTATGAATGATTATTTTTCCGAAAGTAGCGATTCTGCAAGTTCGTGCAAAGAATCGGCCGACCAAATACTGATTTGTGCGGTAAAATGCATTTTAATTTTGCCTCTCAAAAAGTCTGCAACAAATTTCGTAAACATATGCAGTGTTCACACGTTTATGTTGTGTAGGTGAGTTGCAAATAAGGCGTGCTGTAAATAATGACTGAGTACAGCCATACAGTCAGGACGGAAACAGTGGAATCTATAAATTTCTTGCAATGTTCAAAAATTCATTGGTGGAATAATACTGAATGACTTACTCACAGTTTTGCCCTCCCAAAAAACTACACGTCTTGAAAACTATCATCTGTGTAATGGTTAGTTTGTCTAGTGATCGTCTGTGTTTTTCAGTTTATTCCATTATCTTGATCGTCCTGAGCAATTTTTATGTAACACCCGTGATCTGGACAGACAAAGAGTTTACAAATATCACACAGCAATTCGCTGCTATGAATATGTACCATTATAACGTTTAGTGCCGATGTGTTTGAAGTTCTTCTCGCATTTTTACATCGATGGTATCTATTATAGCGAATCGCTTTTGCATTACTAAAACCTTTTTCACGTAAATCAAAACAACAGGGATTTTTGAATGAACGCTTACAAATGACACATAATTTGCGTGGTTCTTCGGCCGCTGCCTGAAATCGTATGCTTTTACAGTCAAAGCATACGCTGCTGCATTAAAGACGGATCCTATTCTGATATACATTCTTGCATTTGTTGGAGTAATAGGACGACTCTACAAATCAAACATTTATGTAATGACATCGTAGTGCCGATCGTGGTGGTATAAATATACTGACTTGTCTGAGTCTTGTCCTTAATAAAATGATGGTATTGAAGTGACCTGCAGAAACAACATTGATTTGAAAGTCAGGCAATACCTCTCGAAAGTTCTTTATTTTAACAATACCACATATACCAAAATCAACTACGGTCTTCTGATACAAATCGATTGCTAATCGTTTAAGTATAGACCGATCAATTGACACCTGTCTTCATCAGGGTGGGAGGTGGGTTTACCCGCAACAGCAAGCACGGCGGCCAGTATTCACTGGCATCAGAGATTATCTGGATTTTGTTTGAATTATCGAGCGCATGGGTAACAAAAACTAATCGCGATTGATGACTTTAATAGTCATAGGTTTACCACTACCAATTGACACCACAACGTAACTTTATAAAATCACCGACGTTTATCTCAAACTGTGTTTTTTTTGGGGGGTGGGGGTGTAAAACCTTGTGTAAACTTCACTAAAAGGAAAATCAACATCCATACCCCGAATATAAATAAACGGTAGGTTGATGCCCCTATTGGTATTGATCAGGCTGAGCAACTTTCATGTAACACCCGTGATCAGCCCAAGCAAAGGATTTACAAATACCAAACTAAAATTCGTCGCAAGAAATTTTTGAATAACTATTTACAAACGGGGTGTGATTTGCGTGGTTCATCGACAGGGGGGTCATTGTATGCTTTTACAAACAAGGCATACGCTGCTACGTTTAAGACGGCCCCTTTTTGACATGTCCCCTCTTGCATTTGTGACAGTAATAGAATGACTTTAAAAATCCAGCATTTTTGGTAATGACAACGTTGAGATGATCGTGGTGGTACAGAGAAATTGGTGTGTAACAGTCTGGCCCTAAAATAAATGCTCGCATTGAAATGAGTCGTACAAACAACATTGATTTAAATGTCGCGTAACATCTCCTGATTTTTTATCTCGGCAATACCAATATACCAAATTCGACTCCTGCTTTCTGATACAAATTGATTGCTAATCTTTTCTCTATAGGCCTACCAAGTGAAATCTGTTTTCGCTGCGGGTTTTTACTCACTAATAGCGCGCGGCGACCAATATCCGACCACAGCAGAGATTGCCAATTTTTTTTATTTGAATGATCGAGCTTACATTTCCAGCAATCATTGTAATTCAGAGATGTTTACTGCGGCCATAATCGGCATCAGTAATGACTTGTTCGATGGAATCGGTCGCTGTTGCGGCCGTCGTGAACCGGTCAAGGTATAACAAAGTTATAAGTTTTTTGATTGAGGGATACACACTGTGTTTCACATAAGCAAGTGACAAGACCAAGCAGCGTTGTCATATTTCAAGTTCAGGGTCATTTTAATCACAAAAGAAATATAAACACAAACATTACACACATAACACGACAGCCAAAAAGGTCAAAAGTATTCAGTTACAGTATACATTAAAGTATAAACATTCAAACAACAAACTTTTAAATTATGTAATCAAACTGTTCCACTCTGTTGTAGACATAAATCTATTATTGTAAATCCCTTTGTTCATCGAAGTCATCATGCACCCAACTTAAACTTTGAATAAGCAAGTGACAAAACCAAGCAGCGTTGTCATATTTCAAGTTCAGGGTCATTTTAATCACAAAAGAAATATAAATACAAACATTACACACATAACACGACAGCCAAAAAGTCAAAAGTATTCAGTTACAGTATATATTAAAGTATAAACATTCAAACAACAAACTTTTAAATAATGAACTCAAACTGTTCCACTCTGTTGTAGACATAAATCTATTATTGTAAATCCCTTTGTTCATCGAAGTCATCGTGCACCCAACTTAAACTTTGAAGTAATCTCAGCATTTCTTGCGAGTTCATCGATGGCGAGATTGTCCTCGTTTTCTCTTGCCATGATTGAATAATGCGCACGAGATCCATACGCTTGACAGCATCGTTAAAATATAGATACATACAATCCTGTGGTTCCAGCATCATACAGTCATGCTTAATTTGTGATAAATCGCCCCCGTTGCACGCCTCACAACGTTCTTCCGTGATTCTGATGCAGGTTGTCTTCACCTCCTCGGAAAATGCTCCCTCTAAGCCATGCAGCAACTCTTGCTCCCTCAAAACGTCGGTGATCATGGAGTTGTTGGCCGGTGTCGAGTGCATGGACTGGTCATGGACTGAGTTGTCCCGGGGACCGTTGCCCTCATCTTGCGATGGTACTTTCGTCGCCACGCATGCTTGACAACTGCTAGCCAAAGGCTCGTTGAACGCTGGTTTTTGCTGCTTTGGGTTTCTGAGCGGCGTCCTTGCAGTTCCTGAGCTATCGCCCTGTGTAGCATCATCCTTTGTCGGAGTGCGATCACCCTCTCTGACAGTGGTGAAGTGGTGAGAGTAATCCCTTGCTAATTTAGCACGTATAGGCTGCATTGTGGAGATTACTCATAGATATCGCGACGTGACGCAGTAGGCCCTGAAACTCAATGTCAATGTTGTTGTACAGGGTGAATGTAGTACTCACAATGCGGCCGCTATCCTTTATACTGTGAACAGTTGGAATTCAAGATTAATGTTTATCAAGTTAATCCTAATATATTCAGAGTGAGTTGCTCCACTATGTCATGCATTTCTTCAGCCGTAGGGCGTGGTGTCAACAAACGGAAAGCGTCTACCCAAAAACTGGTCACTATTTCTTGCTCTGTTCGATAAATTCCTCTTCCTTTGTGGTATGAGAATAACCTTTTCAATACCATTCTCCGTTCGTACTTTTCTATCTCGTCCACAACAATCGACGTTTCCATTTTTAGCTCACGTGTGTAAACACGTGGGCTATTGTCATAGCGATGTCTGTCTGTCTGTCCGTGTGTGTGTGTGTTAGTGTGGTGTGTGTGTGTGTGTGTGTGTCTGTCTGTCTGTCTGTCTGTTTACACGATAACTCAAAAACGCCTGAACGGATTCAAGTCAGATTTGGTACACAGGTACCATATGCTACTTGCAAGAACTGATTAGATTTTGGTTAGTGTGGCTTGCATATTAATGAAGTTATGCAATATCGTTTTTTTCCGTACAATGGTTTCCCTATGGAGACGGTAATGACAGTGTAGACATATATCAAGAAATATTGCACAAAATTTCATGAAACTTTTCACAGATGACAATCTCAGAACATTATGATGGTACTGTGAGTGTCATGTCAATTACCTTCTCATTTGCATATTTAATGAACTTTTGTTATTAGTGAGATAACTCTGAAATTCCTGTACCAAACTTGATGATACTTGCAACAAATATTGATCTGATATATATCTAATTATACTTTGAAGCATTGGGCAGTGTCAAGTTAATAAATAGGTCATTTGCATATTTTATGAAGTTTTGTAATTAGTCATATAACTTCAATATAACTTGACCAAATGTGATGAAATCTGCTGCAGATACTGATCCGACTGATATCTAACTGTAGTGTAAAGCATTAAGTAGTGTGAAATTAATTAGGTAAGTAGTGTGAAATTAATTAAGGGTTCGAATCCGTTTGGGTTATAGTAAATTTATATGCATATTTAATGAAATTTGTAATTAGGTATATAACTCTGAAATTACGGCACCCAAGTCTTTGAAATTTGGTACAGATACTGTTTTAATAAATATCTAATTGTAATGAGAAGCATTTGGCAGTGTCAAGTTAACAAATAGGTCATTTGCATATTTTATGAAGTTTTGTAATTAGTGATATAACTCCAAAATAACTGCACCAAATGTGATGAAATCTGCTGCAGATACTGATCCGACAGATATCTAATTGTGGTGTAGAGCATTTACTTGTGTGAAGTTAATTAAGGGTTTATTTGCATATTTAATGAACTTTGTAATTAGTGATATTACTCCAAAATTACAGCGTTAAATTTGATGAAACTTGCTACAGATGTTGATCTGATAAATATCCAATTGTACTGAGAAGCATTGAACAGTGTCAAGGTAATAATTAGCTCATTTGCATATTTCATGAAGTTTATAATTAGTCATATAACTCCGAAATAACTGCATCAAATGTGATGAAAACTGCTGCATATACTGATCTGACAGATATCTAACTGTGTTGTAAAGCATTTAGTAGTGTAAAGTTAATTAAGGGTTCATTTGCATATTTAATGAACTTTGTAATTAGGTATATAACTCTGAAATTACGGCACCAAATTTTGTGAAACGTGCTACAGATATTGATTTGATAAATATTCAATTGTGCTATGAATTTTTGAATAGTGTCAAGTTAATTTAGGGATTATTTGCATATTTAATGAACTTTGTAATTAGTGACATTACTCTAAAATTACTGCATTAAATTAAATGAAACGTGCTACAAATGTTGATCTGATGGATATCTAATTGTCCCATGAAGCATTGAGCAGTGTCAAGTTAATTAACAGCTCATTTGCATATTAAATAAAGTTTTGTAATTAGTGATTAAAATCTGAGAGTACTGTGCAATGTTAAAAAAAACCTGCTTCATATAGTGATAACATATATCTTATTGTTCTGTGAAGCGCACTACTATTAATGAACCTGTTGTAAAACACGTGAGCATATTCAGTTCATATCTGGTTTCTATTTCAAACACCCGGTTTTTTCCCCGGTAAGCTTATCAAGAACGTCACACGTCAAGGCGAAGATTATCATACACCCCGCTATGGAATGAGTGTTTATCTCTATGACTTGTTAATTAAAACAATGCTACACAGCTACACAGCGCCGATGTTTGTAAATTAAAATGAAGAAAGTGTATACAAACACATATAAACACGCATTATTTGTATTAATTTTAAATTAAAGAAAAGCAATGTCCCGCGTTAGAAAAGACACTTCATCATACATCTTGCCAGGCAGACGCGTGATTGTGCCTTGAGATATTACTTAGGGTTATTCAATACAATAAATAGTAATCACACTATTCAGTCAATACGGATAGTTTTCAATCGGATTCGAACCCACAACATACGGCATCAGTCGCCTAGCTGAGAGGCACAGACAGAACCACTCGGCTAAATCTCCACTCCCAAAAAAAGAGTGGTTCAATAGCCGGCTAAGTTGTTACATTTTTCTGACTGAGACCTCTCAACACGTTGTAGAGTTCGTGAAGCACTCACGCACGCATGCTCACTATCATACATCGCACATACACACTTTATCGAAGCGAAGAAACGAATTTCATCGCTTTAACTGGGCGAACGATAACCTCGGGGACAATTCTGTCCACCAGCAGTGTTACCAACCCAGGTAGAAAATACGGATAGTTTTCAATCGGATTCGAACCCACAACATACGGCATCAGTCGCCTAGCTGAGAGGCCACAGACAGAACCACTCGGCTAAATCTCCACTCCCAAAAAAGAGTGGTTCAATAGCCGGCTAAGTTGCTACATTTTTCTGACTGAGACCGCTCAACACGTTGTAGAGTTCGTGAAGCACTCACGCACGCATGCTCACTATCATACATCGCACATACACACTTTATCGAAGCGAAGAAACGAATTTCATCGCTTTAACTGGGCGAACGATAACCTCGGGGACAATTCTGTCCACCAGCAGTGTTACCAACCCAGGATAGAAAATACGGATAGTTTTCAATCGGATTCGAACCCACAACATACGGCATCAGTCGCCTAGCTGAGAGGCCACAGACAGAACCACTCGGCTAAATCTCCACTCCCAAAAAAGAGTGGTTCAATAGCCGGCTAAGTTGTTACATTTTTCTGACTGAGACCGCTCAACACGTTGTAGAGTTCGTGAAGCACTCACACACGCATGCTCACTATCATACATCGCACATACACACTTTATCGAAGCAAAGAAACGAATTTCATTGCTTTAACTGGGCGAACGATAACCTCGGGGACAATTCTGTCCACCAGCAGTGTTACCAACCAAGGGTAGAAAATATGGATAGTTTTCAATCGGATTCGAACCCACAACATACGGCATCAGTCGCCTGGCTAAAAAGGCCACAGACAGAACCACTCGGCTAAATCTCCACTCCCAAAAAAGAGTGGTTCAATAGCCGGCTAAGTTGTTACATTTTTCTGACTGAGACCTCTCAACACGTTGTAGAGTTCGTGAAGCACTCACGCACGCATGCTCACTATCATACATCGCACATACACACTTTATCGAAGCGAAGAAACGAATTTCATCGCTTTAACTGGGCGAACGATATACCTCGGGGACAATTCGGTCCACCAGCAGTGTTACCAACCCAGGGTAGAAAATACGGATAGTTTTCAATCGGATTCGAACCCACAACATACGGCATCAGTCGCCTAGCTGAGAGGCAACAGACAGAACCACTCTTCTAAATCTCCACTCCCAAAAAAGAGTGGTTCAATAGCCGGCTAAGTTGTTACATTTTTCTGACTGAGACCGCTCAACACGTTGTAGAGTTCGTGAAGCACTCACGCACGCATGCTCACTATCATACATCGCACATACACACTTTATCGAAGCGAAGAAACGAATTTCATCGCTTTAACTGGGCGAACGATAACCTCGGGGACAATTCTGTCCACCATGCCAGCAGTGTTACCAACCCAGGGTAGAAAATACGGATAGTTTTCAATCGGATTCGAACCCACAACATACGGCATCAGTCGCCTAGCTGAGAGGCCACAGACAGAACCACTCGGCTAAATCTCCACTCCCAAAAAAGAGTGGTTCAATAGCCGGCTAAGTTGTTACATTTTTCTGACTGAGACCGCTCAACACGTTGTAGAGTTCGTGAAGCACTCACGCACGCATGCTCACTATCATACATCGCACATACACACTTTATCGAAGCGAAGAAATGCATTTCATCGCTTTAACTGGGCGAACGATAACCTCGGGGACAATTCTGTCCACCAGCAGTGTTACCAACCAGGGTAGAAAATATGGATATTTTCAATCGGATTCGAACCCACAACATACGGTCTCAAATATAATCATACCAGTTTATGTAACAGTGGGGACTCTTCAAGTGATCATGTCAATTAGCTTACGTCATATGCTAATGAAGTGTACAATACTCACAGTCATTAATATGTAATTATGCAAATGTATTCATGTATGCAGATATGCTAATGAAGTGTACCATACGCACACCCTCCACTACTAATATATCACAATTGAATCACATATATATCTTATATGGGTATACTAAGGCCTACATTGGATAAAAAATAAAAACAGTTCGCCGCCGGCTCGTATACGTACAAAGCTGGGACACAGGCTACCCAGACAGTATTAATAAGCTTATTATTGAGTTTTTCTCACGTTTTCTCTATCAGTTAATCTCCTTTTCTTCATCACAGTCCCTGTATGGATATAGGGACTGTATCTTCATGCTCTGACTGATCGGAGTAAATAAAATAAACGGTTATATAATCTAACCTAGCCTCTTAACCCTTTATTCATTTTACACCCATTACAAAGACGTTATCTCTCATATACACATCTTGTAATTAATTAGTCAACACAACTAATTATGCTAATCCGTGGACTTATCAGGGATTTACGGGTTGGTCAACATCGCGAAAGATAGGAAAGGTTACTTTTTCATTTCTCTATCTTTCATTCTCTATCTTTGCAATGTTGACCAACTCTT
The DNA here is from genome assembly GCF_041260155.1 of Ptychodera flava. Taxonomy (NCBI): domain Eukaryota; kingdom Metazoa; phylum Hemichordata; class Enteropneusta; family Ptychoderidae; genus Ptychodera; species Ptychodera flava. The sequence goes on from NC_091940.1 coordinate 34,110,434, forward strand.
GATAAGTTTGCTAGTATCCATTTCAACTTAATGGACAAAAGTCACATCGTGAGGTGTCGCAATTCTCAAACTACCAAAAATATAGTCGTTGTGGACTTACCAGGTGGGAATGCAGAGAAATACTTAGAAGAGCCAAGCGTAGAATTTTATATTAAGTGGAGATAATTTGTTTGAGTTCCTGCCAGCCTTATCCGATGCATTCTTTGAAGTTTTATCGCCCTCGTTCACGCTGAATATTCATAGACGTGGTGGTTATCCGGTTCTCGGGGCCTGATACCACGTCAAAATTTGTATGGGCAAAAGCTGGAATATGGTGGATATGCTATTTTCATGTCTGATTGCAATCTTCCGTGAAGTTTTGTGCTAATTTCTGTGCTTGAATTTCCTCGAAACTGTTATTTCCGTCCTTGTGTCCTCGTGGCAGGTTTACTTCCAAGGAACGAGCATATCGGCAATCTATCACCTTTTGATATTAAGAATTGATTACCTCTTTCCTTATTTTATTTGTTGTATCTGATTGTTCCTACCATAATTGACGTATTTATTATCCCCTTTTGATCTTTAATTGTATTTGTGAACTTTGAAAGACGCACATAGGTGAATAAATGTATATTCCCAGTACCCAAAGTCACCCTAGCATTGAAAAGTTAGTTGTAAATCAGGCTCGATTTGAATGACGTCATGCAATCAAAAATGGCTGCTGCCACAGACGCTATTGTTAAACTAAAAGAGTAAAAGCAAATAAAAGTAGCCTCAGAGTGAAATTCTAGTTTTTGTATTAGAATGCATACCTTTTTCAAAATTATTCACACTCTATTTGATTAAAAGACGATATTACTACTGCTATTTCTGACAAGTATTATGCATGCAAGAAAAACGACGTTTTAATTAACCTGAAATATACATGGTCGTTGACTGTTAATATGTAACGCTCTTTCTTTCTTTTTTCTTTCTTTCTTTCTCTTTCTCTCTTTTTCTTTTTCTTCTTTCTTTCTTTCTTTTTTTCTTTCTTTATATTTATTTATTTATTCTAAAGGATAACCCATTTACAGATACCAACTGAGTGAAGGTTTTCCGAGTTTGGCCGTAATCTTCTACGGGTCCTATATAATTCATAAAAAAGGCTGTGCAGATCAAAAAAAATAAATAAAAACACTTAAAAGAATGGGGGAAATGAGTCAGACATAAAATAAAGAGCAGCAACAAAATAAAAATTACGATTAAAATCAGCTATTTGTCAATATTATCTTTAATAAAATGCTTCATTTCGGTTTTAAAAGTCGCAAGACTTGGACTCCATCGAAGATTCCCTGGCAGTGATTTCCAAATCCTGGAAGCATGCATAACAAAAGATCTCTGACCAGACTCGGTTCGAAACTGGAATTTGCAGTTTGCGCGTAGAGGCGCGTGTAGGATAAGTATGGACATTCATTAATGAACAATCATGTCAGCAATACAAGTTGGAATAGAATTCTCGAAATATTCAAAGACAAAAATACACGTAAAATAAAAAATACATTGTTTTACAGAGAGAACATCGGCGGTTTCCAAACTGTGTTTACTCGAAATGTCAAAATCTGCAGAAGGAGGGCTCAGTCAACATAACTTTGGTTTTTCTCGCAAAAGTAACCATACCGTTACTTTGGACCCAGTTGTTAACAGAGATTGCGTTATTTTGAAGTGAATTATTAACTTGGGAATTTGAAGAAACAGATGAAAGAAGAGTCTGGTCATCAGCGTACATGTCTAAGTTACAATTACAAGTTAGGGACAGTGGTAAATCATTAAACAGAAAAGGACCAAGTGTTAAGCCTTATGGTACACATGTATAACTTTTGCGCTTTCTGAGATATTACCCCTGGACAGGAAATCTGTGAACGACCAGATAAGTAAGATTTGAACCACTTTAGATTTTTACCTTTCAGCCCATACAGGGACAATTTCATAAAAAGAATGCCGTGATCAATAAAATCAAATGCTTTAGAAAGATCTCGACAAAGGACTGCAGAGATACGACCATTGTCAATATTTCGTACAAAATCGTCACACATACGTAGTAAAGCTGTTGCAACAAGTAATGTTTTCTGAAACCTGACTGCTTCTAATAATGAAAACTTCTATCAGTCAAAAATTACAAAATTATTATGAACATGATTTTCCAGAACTTTTGAAAATCTGGTAAGATTGAAATTGGTCTACAATTAGACATTTCATTAACATTACCAGACCCCTTATAAATCGGAACAACTCTTGCACATTTGAAAATATCAGGGAATGTGAATATCAATGCTCAAATTTAACTATTTGGTAAGAGACAATGAGATGACAGGTGCACCAACGCGCAATAGCGTAGCGTTAACGTTATCAACACCTGTGGACTTAGCTTGTAAGGGTGCCTAATTTGATGTTAAATAAGGGATGTCAAAATTTACATTGTCAAGTTTGCCAATGGAGAGAAATCTAGATTATTGTTGACGGAAACATTAAGAGAACTTGAAATATTCGTGAAGAAGGAATTAAACGCATTAGCAATAACAGAAGGGGCCGAAGCAAGGGTACCGTCAACTAATGTGGAATTTTCTTTTGCACGTTTTATTTTGCAATGTTGTTGTAAATGTTCCAGACTGCCTTAGGTTTGAACCTTTACTTCTCAGTTCTTGCAGAAAGTACTAGTGTTTTGATTTTTCAATCATGCGAAAAACTTAAATCTTGCCCATCTATACTGAGAAAGTTTGCTAGGGCCCGATTTCACTTGGTTTAGCAGAGCATCTCTTTCATGCATACATTTAAAATATCGGTATTCATCCATTTAGGTTGCCTAATGCGTTTAATTCGTTTTGCAATAAATGGAGCGTGAATGTCACAAATTTTGTTAAACATGGGAAACCAAATTCCCATCGCAATATTTACATTGTTACAATATTTACTAAATTCCATGGTGCATTACAAATATCAAGAAGAAATAAACAGTGGTCGAAATTGGTAAAAGTAAGTTAACTTTAGTGAACATATTTCAGGACATTTTATCTTTGTACCACCACTTACTATCATGGTTCATGATGGTCCTACTTGACTTGATGTCCCTGGACCTGGTAATGTATTCCCTTGTGTAAAAATTATCATTGGAACAGTTTAATGTCATATGTTGAGGATAACCAAATTTGCGTGTAACATGAAGCAAAAGTTAATACTAATTAGTAAAAGAGCCGCTCCATTTAATCATAAGGAAAATGTTATTTTTGTCCTCACAAATGCAATATATTGAAATTCGGTAAACAAAAGGCTTACTTGCTAGAAGAAAGTAATAAGTAAGTAAACATTGCTTGTGCAGCATAAAAATCTAATTCTCTGAAAAGGTCTATACTATTGTAAAAATGACATTCACTCAATATCATAAGTACTTGAGTGCACAGTATTCTGCTTCGTGCAAAGACATGAAAACCATTATTGACCTGCAGACTGAGCAGTGCTCAGAGGAATAACATTCACTATATCAGTTGGTTCTAATTTTACATTTTTATTCTAAGAGAACAACGAAATATCGTGCAGAGCAATGGGGCATAATAATGGTGAGTATATGAGTACATGGACTTTTTTTTTAAGCTCAACAAACTACTATCTACGCATTTTTTGGAACTGGGTCGCCTAATCAAAGACCGTGTTTCATTTCCTTTTCAGGAGCGACTTTGCTGTCGATACGAATTATAAGAAGAAATGAAGAAACTATATAACTTCCGAAATATACAGAAAATGTTTCCCCAAATTAATTTTTTTTTTATTCACACAATAACCAATAAACGTGTTGGATCACAGAATAAGAACAACTATATAGTGATTGTAGCAGTTCTATTAAGATAGTAGACGCCTCGAAATTAGAAGACTTGAACTTTTGCTGAAATATTCCGCATCGACACTTTAAACTATTCGATTTTAAAATTAAGAATAAAAAGTAGGGGTTACCGAGCAAAAGTTTTTACTAGAGAAACAAATGATACTTGATATTCACCGGCACTTGAAATACAAAATAGCTACAATGTCCATGTTAACGCAAAGGGGACATATTTTTTTTAAACCTACCGTTTACTTCATGAATTTCAAACGTGCCCCTACAAATGGTAGGTTATAACAGTAATGTTAACGTTTGAAAGTCCGAATATCTATCCCCAAAGGTGCATTCTGCTTTAAACATGGCTGTCGCTCATTATCAGAGTAAGCTACGGATTCACGACGCTTCAAAGACTAAATACAAGTAGCTCAAAGATTTCTCCGCTGAATTAGTATTGACCAATTGACGTATTCAGCTCTTAATATTTTCAATGTGCCCTGAACGAGTTTCCAACATAGATGGCAATATTGTCAAAAAAATGCCAATAAAGGCAAAACATTTTCTATTTCTTTTTTTGAAATCACAAACAGACATTGCAAAGTCTTTACAATATAGTGCAGGTACCATTTTCTTATCTATCTTGTTGTGGATGTAAATTTCAAATGCAGCGCTTTCATTTTTTTAATTTGAAAAGTTTTCATGCAGGAACAATTTTTTCACATATGTCTGGAAAATAAAAATAATAGAACAATTATACATGAATGATGCTCTCGGCATATTTGATTTAAAATCATAAATCGCGGACCTTATGTACCTTTTGTGTAGGTTCTCTTCAATTAAGTTGTTATGCATGGTGTAGATGCTTTATTCTAACTCTCTTTAGGTGTTTTATTAAGGAACATTACTTCAATACCCTGTTCTATTAGTTCCAATAATACTCAATATTAAGGTGTGTATTGTGGAAGTTGAGATTATGTAAAATACGAATTACGAGTTAAGGGTTGGTATTTAAAATCCTGAACTATTGTTCTGACCAGTTAAGGGTTGGCATTTGATTCAAAAACTGTTTGTCTGATAAGTTGAGGGTTGGCATTCGAAATCCCTGAACTGTTGCAGTTAAGGGTTAGCATTTGAAAGCCCTGCACTGTTTGTCTGACCACTTTAGGGCTGGCGTTTGAAACCCTGAACTATTGGTCTGACCAGTTAAGGGTTGGCATTTTATTCAAAAACTGTTTGTCTGACTACATGAGGGTTGACATTTCAAATCCTTTAAATGTAAGTCTGACCAATTGAGGATCGTTATTTGAAATCCCTTAACACTGGGTCTGACCAGTTAAGGGCTGGCATTTGATTCAATAACTGTTTGTCTGACCAATTTAGGGTTGACATTTGAAATCCCTGAACTGTTGGTCTGACCAGTTGAAGGTCGGCTTTTGAAAGTTCTGCACCGTTTGTCTGACCACTTTAGAGTTGGCGTTTGAAATTCCTCTCACCTTAAAGGGTTGGTGTTTGAAATCCCTGAGCTGTTGGTCTGACCAGTTAAAGGGCGCGAAGCTATGGCGGCGTTCAGTGTGTAAGTGGACACCAAACAGGCAACACAAGGGTACACGCTCCAGAAAATGCCTCTTTTTCGTTTTTTCCTGTCCCAAAAACGCGGACAGACTGCCAAGCGGTCAGAGCGAAGCTGCTGCCGATCGAACATAGTGGTTTATTCAAATTATAACGTGACTGGAAGACGATTCGGGAATTCGAGCGTTGTTGGTGGGGAATCTATGACCGTTGGCGATTTGAACCGACTGTCAATCGAACGCTCGTATAAACTCTGATTGCAAGGTTAGCAAAGGAACCAAAAGGTTGAGATCAGTTTGTGTAATTACTGTGTTATAGAAATCAAACATCGTACTGGCCAAGTGTTTGAATGGGAGGAGAACTCCACTTATGCGAGAACCTGGGATTGAAAATTGCGGCTTAAAGGGTTGGCATTTTGAATTTCTGAACTGTTGGTCTGACCAGTTGAGGGTTGGCATTTGAAATCCCTTACTGTTTGTCTGGCCAGTTAAGGGTTGGCATTTTAAAGCCCTGAACTGTTTGTCTTTTGGCATTTGAATATAACCCAGTGATGTATCGTTGGGTTTTATTCATTTCAGCCACTGTAATTATAACTTCAAGAGTGCAGTGCAGGTAAGATAAATATGGGAAAATATTTCTAGAACCATGTTCAGGGCTTATAGAGCGACCAAGCAAAGATACTGACATTCTCTATCAGTGCTGCCAAAATTTAATTTCACTATGGATTTATTTGCATAAAACGTAAATTAGACATGTCGGTTGGTAAAATAAATGCCATTTCAAGTTTTATCAAGTCAGAAATTTTTTTTCTTGTCAATAGACATTTGGCGGAAATGCAGCTATTGTTGCCACTGGCTCGTGCTTTCAAATTGGTCTTTTCCCTCACTAGGCCAGCGTAATGAACGGTATAGTGTGAAAATATACTTGTCCATAGTTGTGGCTTCATAGGTAACTTATGTTCATCATGGCCAACTCATTACTCAATCGAATGGCTAAACAAAAGTTCAATGTGTTATATGAACGTGATACATAATGTAAATTATCCAGACGAACAACATAAATGGGATTGCGCTATGCATATGACATACCGTCAACATTCAACAGTGTTATTCAATGTACATACCGTCAACATTAAAATCAACGTTGCAATAATTAGTAAGCAAAAACTTCGAGTATTCAGGTAAATAATCCTCCGCACAGAGGTTCCAATAACGTGACCGTTTTGCAAATGTCAGCGATAAAATGGGCTCTTGGGTTGATAACTACTTGATAGTTAAGCTTACCATTGTTCCGTTCATCCTCGTAGACCTTTCGCGCTAATGTGAAGCTGTCGATATAATGTAGGAGTAATTGAGCTATCAAGAGTAAATAATGTCACGTTGTACGTTCCATTTCCAAATACCAAGTATTATATTCAGCCAATCTATAAGTTCCTTGAAAACGTTTTATGCTGTCAATAGTAACAAAAAAAAGAATATACTATTCAATGGAAGTACAATTTCATAATGCTGAAGAAGTACAGGTATTCTTAATTGAATAGCAGTGTTTAAAATAAACAGAATAACACAACACGTAACAATAGGTGAAAGGAAAAGACCAACTTTGGTTTGCAACCATTCTTCGTACCCTTGACCTTAAGGTCAACTACCAAATATTAAAAGCACGTTCATATTAACCCTTTCACCACCATGGTTTGTCCCAATCCGTTGTTTTCTATGGTAAAGTTGGACCTGTATACAGGGAACTGGGAGTGAAAGGGTTAATATACCGGAGGAGATTATGGTGAAAACATTCATACATTGAATGTAATGATATAATCTGGACAAGCCTGGTTGTCATAAAACATGTCAGGGTTCTTCGCTTTGTCTGCAACAGAGCTGTAGCGGTCCCCTGCGTTGGACTTGTCTTTGAATGGAGGGGCAATCAGATCTTTCGAGCCTTGCGCATATTCGCCAACCAGAACACTGACCTCAAATATCCATTTATTGCCATTACCGTCTGCCGGCGAGTATTTATCTTGTATCGAGTATGTGGAATTTACGGCAAAGTATGTACCCCTTCCGAATTACGTACCACCTAAGATACAAAATGTAAATATTACAATTTCAAGCCGCATTGTCGTTCTGTGATGTGTTTACATTTTAATATGACGCCAATATGTAATAAGATCCTCCAATAATGGTGTGATCGCACAACATTGGAAAAACGCGGATCGTTCAAGGTGAGACCCTACGATCCGGAAATTGTTCGATCATGTTCCATTCACACATCTGAAGGTGTATCATCTGCTTTGGTGTATTGTCGTTTTGATTTGTACTTTTCTAGGGAGATCACACGAAGCAAGGTTACGCGTTCGTACCGTCTAGGTGAGATTCCAAAAATGCCATTTCCGAACGTTCAATCTTCGGAGCTTACAACTCATTGAGCCATTGAAATGCAATTTCGGATGATCCTTGGGTAAAAGATAATATGTAACAAAATAAAAGATTGTAAATCTGGTTCCGCAAACTACTGAATAAGCGTTCTTTGTCAGATGAAGTAATTTTGCATCTAAAGGAGCAGGACATCTGCTTCTTTCATGTCACCGAGTAACCGAACGTTTTGTTTTAACAGCCAATTCTCAATATGACGGGTGATTACCGTAACAGATCAATACAGATGTTGCATCATTAATATCGAATTTATAGAAATGCAGCTTCGCTGCTCCGATATGAATTCCTGTTCTTAACATTAAAATGAATTCCAATAAATATTTCCGGTTGATTACTGGTACCTACACAGCTGTTAAGACAAAGTTTGGCTGTTGTATCCTGTATTTGCTTGACGATACCGAGAAAAAATGATGTGTGTAAAAGTACGTTTTCAGGATTTATAGAACTGGTCTACAAATTTGTCAATACATTAGAGACATGATAAACCTTACTGAGGACTCTCCATGGGTACAAATCGTAATGAAGCATAGTATATCTCAAGTACTGTGCAACGGATCAGTGTCATTTTGCAATGCAAATAGGTGGGGACTTCATGGCGTCTATGACAATATGACTTCAGCACATTGATTTGACGCGACGGCGGATATAAGACAATGTTAACTAAATCGTTGTGTTAAGCGAATTAATATAAAAAAGAATGTGATGATCGTAAATTCTTACACTGGTATGCAGATAAGAATGGACAGTGAAATTGATCTAGATGATGTCACTCTTGTGTAATTGGTTTGTAAAGTTGTTCCAAAACTTGCCTCAGAAGTTGCACTGAGTTGTTATAACTGCGGTGAAAATCAAAGAGCTTTTATGGACCCATAATAAACACACCAGGGAGTACACTTTGAAGTGCACTTCACATACACAGACTCATATTACATTCCTTATATACTGCTGCTTTGAGTTACATTGTATCACAGCCAAGTCAGAGTCTAGTTGTCATTAGACTCTTGTTGCCTTTGCATTGTATGAAGTTCTTTGGCAAAAAAATCATGATCTACAAGAAAAGAGGTGTACATACACCAGAAATAATAAGTGAGAAAGTTGTTGAAATGTACGGGGATAGAAAGTCAGGAAATCTTTACCCTACACACACAGACACTAATCAGTGTCTACTTTATTGCTTTATATCAACAATTACAGCAGAAGCCTACTGTGAAACAACACTATCATCCGTCTGTTGTTTGCCGCAACTCAACTAAAGTTACCGATCCTGTAGTAAATTTCGAAACAACTTTACAAACCAATTACACAAGTGTGACAACATTTAGATCAATTTCACTGTCCATTCTTATCTGCATACGACAGTAAAGTTTCTGGCATGTACATCCAAGGCCCTGGTAGTTGATTTAGTGGTCAGAAAAGAGTAACATTGCTATGGAAAGAAAAATATATTTATTTAAGTAAACGTACATGTGTATGACCCGAACGCAATACTGGTTCCACTACAAACAAGATCTGAATGATACACTTCATGCTCTTAAATCGCTTTTTAACGACCTTTTAGGTCAAATAACAGAATCATGTAACACGGTCTATTTGTATTATCCACCACTGTAGGTCGTTTGACTGCACGAGACAATTCCCTCCAAAGGCAGCGAAACTGATCTCGTAAAATATTGTACATTAAAGGACTATATCTGTTCAGTTCGTGTTCGATGGTTACCGAAGACTATTTACCCCATCTCCTATTTCCGGGTCGCAGACTCCAGCCACTGTCAAAATAAGTTTCTTGCAGGGAACACTGCCCGGATCGGTGGCAGCTATATCACAACTCTTCACGGTTTTATCTGCTTACATGGATTTGTGAAAACAAAAAAAAATCAAAATGGGGTCAAACATTATCGTGTCATCGAGACTCATCTACCAAAATACAATTTTATTTAAAAGATAAATAAACCATGAAACAAATATTGAAGTGTCACAAGAAACTACACAACCATGTGATATCAAACTGCGCAATGATTGGTTTGATGCTATAGATCTAGTTTCAAAAGAAGTTCTCATACTTTTCATGACTTCGATAATTTTTTTCAATTTTTGCTAACTCACATCTTCAATTATTTTGCCATCCTTGCCAATCATGATTTAGCCGCAGCACTTCCAAGGCTAAGGTCGTCGCTACAGCTCAGTTCGTATGCCTGCAATTCAAACAAGTTATCAGAATAATATATGTAACTATTATAATTCATTCTTTCTTTCAATTGGATGCACAAAGACAATGACGAAAATTTCAATAGGGTGTTGCCGTGGGTCCAAAAACTTGTCGGATGCAAGAGAAGTCTGACTTCAAGCTAAACAACTGGGTACATAAACAATGCATTTTCCCTAATACATACAAACACAAAGATGCAACTCTAAAATTGAAATCAAGATATTTGAAAAAGTAGCAAAGCATTCTGTTTTTACGTAACCAGTTTACAAATGGTAAATTATATCTTTAGGATTTTCATAAACTTTCGTCAGCTATATTACTTACTAAAGCGTAATTATAACCCCTTCCTTTATGGTATTGTACTTGCAGACACAACGCTGCCAGCAGCGCTGACCTTTGCTCGACCAGAATGAATTGATAGACTTTTCAATGTGCCCTGTCGTCACACAATAAAAGGAAAAATCAATATTGGCGGAAACGTTGATGTAACTAATGTTGACGAAAAGACATTGACGCGCGTGTCAAGGATCTCACAATTAAGTGTTTGATACAAAGATATGACTGTTCCATTGATCGATTTGTAGATGGATCGATGGATCGATGGATCGATAAACAGATAGATTTGTTGAATGATTGCTTGATTAAATTGATCTAAGTATATATCACTTCGATTTATTCATTGGTCGCCAGAAAAAAAGTTTTGTGGAAAAAAATTAGCCATTATTGACATTTATTTGGGCTTATCACGTAAAAATGTGATAAACAAAACTTATTTTGAATGTGACGGACGGTTCACGACCTTCTTCTTCTGTAACTCCTTCGTGAGAAAACCAATGTTGCATCCTTAAGAACATGAGCGGTTCCCTCATCCATGTCTACTGTCAAATGTATGAACTCTTCGGTGATAAACTCCTTGACAAGTTTTGCCTCTCCTCTGTCCACCGCCAGAATGATGACTTCTTCATCCTGCACATCCTCAGCAGTATTGATGTCCTTCCTCCTCAGGTAACTTGAGATATATTCCTGACCTCGACCGCTACTGATGATTGCCAACCTTTGCTGGTGAATACCGACATGAGTGGTGTTACTTGACTTAACACGGCCACCAATTCCAGCCGTCCTTTGTCTACTTCACTTTTATATCCTCTCAATCTTATTTCACAGTTCTCTGGGTCACTCTCAATATCAAGAGAAGGGAACATTTTGCTGATGTCATCCGCATATCTGCCAAAAAGTTTCATTTTACCTAAGGTCGGGAAAGTATTTTTTGCGCTGGTTTTGGTGGCTTCAAGTTCGACTTTGCCTTATTTCAGCTCTTTTACTTGCTGACTCATCTTTGACTTTGCCGTGTATACGCAGCTGGCAAGCCCAGTAACTGTGATGTGACAATCAGATGAATTGAACTTCACCTCCAGCGCAGATGGGTGGTCCTTGAGGAGACTGTCTTGAATGTCAAGACAGGCGTTTCTCACAGTTACCCAAAACTTCTCGTCTACTTGGATGTCTGTCGTGTCATAGCCTTGAAGGAAATCATCTACTGCTTGCTCACTCTTGTTCTTCCAAATGTTAAAACTCTTTAAGTTTTGAAAAGTTTTTTGGGATTGAATCTTACACTGTGAACTTCCTGCTTTCCACTGCGGTTCACTGTCGACGAGTCTTGCAGCACAGATGAAGCGTGTGTGATGATCTTTATTGTTAAAGATGAGGGTCATTATATCTTTGTCAACATGCATTATGAATTCACGATCAGGTTAGGCTACTTTTGGAGGAGGTTCCTCGGGCATGGGGGTATAGATGTGAGCGCGGGGCGTCAGCGGGGTCCAGTGAAGAGGGGAACTTAGTGACGACTTTTTCTCGAAGTAGCTGGGTCATCTGGTACCATTGATATGAAAGAATCTGAACGAAGTGGCTCAGGTGGCGCTGTATCCATGTCAGCATGTGCGTGTGCGGCAAGCCAGGTCTCACCTCGGTCAAAAAAACTTACAGGGAACTATCGCTAAGGTTTTCAGCAGCATATAAGGTTGTACCGAATACATGATGTTCACGATCAAGGACAGAGTCTATCACTAAAGAATGAAAATGAAAGTATAACAAAGACACTTCATGAAGACGAGACTGCAATTTCGATAACTCGAACGAACCAAAGCTAAACTTGACCAAAACCTCTATACGACAAAGCACCTTAAATTGACATTAACCAAACTTGCAATTGACTTTGACCTTTGGCAAATATGGGTGACTTGCACCAAGCAATATTGCTCGAAATAGACCTACTATTTGTTGGGTTTGGCTTCTGCCCTACTGTGATTTTCCCTCTGACCCACTTTACCTGCCAATACGACCAAGCAAATGCAGGGGAATACAGCATACATTAACCACTTGTGGAGTGTCACCTGAATCTCTCCCTCGGAATCCGAACGTGTCTATCATTTAAGGTAGTACGAGCCTTGAAAGTGAAAGACTTAAACTTTTGCTTTGAGTCTTTAACTATCCTCTTTCAAAATCAAGAATACAAATGGGGGTCACCGTGCAAATTTTGGAACTAGATATACAAATTACCCTAGATTTACCAAAGATATCTGAAATTTAAAAAGGGCCGCCACCCCGTGTTACTCTATGGAAAAAAATGTAATTTTCAATTTTTGAAAAACTAAGACGCTAAAATGTTTTGTTACACGAAGAGCTTTAAATGAGCCCCAACGAGTGGTAGATCAGAAAAGAATTGTAAATGTTTTCAGTCCGAATATCTGTCCCATGGCGCATTCTACCTTAAAGATGTGCATTATTGCGCAAGAAAATTGTTGTCGCATTGCTACAGGGGACGTTTAATCAATCGTATTCGATTCTGCTGATGTAAGACTGCTGTCATAATGGTAACGTTATCTTCTATGCGGGAAAACCTGGCGATCAGCTACTAGCCGCAGTTTCACAATAAATTTCTGGAGTCTAAAAATGCGCTTTAATGCTAGGCCACAAACCTCGACGAATTAGTTTGACTTACTTTGCCACTTTACCATCGTGAGTAATTATCGAGTCTAAACTGATAGTGTGGTGCTATTCACCTGAAACAAAGATTGTAGACAAATGGCTTGGGCGAAGCGGACGCTTTTTCGTGAGAAATGCAAAGCAGGTTCACAATACAAACTGTAGCTGAGGATTCGACTATGCTAGTGGTGAATTAACAAACGTCGGGAATCGGACGAAAAAATCAAGACTATGCAAGACTACCAGTACTTTATCTTCTGTTTACACAAGTCATTTAATTCGCACGATTCGGACATGAGAGGCAGAAGATTTGTAAAAGGGGCAGACACATTGTGAAAGGGAGACTGGTGGCTGACACTTTAAGCATTCCTATGCTTTCTCACAGCCTTTCAACAGCTACGCCAACTTAGATTATGCCAGTTCCCTCAGTTGAACCATGGAGGCAGCATACAGACTATCTCAACGGTTGAGCCAAGTGCAGCTCTGCTCCGAGTGAGTCGGTGAAGTCGGCGAGGTTTTGTTTAAGCGATAAGGCACACCCAGCGACGGTATACCACGAGATTTTGACCAGTTCACGACATACATGCACGAGCGATAGCGAGTGCGTATTTGAAGTGAACTGGTCAAAATCGAGTGATATACCATCGCTGGGTGTGATTTATTGCTTTTATATCATAACAGTATATTAAATTCTGGCATGGAACATCAAAAAACTGATTTTTGCTCAAGCTGAGAGCCCGTGCATATGCCAGCTGTGGTATATACTGTATATATCTGTATTTTTTATTTATTTATTTATTTATTTATTTATTTATTTATTTATTTATTTATTTATTTATTTATTTTTGCTGGAACTGTAATTGGGCGCAAGCTCGTTGTTCCTAGTCAAATAAAATAAAAATAAAATAAAATATATCGCCAATATACCACGGTTCTTTTCGCGTCTCGACCAGTCAGATCACTGTATTTGCGCAATCAATATATACTGGTATGATATAAAAGGCGTTAGCCCTGCTGGCTCAGTGAGCCTCACTCGGAAAACCGTTGAGGGCGCATCATGAGCCGTAGAAATCGGTGCTGCGGAGCGAACGAGGTGGCTGTAAGAGAGTCTGAGTTTAAATGGGGGCGCTGCGCCCAACATAGCGCATTTTGCTCAAAAATCACTTTTTTGCAAATATTCATTCCATTTAATTAATTTGTTTACCCAAGATTAGAATATTGGTTTGAGTTCTTCCTTTTAGCTTCTCAAGCAGTCGTAAGTTGCGTGATAAAGAAGTGTTAATTTATGCAAATATATGCAATTAACCCGATTTCCTGGTTTCTTTCTGTTCCCAATTTCAAAATTTCCAAAGAATTTAACTCTACTCTGGCTGGGTCAAATTCTCTGAATGTTTCACATTATGTTCTTTAAATGCTATATAACAAAACGACTATTTTGTTTGGCAATAAAGTTCTTACATTTGGTATAAGAGGCATTTCATAATGCAAAATAAAATAGTCGATTTTCTTTATGTACTTTTCTTTCCAGTGAAAAATTACATTTCAGAAAATAGTGTCGTTTTTGACTTGAATTCATTTTTATCTTAATACTAAAATTGAGGTTTTCTACCCCTAATATACATTCCCTTCAAACTTTGAGTAAACTACTGCTACCATACTAAACTTTAGATTCTCTTTTTTTTTGAAAATATATAGCATGGGGTTTCCTTGTCATCTTGATGAGAATATTGCTCTGAAAAAACTGTGTTGGCAACATTCAGCTCCACCTTAATTGTATAGAATTAGACCACCGTTCTATCCTTGTAATTGTCTCGTGTTGTGAATAAATGATGTCGCCACAGGAATATTCCCTTACATCTATTTTACCGAAGTTCGAATACTTACCGATGCTGCTTTCAAATGAAACGACCGCAGTTGTATGGTTATGCCCTGCTTTGATACTCTTGACATCGATACCTTCAAATAAACTCTCAATGAAATAAAGGAGCGCATCTCGAGTAGAGCCGGATGGTATTCCCTAATGGTGAATTGTCAACCAAATAGAAACGTCAAAGCGAAAGCCGAGTTTAATTCAGAAAAATAAAAGTTACTACAGAAATTATTACATTTCGTCGTCTAGACAACGAATTGTAATCGTCGTCTTGACACTGATGAAAGTTTACTTGAAATTGTGAAAACTATCCGTAACTTTCAACTTGACAGAGACTGAAAATCGCCATAAAAATAACTTTCACGGTAGGGCTCGCATACATTATATATCAGTTGTTGGTTTATGTGCCCTAGTACTTTGTCAATATGCTCTTGATCTGATACCTTTACTCTGGGTATTAATGTACAATTGATGCGATGTGTATGAGACCTGTTTTGAAGAAGTATTTGTATGACTGTTGCAAGTCCCGGACAAGCTTGAAGTCTGTTATTTTTTGAATTTGAAGAGAGCTTTTCAACGTCTAAGCCGTCCGACGGGCGAATGGTCCATGTGTTTGTTGCTGTTTTGAGAGTTTTAACGAATAGGGCTTCAAATACAATGGCACACAAACACATGAAATTTGGGAACGTGACAAAGACGGTGATACAAAGGTCACAAGTGTGCCAAAGGTTTGTTGTGCTAGCTCGCTAATTAATATCTTTGCAGAGTCGAAGTTTTAAAGTCGTCGTCATTTAGAGACATTAGCGGTTTTACTAAATTAAGAAATCAAATTAGTTATAGTGTTCGGCATCTTTAATGATGTGGAGTTGTCAGTAAAACGGTACTTCTCAGTCTCAGTCACAGACAAATGGATATGTTTCCTGGCATCACAGTCCTCAAGGTCTGGGCTGGTATACACATTCAATGGCTAACGGCCACTGACCTTCCTGTAACCTTTGGAGTTGTTTGCAGGGCATTGTCGCCGTCGCTAAATGCATAGTGCATTGATATCATAGTGATCAGAGTTCCTCTTTCAGTTTTTTTTTTCAAGACACACACACAGACATACACTAACATGCAAACCTAAAATCAAAAGAGTGACTATCTTTTCAATGAGAGTGAGACTTTGCCGATTACTTATTCACGATCACCCTGTACACCTGCACATCTTTTCCTGGTTCATTACACTTGAGTGGCAATGTTGCAACGTCGATTACTTGGTGCCTCCCAAGGACCTCAGGTATCACTTGACCATAAATTAAAGTAGATTATATTACGCTTGAGTTTGTCGGAGAACCTCGCTAAAAATCGACTCAATATTGAGAAGGAGCTTAGGCTGAGGTCGAAATCGTATTGAAATTTACATAGACAATTTATAGCTACTGTTTTACAAATAGCGCACAGGAGAATAATAAGACTGTGACTGACTTTCACGGAATAAGTAAGTAATGAATGAATATAAAAACAACACTCTACCGCCAACAAAATGCTTATGAGAGGCAATCAGTATAGAATGACATTATATAATGTAGCTTACTTTCAGTTTCATATGGTTAAGGGACTGGACAGAAATTCCAGGGGGCGGCATTTTATGGATAGGATTGCAAGTTTTTACTCAGGCAATGTTGAAGAGTCGTGAAATTTCAATGCACTTGGGGAGGGTCAACGTTTTTTGCAATTGCAATTTACAAGTATACCGAGAGCTGTACATTCCATAACTGTTTTAGATGTACCTAGAAAACCTCTAGCTATAGAGTGTAAGGTCGTACGCAAGAAATAAATCCACGTCTAGCCGAAATAAACAGAGTGTCATCGAGCATCCGTTGCACAATCCACTGTGGATCTTCTGTCCTGGATTATTGTGTTATATATATATAATACATATATATATATATATATATATATATATATAATATATATATATATATATATATATATATATATATATTATATATATATATATATTTACAAGAGTAGGGTTATTGAAATTGCATACGTGTGAAAGAACTTTAATTGAATCGCAATACATGAGCCCGTTTATGGGGCAAACTTTCGACGATTTTCTCCTCACACTAACATTATCTATATAATTTTGATGATTGATTTAAGTGTACTTTACTGTGAGTAGGACGTTGGAGGTGCGTGTTTGTACAAGAAATTTGATTTGGGATTTCATCGAAAATGTTCATTAACTATACATGGAAAACTATTAACATTTTATCAAATGCATAGCTAGCTATATCTGTAAAATTATAATGATTAAATGTAACTAAGTATAGAACAGGATGGTTACAAGTGTATGTGTGTTCCTGAAATTTCATTTTCAAATTTCACTGAAAATGTTGATTCACTTTACATAGCAGTCTATGAGAAAACTATGACTATTTTTAAAATACAAATGCTGAAACATCTTTGCATTGTTTGAAAATTAATATTTCTAAATTTGATTAGTAAAGGATGATCGTATGTCCTGGTATGAAAATAGACATGATGTTTGAATTTCACTTAAAAATGTCAATGCACATGACACAGTAGTCTAGCGGTAAACTTATATCATTTTTTCCTTGCAATACGTGCTATAGCTGTGCATTTTATAAGTATAGTTTACTGTTGAGCCTGATAAATTGTGACAATAATATTGCTCTCTATATAACTAGAAGCCCAAAAGTATTCATTGAAAGGTCAAATGGGAAATTAATATAATATATATATTATTGATATTTACGCATTGCCAATTCAGGAGGGTCATTTTTTTTCCGCGCAAACAGTTTTGAAGGGTCAAATAAATAACTTTTCAAGCAAAATTCTGACGAACTCCGCACCCCCCCCCCCGGGAAGTTTCTGCCCGGTCCCTTAATGGGAACAACGTCTTTGTCTTCAAGGCCCTCACCTGTAGGGTCTCCAAATGCGATTACATATTTGCTTCCAATGTGCTTTATGTCGGAAATAGCCCCCCGGGGTACTTCCATTACTTGCCAATATGTATACGTGCCGCCCAATGGGGTGGGTATTTCAGCAACTTGGTCTAAAATGGGGGTATCAATTCACAGTAAACCAGGGTCTAAAATGGAGTCGATTTTTGAGTGCCACACAAGAACAAATTCCAACTGTCAGTTCCCGTCTTCCCAGCAGGGTTTTGAGCTGCACTCAATAAGCATCGATATCTTTTTGTGTGGCAGGGGAACCATTAAAGAGACCCCCTGGCTTTAGCCAAAGTAAATATAGACTTTGTTTTAAAACACTCTCATTAATTGGTCAGAACTCTCTCTATTAATGTATATGGAAGAATTTTGCCCAATAGGAAATATCGAAACAAAGTGACTCTACTACTACTATCATAACAGGTCGACCATGGGAAAACTAGCAGCGCCTTATGGACGAACGGTGAGGCTTCTTGTAGTTTGGAATTTTAAAAATCACCTGTCAGATTGTAACTGCAGATAACTGATAATTTCAGAAGCTTATGGAAGACGGTCACGACATGCGACATGCGGGTTTTCTTAACTGCGATCTGCGGTTTTGGTTTAGTGTTAAGGTTAGGGGTTAGGGTAGGGGTAGGGGTAGGGTAGGGTTACCTGCGTCTTTAAACTGTGATCTGCGACCTAACCCTAACCCTAACCCTAACCCTAACCTAACCCTAACCCCTAACCCTACCTCTAACCCTAACCCAAACCCTAACCCCTAACCCTAACCACTAACCCTAACACTATAACCCTAACTGCAGATCGCAGTTAAAAAAACTCGCATGTCGCACGTCGTGACCGGTCTTCCATAGAAGCTGGACAAAACTTTGGTGAGGGTGAAAGATAGTTTCTTTCACTCAAATTTTTCGGAAATCATGGCTTTGCCAGCAAAAACATAGCTGTAAATGCAGTATAGGCTCTGCCGGTAACTCGGTCATGCAAATGCTTGCTTTTTACCCGATTACGTTTTTGCAAATTTTGACACATGACTTTTGACCTGGGTCAGAGGTCATGAGGTCTAAAGTGGGGTCCTAAAATAACGAGATTCAGGAGATTTTAGGTCTAAAACGGGCCCCGGGTTTTTTACGTGCAGCCGCACACCCCTACCACTTCTCAGAGCAGTACCCCCCCCCCCCGGGAATAGCCCCTCCGCCAGA
This sequence comes from Ptychodera flava, assembly GCF_041260155.1. Taxonomy (NCBI): domain Eukaryota; kingdom Metazoa; phylum Hemichordata; class Enteropneusta; family Ptychoderidae; genus Ptychodera; species Ptychodera flava. The sequence continues at coordinate 34,129,481 of NC_091940.1, forward strand.
ACGTTTCTTGTTTTCAAAGTAGTTGAGAAGGGTTTTTCGGCCGTCAGATTTGATACACCGACAACTTGAATCGATGGATCGTCAGAGCTTGCGTACGCCATTTGTAGTGACGCCGTGTAAGCCTAGCCTGTATTTGAACTGCAACACCTACTTAGGGGAGAACCATTTGATTTCTGGGGGGGTATGGAGGATTTGAGAAAAAAAAAATTGTCGCCAGGTGAGATAGAAGAAAAAAAAATTGATCCTGTCATGGCCTGAGAAAAAAAAATTGTCATAACAGACAAAAGTGAAAAAAAAATTGTCACAATGCCCAGAAATTAGCAAAATTTGAAAACCCTATTCTCATGTATTCTTTGCCGGCGCGCCGCCATAGGCGGCGCAAATGTTTTTTACCACAAGTAATTCTTGTTTTTTTCCCAGCACTTATGATATAAGCATGCACTACATTGGTCTACTTTACACCTCAGTACACTCAATGTTTTCCTTCCCTTTTCTGACCCAAGAAATCATATTTCAGGATTTCTGTTGCAATATCTCAATGGCGTAGGCACTATCTAAAGGGGACTTTTTGACTTCTGTAAATTGTGAAAATTTTAAAACACAAGACAGGAGTCAATAAACTAGTGTTAAAATCAATATATTATTCTCTCAATATAAATATATTAGGAAGATGTACAAGTTGACAATGAAAAATTGAGGAACAACAAATATAATGAAATACAAGGGAGGGGGTCACTAAAAAATAGAAAACTCCAGGGGGCGTTACTCAAAATGTGGAGAGGAAGAAGGGGGCGGGGTTACTCAATTTTTTTGGCGAAATAAAGTGAAACACATCTCAGATTACACCATTGCACACATCCATTTCTCAAAATTTTCAATGCGAGAGGAGGGCACCCCTCTCGTGCTCTCCCCCCTTGGGTCTTCTAACAGTTTTACTGGTAAAAGACAAATTTAAAATACCTGTCGGATTGCACTACACACTGCACCGTGGCGCACATCAATTTCTCAAAATTTTCACAGGATCTAGGACAAAACTGAATTGTTGTGAATTCATCCTTTATTATCACAGAAACATGTTTTCATTTACCTCAGTTCAATGGCCATTTTGACAGTTAAACATACCATATTCATGTTTTTCATTAGAAGCTGGCAGCTGGAGAAATGACACAAGAAGGTCACAGATTTTCCGTTCCTGTATATTTATTTATCTTCAGTCTCTGGCAAACAGAACTGTTTTTCACAAATTGTATTGTCATTGTTTGGTTGTTGAATATTGTGACACAAACACTGATCATGCAAAAAACGTAAAAAATATTGCAGTGTTCAATGTCATTTTCAAACAGTTTTACAGAGTGCAAAATAACCTGAAAGTCCTCTCAGATTGCACCATTAAACACATCAATTTCCCAAAATTTCCAATACGAGAGGGGGAAACCCCCTCTCGTGCTCTCCCCCTTGGGGTGTTCTAACAGTTTCACTTAGTAAAAAAATTAAAAAGCACCTCTCAGATTCACCAGACTGCACCATTGCACACATCAATATCTTAAAAATTTCCATGCAAGATAGGAAAAGCCCCTGTGACACTTTCCCCCTAAGCCTCTCGCGTGTTCTCCCCTGTACTTTCAAATTCTGCCCGGTCAGATATCCTAGTGAAAACTCTGTCATTCGAAATTTCTGAGTTTCAGGCCGTAAATAATGACGGCTCGCTTATATACAACGCATCACAAACTTGATGACAAAGAAAAAAAAATTTGCATTGCTACTCCATTTGAAAAAAAAACCAGATATGAACTGAATATGCTCACGTGTTTTACAACAGGTTCATTAATAGCAGTACGCTTCACAGAACAATAAGATATATGTTATCACTAAATGAAGCAGGTTTTTTTCAACATCGCACAGTACTCTCAGATTTTAATCACTAATTACAAAACTTTGTTTAATATGCAAATGAGCTGTTAATTAACTTGACACTGCTCAATGCTTCATGGGACAATTAGATATCCATCAGATCAACATTTGTAGCACGTTTTATTTAATTTAATGCAGTAATTTTAGAGTAATGTCACTAATTACAAAGTTCATTAAATATGCATATAATCCCTATATTAACTTGACACTGTTCAATAATTCATAGCACAATTAAATATTTATCAAATCAATATCTGTAGCACGTTTCACACAAAATTTGGTGCCGTATACGTAATTTCAGAGTTATATACCTAATTACAAAGTTTATTAAATATGCAAATGAACCCTTAATTAACTTAATTTACACTACTAAATGCTTTACAACACAGTTAGATATCTGTCAGATCATTATATGCAGCAGTTTTCACCACATTTGATGCGGTTATTTCGGGGTTATATGACTACTTATAAAACTTCATGAAATATGCAAATGAGCTAATTATTAACTTGACACTGTTCAATGCTTCTCAGTACAATTCGATATTATCAGATCAACATCTGTAGCAAGTTTCATCAAATTTAACGCTGTAATTTTGGAGTAATATCACTAATTACAAAGTTCATTAAATATGCAAATAAACCCTTAATTAACTTCACACAAGTAATACACCACAATTAGATATCTGTCGGATCAGTATCTGCAGCAGATTTCATAACATTTGGTGCAGTTATTTATGAGTTATACCACTAATTACAAAACTTCATAAAATATGCAAATGACCTATTCGTTAACTTGACACTGCCAAATGCTTCTCAATACAATTAGATATTTATCAAAACAATTTCTGTACCCAATTTCAAAGACTTGGGTGCCGTAATTTCAGAGTTATATACCTAATTACAAAATTCATTAAATATGCAAATGAACCCTTAATTAATTTCACACTACTGAATGCTTTACACTACAGTTAGATATCAGTCGGATCAGCATCTGTAGCAGATTTCATCACATTTGGTGAAGTTATATCGAAGTTATATGACTAATTACAAAACTTCATAAAATATGCAAATGACCTATTTATTAACTTGACACTGTCCAATGCTTCTAAGTATAATGAGATATATATCAGATCAATATTTGTTGCAAGTATCATCAAGTTTGGTGCAGGAATTTCAGAGTTATCTCATTAATAACAAAAGTTCATTAAATATGCAAATGAGAAGGCAATTGACATGACACTCACAGTATCATCATAATGTTCTGAGATTGTCATCTGTGAAAAGTTTCATGAAATTTTGTGCAGTAATTCTTGATATATGTCTACACTGTCATTACCGTCTCCATAGGGAAACCATTGTACGGAAAAAAAAAAACGATATTGCATAACTTCATTAATATGCAAGCCACACTAACCAAAATCTAATCAGTTCTTGCAAGTAGCATATGGTATCTGTGTACCAAATCTGATTTGAATCCGTTCAGGCGTTTTTGAGTTATCGTGTAAACAGACAGACAGACAGACAGACAGACAGACAGACACACACTAACACACACACACACACACACGGACAGACAGACAGACATTGCTATGACAATAGCCCACGTGTTTACACACGTGAGCTAAAAATTGATGCAGCTCTGACAGTAGAAAAAAAATTGCTGTCACTGTGACAGGAAAAAAAAATTTGCTCCAATACCCATTCCCTCCATACCCCCCCCCCCAAAAAAAAATCAAATGGTTCTCCCCTTAATATCAGAGCGTGAGTGTACTTCCGTCACACTTTGGGATCGAAAAGCAGGGCACTGAGCAACCATGATTGTTTGATCAAGCCTTGTCTGGCCATTGTGAAACCAGAATGAAAAGGGTGAAGAAATTTACTCTGAACATCAAAATGAGTCATTTCTACGAAATCATAGAATAGGGGAATTCCCGTTTTCCAATGGACCAATGGGCGTCGTTCACTCAAAACGACGGTTGGTTGACAAGGTCGCCATTTTGAAGATTCGAGGCTGCGCCTGACAATTTAAGAAGAACGAGAAAGGTGATATAATTTGCATTTTTACCACTACATAGTGCAATAACACTTATGTTATTCTATTTGTACATGTGCAGAGTACAAGCTGATATGAATTCGAAATGAGCGTGGCGTACAGTCCATCCATATACCACCGACAGTAGCGTCTGAATACTCACACATTGCCGACAAACATACACGTCCCTTTCTTTATACTGAGAATTACAAATCATGTCAAAAGTCAAATGCACTCGCAAGTTGAATAGATATCAGGTCATCGCCATACTTACATTTTTAAATGTTACTCCATTGATTTTCTCTTGTTTACAAAGAACGGTCATACCTCCAAACAGACAGAAGACAACTAAGTACTGGCTATTCTCCATACATTGTTGCCACTCAGGTTCGTTATGTGGAAATCTGCCAGGGGTCATGACCCAGATGACGGATTTCTTTCACATTGCCTGTTTGTTCGCCTTGAAGAAATATTTTGCTGTTGTAATTCACGAAGCGTTTATATCACTACAGAAATTTAAGGTTCACTTTTTCTAAAGGATAAATCTTGGTATATCAACACTAGGTGAAACAAGTTTACAAGTAGGCCCTAATCGCAGTCTTATAGATAGAAGCTTGAACTTTTTTACCAAAGGCTAATTTGTTTCTCGTCCTTGCGTGTGTGTATACCAACCGTGTCAATGTTTTTTGACAATCCCATGTATGATAAATATCAACAGACCTCGAATGCCTACAGGAAATGTCTTCCAGAGAAAATATAGTATGGGTAAAATGCCGTTCTGAACCTTGTCCTCATTAGCGTACGACTGACACAGGGTTAGCTTTGATATCGCAGCAGTGTTGTGGCGAGGTCGACCCGCCAAATGCGTTAGTAAACTTCACCTTTTTTCGTAAAACAGCTCGAAAATGACCTTAAGGTCTTAAGCCAAGCCGAAAATGTCAGAAAATATTCATTTAACTATTATCAACATTTGGTGAAATTTTCATGACCGTGTGACCATGGACATGTATTTGCGGCAGTGTTGAATGTTTGCATGTAATTTAACATTAGGCTATAGCTGTTTTCGTATATCTCGAGGGTCTATGAGTATACGAACACACGTTACGCTATGTACACTCCACGCTGTTTACCGCGACCAAACCACTTGTTGTACACACGGGCGTTACACGATTAATCTTTCATTCTATTCAAAGTTTACTCCTATAATCAGGTCACTTATGTTATGTATAATAAAAGCATTTAATTAATGTCACATTATGACTATCAAGATTTAAAAAAAACTAAAATTTTCACTAATTATAAAATGTGCCAGTCAAGTTCGAGCACGCACGGTAATGCAGCAGGGACGGCCGCAGCTGTTAACCGGCTATCATTCTAGCCGCATCAATATCCCAGTACTCGTGTTTGGGATACAGGGTAGCTGTATGTATCCACGGAGATTTTGTGCGGTCAATGTTATTTCCCACAGTTTTTGTATGCTTGCTAGCTACTAGAATGCGAAAACAGGGAAAAATCACTCATAAACGAAACAGCACTGCTAGTCAGAACGACGGGTGTCTACTACTAAGTGTACGGCCGCATATACAGTGATAGACGTTGCCCTTCTGTCACCATAGTGGTTTTTTTTCATTTGCGCTGTCCACGACTTTACCGAGAAGCCAGACAGGCAGATTGTGTTGGCCAGTGAGGTAACACAAGCTTGCAGTCTGGCTTCCTCGTCACAATCATTGAAAACATAAATAGAACTGAAAAAATCTGCCAAGTTAGCCGGTGAGGACCGAGAAAGAGCTGAAATAGTCTACGTGTACACTCACGCTGTACGCTGGTCGCCATGTTTAAACGTCGCTGCATAGTCTACTTCAACGAGACGTGTTTCAAAGTCTGAGATTTTTTCAGATCGTAATGGACCTACTCAAGATATGTACCCTCCTTACTTCTCATGGAAATTTGACTTTGGCTATGCTTTTGCGACAGTGGCTAGTGAACGGCATTTTCGATCGCTCGAAAACCATGAAAATAAGGCAACGAATTGAGAAAACCCCACAGAAAATTATCGGCGATCACTAACCAAGAGTACAATTCAGCCGCTAACTTAGACTTGGTTCAAGTCGGTGAATTTTTAAAAAATAAAATTATTTATAATAGTTTCTCTTGTGTCTCTCCTGTTTCGTATAAACCTATTCGGAATTTGGTAGCCCAGGCTAGGTTTTCCCAGCGATTGAATACGTTACCTTTGAGTCTGCGCAGTACAGTGAGTTAGTTTCTGCCGGATTTGTCTGTGATTCCGGGTGAAACTCCCCTGTATAGAGTTCACCTCACTCCTTGCGTCCACTCACGCGCGCGGTTTTCTCGAGGGTCTATGGTTTCACATGAAAGCAGAATACAAATCATTGCGTTCACTCCACTCAAACATTCACAAATCACAGACTTGAACCAGTCTACCGCTAACTGGAAATAGGACGGATGCTAAACGAAGGCTGTGATATCTGTGGATAAAATTCTGGCGAAAAATGCCATAACCGTCACTCACTGACTAGAGGGCGCTGTTCGAATTTGAAATAAATTCTTAATTATGCATGCAAATGAAGTACCCTCCTTTCAGACTGTTACTCTTAAGGGTAAAATTTGACAGAAACACTTCCTTATTGCCGACTTCTTGAAAATACCAGGAATGTTCAAAACCGTACGAAAGAAGAATATTTTTGACAGATGTTGCCCAATTGCGTCTACCAAAGTTGTCTAAATTATAGAACATATTGTAAGCTTGTCAAGGTAGTCTGGTGGGTGGCATTTCTACTAGTTTGAGCCAGGACGATATATATCTGCGTAAGGTGGTAGCAAAAATTGGTACACGCCCACATTCTCCAATGACAGCCTCACTACAAGTACTTGATCGATGATACATAAAGCAAATGTCTGCACCACTTTCTTTGTACCTTTAAATATTGGAAGCCCCATATTTCTGCTCAATAACTTAGAATTGGTAAAATCATAGAATCAAATACTTTAAAATGGGATTTGTATGAAAAATTACCATTTTACTGCTTGTCGCAATTAGGCTATACATAGCTTTAAAGTGAAGACAGCTTTGGACCATGTTTCTTGATGAAATACTAACCCCAAATAGTTATAATATGTTACCAATTCTATAATAGTGCTCCCAAAATACCATTTTTCTCCTTTTGCTCTTCTCCCAGCTTTGCGGAATATCATAATTTTGTTCTTATCTAGATTCACTTCCATTTTCCACCATTCACAAATTTTTTTCAATAATACGTTTATAAGAAATTGTAGATGTCCAATTGAATCTGCAAATATCACAATGTCGTCTGAATATAACAGAGCAAATAAGTCAAAATATCCTTTGTTAATTGAATGCCCATACGATTGGATGTGAAAAACATACAATTCAGTTCTTCGATGAAAAAGGAAATAAAGGATTTAAAATACAACCTTGCCGTACACCTGTAGGGCAGTTGATGTAATATTTTTTGCCCTTATACATGGTTTAACATTCCCATAAATAGAGTACAGAACACGATACATTTTCCCATCAATACCAAGTGATTTTATTTTGCACAGTAAAGTGAATGATCCACCTTGTCGAAAGCCTTTGAGAAATCGACGAACAAAGCATAAAATTTACACCGACTGTAGCTTAGATATTTTGGATCATAGCGTTAAATATGGAAATCTTATCAAAAGTACTATGCCCTTTACGGAAACCAGCTTGACATTCTGAAATTACATTATTGGCTCTGACCATTTTGTTAGACGATTGTTTAAAACAGTGGTGAAAATTTTGCCTTAGGAATTTAAAAGAGAAATCCCTCTGTAGTTGTTCACATCACTTCTCAAACCCTTTTTAAAAAGTGGTATTATGATGGGCTGGTCCATTCCGTTGGAAATGTACCCGAATCAAAAATATAATTAAAATCTCAACCAAGAGTGGGAGTATTATACGTCCTGAGTATTTATAAGATTCGTTTGGGATCCCATCCGGGCCCGGAGATTTCCCTTCTTTCAGGTTGTTTGGGCTGTGCAATATTTCCGGTTCTGTAATTGGAGAATTAATGAGTGTACTGTGATCATTGACGGGGGATTTTTCCCCTACGTGCCTATCAGTATTAGCAAGGAAAACACGAATCTCCTCATCTATTGAGCTCGCATCATGGCTTTTCGAAGCACAATCACAGGACCTATTAAATAAGTTACGAAAATAGTTATACCAGTCTTGAATATCTATTTCGTTACTAACACTTTCACTCTTATGGACAATTCTTTTAAGAACTGAGCAAAAGTCGTTAGGCCCTTTGGACGATGCTTCTTCAACTTGGCTGTAATACTTGTTCGATAATTTAGCTTACTTTCTCTACAGGTATTTCAAAGTCTTCTTGATCTGTTTATATTCCTGTAACGCCACATCTGTACCAAAATTTCTAAAACATTTGAGTTTCTCATACATACAACGTTTTAACTCCACGCACCGTTGCCCATACCTTGGAGGTTGGCTACCTCTTTGATTGTAACCCCGGTTTTTACATTGTCGTCAGATCCCGCTAGTTTCAAGGCATCATTTAATTTGGAGATGGCAAGACTGACATTCGGCAATGCATCCTTTGCCTCAGAGATCAATGCCTGGGGAGCTCTTGACAGCAAATTCTGAAGGAATGAATCTGTACAGCTGTCTGTCCAGTGGAAATGCGCAGCGCTTTCAGTTTTAGCGGTATGCGAAGTTGGATTCTTATGCAAATTAGTAGAAAACGAAACCAGTTTGCAGGCGAGTGGAAAGTGGTCCGATTCAGCTCTGGGAATGACATTGAAATACGCATGTGCTTGAATAACTCAGATGACAAAATAACTGTAATCAATATACTGCAACCGTTAGCAGTTACACATGTAATGCTACCAGCTGTGTCATTGAACAGTCTACCATATGTATATCAAAGCATTTACATAACTGCAAAAGAGCGCTACCAGCTGCATTGACCTCATCATCTTTCGAATTCCTATCCATTTTAAAATCATCTGTAATGTATTGCAAGTTATCAAAGGGCAGATAGCACGTAGAATCATCAGCAATGTAGTCATCTTGTGTTCCTGTACGCGCATATAGAATCTCCACCCAACATAAATAGTGATTCTGGATACAAATTACGAAAATTGATTAATAACGACTCTAAGGCATCAAATTTATCTAACAAACTGTCGGGTCTGAAATTGCAGCATCCAAGGATCACACTACAATGGTGTTTGAAAAGAGATTTGTCAAGTTGAACGAAAATAAAATTTTCAAGGTCACTAGGCAATTTGGGTATACATACATCAACAACATACCCAGATTGCTAGTGACCTAGGCAATTTTTAACCTTCGTAACAATTTCATTTCTAATATAAACAGCAACACCACCATTTGGGCGTCCTTATCTCTGCGAAATTTCTCATTTCAGTTGTTGTATGGAGTCTTGAATATCGCCGAGACATTTCTGTTTCTCTTCCAGTGAGTTTAGTTTATCCCTGTTCTGGTCTGCAAACTCTTTGAGTTCATGCATTTCGTCTCTCCATATTTTTCATTCTAGTTTGCACACAGTCTAGTTTTAACATTTATGGCTTGAGTGTCACGGATCAACAATTCAGTTTTTCCAAAATGCCTGCCACGCTTCTTTCGTGCCGCCTCCCGTGTCTCTGAGCGCAGCTTTGGTGGGCCTGGATTCCTTTCAACATTCCCGCCTAGCACAAGTAAACTCAATAGGCATTGTCTTACTGTAAGCATAGACTCTCGAGAAAGAGTCTATGCTGTAGTAACACCTTGCAGTTGAACAATGGAATTCGCAAGGTGGCCATCTTTGGTAATTTTCGTTGGCGGGCTGGGTCTCCACCGGCAAATATCCCAATTTTTGCCCTGCATTGCTCAATATCAACACTCATCTTCAGAGTACTTGTTTACAAGCCTAAGCTAAGCTAAAGCGCCAAGTTGAAAAATTACCTCAACATAAGTGTAGAAGGCCCATAACACAGACGTTCTTTGCGGAGCCCACTTGCGAGCGTGTTCTCTCGGTAACGTAGTCATGTGGTCCACGACATTGTTTGAAACAACCAAAATAGTACAAAAATGTCGTATCGACTGAAAAAGGTGACGATGTCGACGATAGTATCCCATGATGTTTAATGTGTTTTGACATGCGACATGTACATTGACATTGTCCCAAACCGAGTAAAGTTGTTATAAAATATGGTATAGCTTTAAAACTTAGACGATACTAGACTATACAGTCGATTGTGTATAGGATGTAGTCTTATCTGAAAATTTGGACCATTCTAGACGATTTAATCGATACTATCTATTTACTATGGTAGATTATATATTCGATATCGAGCATATTTGCCATGTCGCCCTTTCCTCCTATGCATTTAAAATCTACCAAAATTTGGAATTTGTAAAATAAAATAGTAAGATTGTGCTTTTGACTATGCATTATAGAAACGTTGTTCAGAACAGCTACAAATGAATGAACCAAACATTATCAACATCTGACACAGATAAATTGCATGCACTGTAATAGAATTTTGGAAATATATGTCGCATGCAAGACATAGTAGAGATTAATAACTGGCATGTGTAATGGGACAGATTTCTAGATTCTGAAGTATTTGACAGTGCAACAGTATGCATTGCCCACTAAACTGAAATCTTACATTGATTAGTTCAGACCAACATTTCCAAAACTGATGATAAATATGGCGTTAAAGGTTGTTTTCAATTAGGAATCCAGCAGAAATCGTATAAGACATTTCATAAGGATCCACTATGCCCCTAATTGTGTATCGTTTAAATTAGCGCAAATTTTCCAATGAAAATCTTTTAGGATGACAGCGAAGTTACTTAGGCCGTGAGGTTGCTTGTGAGGGCTTTCATTTTGAGTAAGACTTTACCACAAGGTTTATTTTGATATAGGAAATAGCAAAATCAAGGAAACGCCATACGATAACTTAAATCACAAAGTCATTTGTTTCGTAACGTAGAATGCCATTTTTAAGCAAAAGGTAAATATTTTAACAAATTTGCCGATCCAATTTACGTCGTGTGACCATGCTCCGTACAATACGTGTGAAATGAAACTGAATCGTTTATTTAAATCATTTTATTTCCTGTTAAAGCTAACGTCACCATAGTAGTTTTGACTTTGATGACGAAAATGAGCGGTTTACCGGATCTAGCGTATTCAGGGTCGAGAAAGTACATGTTTACATAATACTTATATATCTTAATAGAACGAAAATGGACCTTACTCGTACGTGTCATCTCACGGGATTTCGACTCAGTACGAAGAAAAAGACACTAGAAGAAATTATCAAAAATCAACAAGCAAACAGTTTGAGATAAAATTACCTGATCAGACTTTTCCCATTTATGATCCTGGAGCTCTTGTGCGATTTAAAAGGCAAAAGGGTGAGTATAAAATCTGGTATATCTGATAAGGGAACTTAGCCCATCTGTAAAAATAAAACTTATATAGCTCACCAACTGTCGTTGGTTAAATTTTGTACAGAATTTGTCGCAATCTGTAATTTTAGACGACTGGGACGTTACGTTGAGTTCTGCACTATGTTTTTTCTATTTTCTATTGATATATATACAAACCTTGTACTACTAAAAGACACAAGAGCAGGTTTGGTTGCTCTGTCGCTTGATGCTACAAGCACGGTTGTAATTTGCTCCTGGTACACACATTCTCGCGAGCCAGAGCAATAATTTCTGCTCCGCTGACCTACGCAAAAATCAAGCTCTGGCAGATTACGCCGGGAAAATGCGGAAGTATGAATATGGGTTAATTAATTATTCATGAGAACATATCATCCGAATTAGCCAATCACGAATCCGTTTTACAAAGTCATTTCGGGTCGATCGTAAGCTCCTCATTGTCTGTGTGTACACAATCGAGCTTTCAGGGCCTGAGATCCTCTGGTTCCGTTGCATCTCTTCCGATATATGTTGCATTAAATCCGACAGCTTTCAAAATTTTGACAGTTTTTCTGTCATGATCGAGAGCAACGGCGACACCATGTGAATACTATGGCTTCGGTATGTACACAGACTACGGCCAGCAACGAACCCGGCCCGGTCCCACTGCAAGGTCGTCCCCGTACACTCAGTGTGACTATTTTCGGACGATCTCAGTTCGGACATTTAAAGACATGCTGTTCGTTGTACTCACTTCGCTCCGTATTGATAGCGTTTTACAAGTCATGATACCGCATATTAAGTCAGGTGACGCTGCTGTCCCGTTTTGAATAGTTAGTTTTTTCGGTAGAAGCTATTTCGGGCGCTATAAAACTTCGCGAAGTTAACATACCGTACGATACAAAAGGTGTCGAAAGCAACACACAGAGACAGCCCATGTCCGACGTAAGTACAATACACGTCGAAATATAGTTGCGTCGTCCATGGATTGAACGGAACTAATTTATCACAAAATTTTTACAAACAGTTTTCTAAACACATCGAAATTGAAAATCGAGGGTTTGAAGTTTCAAAATATCAATATTTAGCCCTATAATCACATTCCAAATACGACGTCCGATTACTGCGATAGCAGTCCGATTACTACGCACTCACTATGGAGTCAACAATTTGGCAACTTTGACCCCCTAAATACCACTTCCGTCCTGTTAACAGTTTTAGGATAAACACAATAAAGTTTCGAAGGGTATGGTAATAAGATTTCGTACTGCTGCTCGTCATTTGTGAAACGGCTTTGGGCGAAATTCACAATACCCTGTCCGAAAACTGTCACCAGGTCACACTGAGCGAGTGTATGCATATACGTGGTCGCACCCGGCTGAACTGCAAACCCATGCAACAAACTAAACCTCTCTTGGTTTGATTCCGTTGTTAGCGTAACTTTTGTGATGAATTAATGAAACATAATCGGACTTGAACAACTACGCAATTTTCCGAGATCTGTGATTTCGGCAGTGTTGAGACGATCGGGAGCCTAGCGTACATTTGTGATTTGTATCGCGGAGCACCAGCTCGAATGAAAGGGCCCAATATACCATTCATACGTTTCTAGCTCCATGTATACCCACAGCACGATAAGAAAGCTTTCAGTGTGAACCTAAATGAAGAGATCGATACATAAACGTTTATACATAACTTGTGGTAAAGTAAATTTATGATCAATAGTTTTGACTAACGGGTTTTACACAGCGGTGTTGTTCTACGCCTGGGTCGGACACTGTGCACAGCGAGGCATGGGGCCAGCTGCTCCAGTTATGCGATACCCTTCGATATAACGCTCGTGAAACACGATGGGCCGGGACGGCCTGCCATGCCTGGTAGCATACAGACTTGCCACCGCTGGTCCTCGTGCAAAGAAACCCATCTTTTCCTTGTAAAATAATTATCAATGGCGTCTTTTTGGTGTAAATAGAGAGGTTGAGTCCAAAAACATTACACATTTACACATTGCGCGCTCTTCGTCGAAAGTGAACCACAGGCGCTTGGCACATTGCTGGGATAATAATCGTATTTAATATGTAGAATGTCTATATACGACTTGATTATTCAGTAAAAGAATCACCGTACCTGAGATATTAGTGTAGGCCTATAGGCCTACATGTTGACTGGCATTATACCGAGTGGCTATGGCTGCCAGGCTCGGGCCCGGCGAACGCACTGCATAATCATCAGTGAGTAGAATGTCTACATGACTTGATTATTTAATAAAGAATAACGGCACGTGATATTACTGTACATTTCGGCTAGCTTAACCGAGTGTCTGTAGCTGCAGGGCTTTGGCCCGGCTTGGGCCCGTTGTCCACTGCTGCACAGACATGGCGTGAAAGCTTTTCACCGCCCGATTTCATAAATCAGCGAAATTCAGGATCTCTGATCGTTTTCGGTGATAAAAACTGGTCATCGGTCAGGTGGTTGCATAAATAATCGATCGACTGGCCCTTTTGCCTAAAATCATACCTTACCCTATGCTACTGGTGAGAAATCGTCCTAAAATCGGCTGGGCACACCAACCCAGCGCCGGCCATTTTGAATGAGCTGCATGCAATGTATGCGTCTGTGCATACAACCCTTGGCAGATAACGTATTATCTTTCAATTGCTCTTCTCTCATTGGACGCGTACACTGCAGGAAGCGTAGTGTCTGACGGAACTAACAAAGATGTGTTTGTGTACGCAATATGTTTATATGACTACAAAGATGATAAGCCATATGTAACCAAAATACAGCAACATCCTGTAGACATATAATTATGTTCACACTTGTGTCATTTTAGATGCTGCGTCATTCCTCCCAAAGGTTTCAAAGGAGGGGCAATTCAAGGTTGATCCATGTACCCAGGTATGTCATTATGAGTCCTTTATACTCGCGAATTATTTCGGAACTTGACAAACGGTGTTTTGGCGTACCCAGAAAGGTTGCAGTAACATTCTTTGCAACATTCGTAGATGTTAATAGGATTTATTTGATAGCAAATGTGAGCATAAACCATCTGTCCGTTCATATACCTTTCTACCTTAAAGGTATGGAGAACCTGAGAATAACCCCATATCTTCCTGAGCATTCATTATTGAACATGAGTGGCACATGATATGAAAGCAGCGTCAACGAATGCTCCTGGAAATCTGGATCATTCAAAAACCACGATGTAAATTAAAGCACTGTGCCAACGTATTACGTTTTGTGAATACTTGTGGCATCACCTTAAAGGGACAAAGTCGGCCATTTTTCATGAATTTTGTTTTATAGGAGATATTACTTATGTTGTTTGACATGTTGAAAGATACTGAATGAATGGGTGACCATGCATGTATTCGACCCCGGTTTTAGACACGATACATGAAACCATCGTGAAAATAAATTAATGGTCATGACCATTAATTCATTTTTGCAATGGTTATCACTTAATTTGTCTAAAACCGGGGCCAAATATATGCTTGGTCACCCCATTTACTCAGTATCGTTCAGCATATCAAACAATATAAGACGTATCTTGCATCAATGAAAATTCATTAAAAATAGCCGACTTTGCCCCTTTAACTTGTTGGTGAAATTAAGGTCACTGATATATCTATCATACTCACTCCGGTTGTAAGCGTTTCCTTTTCATAGGGATGTTAGATTACTCAACTCCTGAATTTGATACCTACTACAGATACCACTAGTATCGTTTTGGACTCCACGATGCTGTGCCTTCTGATGGTTTGTCTTAATCTAATGATAACGATAGTATGAATAATTTCTTTTTCCGTATATAAAGATGTCAAATTACGGCACTTCTTTGATGTGATATTATTGTTCTAATAGTGAATAAGCCTCTTTTACGATGTAATGTGGTAATGATATCGATTTTATGGTATATATTAGTTTTGAAATACCATAATGTGTGGATATAAGGAACTCTTCCCTAATCTGTTCCCTGATTGTTAAGTTTCGTGATTTCCGTTTACATTTTAGCTCCATATCATCGACGATGAGTAGAAGGTGATTTGGATATTTCAGAAGAGGTTTTTGTAATACAAATATGATTCTATACTTCTTTAAATTTACTTCCAGAACAAGCAAGATGTAATGTCATTGTACTATTGTAATAAACGGTATTGTACTTGCAATTATGAATGTAGCCGACACAAACTGGAGATTTACTACACATTTCCATGATTTTAAATATCTTCGATATTTTTTCAGCAGCCATATTCCATTACATCTGTTATAATTACAAACGATGGAGTTAATAGGGCTAACGCTCTAATACCTCCTGTCAAGGTGAAATTACTCTGTCTGATAATATTGCACAACTTGGTAACTTGTTGAGGACGATAATCTCCCTTTCCCATGAAAAGATAAATTAATTCAAATAAAGAGATATGGGGCTATTTGTAGTGAAATACATCATTATTCTGATATGTCATATGCGCGTTCGGAATGCTGGTTTGAATGCTTGACATATTATTAAACTTTTGTGTCGGCATCGTCTGACATTCATTAATTGGCAGTTTCCCTTTTAAGGAGAAGCAATGTACCTAGGCCAGGTTATATCTTGAAAAGTATAAAATAACAAAGTTTGAACATCGTAGAGGGTCAATATTTTACAGCCCAGAAAGAATTATGATAACATTTGAATTTCTTCACTATTTGTTTAGCTGTAGGCAATTTACGTATTTTTATATATCATATTTTAAATATCGTGCCGAAATACTGTACAGATCGTGTAACTCATCATTTGCTAAACAAACAATTTCTTGAACTTCATGTAAAAGTATTTTTTATATTTTCGTAGGGGCAACGAAAACAGTCACTGGCCTTTTGGGTTTTGCAAGTCAAAGTTCAAATGAATTCAAGAAGACCTAAACACCCTCACACAGTAGCTTATCGGAAAACTGTTGTTGCAAACGTTTGTCAAAAGAAGAAAAGCTATCTTAGTTTAACATATCACAATTTGCCATGTCGAGCTGTAAGTTGAATAGTGTTAGTTTTCCTTTATCAATCGTATGTGTGTCAATTCTCCATAGGTTTTCCGGTTGTGTACTGCTAACCTATCCCCGTGGCTATACTGTCTCATTGATGTCGTGAAAGAATATGCCAAAAACTTGATGGGAAATATATGGTGGTGTATATGCATTTCTGCGTGGCGACAGATCAATTCTTCCAAAACTGGAACAGCAAATATTATCTCTCCTAGACGTCAGATTCAGTAGAGGAGAAAATGGTATGGCAACTCTGTATGATTTTAACTTTTAACTTTATAACATCAATGACACGGACACATTCTAGTCACATTTTATTTCCGCCTTGATTAAAAATGATATTATCATATGCACTACTGTTGTATTGATATTTCCTATTGTTTAAGGCTCCAAGACAAGAAATTGACCTCTTTAATCTAACAATTCTCTGGTGGTTAATAAGCTCAGAACCCCCGTACATTATACATTTTCTGAAAGCCTAGATATAGGGAAGATTTTGGTAATCACAGTGTCACCATTGTTTACATAACTATCACGTGACAGGTAATTTGCATAACCTTTCAAAAATCGGTTTTCCTATGTTTTGTCTCAATACTTCAAAATATCTGACTCAAACTTGCTGGAATGCAAGCTGTCACAACGCTCTTCAAAAGTGTGTCTCAGATTTTTTATATCTTGCCTAGTTTTTATTTGAGCACAATTTTAAAGAAATTAACTAGGGTTAAATTCACCGCTCTGGAAGTTTTTCTGACATAAAAACTGTTTAGAAGGTTTAAAAAAATTCTGAGACACACTTTTGAAGATCCTAAGGACAGCTTGCAATCACACAAATTTCAGCCACATATCTAAAAGAATTGAAACAAAACATAGGGAAACCGATTTTTGAAAGGTTATGCAAATTACCTGTCACGTGATAGTTATGTAAACAGTGGTGACACTATGGTAACGAAAATGTTTCCCTATATCTAGGCTTTCCGAAAATATATAATTTACTGGGGTTCTGAGCTTATTAACCACTAGAAAATTGTTGGCATAAAAAGGTTGATTTCTTGTCTTGGAACCTTAAAGGGTATAAATATAACCTGTATTTTAATGTGTTCAAATATCCATCATATTTTCACTGTGGCCGGACCTACTGAAGGCCATTCTTAGGGGTGTTCACATAACATAATTAAACAACATAACTCGTAACTCTCCGAAATCTCATTAATAGTCATAATTTTCTTGCTTACTTTAAGTTTTTGGTCGTTACCTTTATTTGCACGCACTGTTTAAAAAGTTAAGAAACACATTGGAAATCAGTATTACGACTGAAACTTTTCAAAAGCATACGTGATTTTTCATACCTTCATCTACTAAAGAGTATGGTCGACAGAGCATATATAAAAGAATGAATCTCTGTACGCCTATTTTCCTGATGACGGGTTTTCAAATCCAGAAAGTGAAATTACATGTAGCATAACCATTGCTGTGCAACTCATTAAAATACCGACACATCACTCAAATAAAATATTTACACTTTTTATTTATGTATTTCACAGAACAAGAGATTTCACTTGGAAATGTAGCGTGGATTCGTGATCTACCTTTAGAATGCACTGAAGTCGAAGTTGAATTACTTCTAAACAGGCATTGCAGTGAACTGAAGAATGTTTATTTGCGAGACGGCGAAGCACTTGCAGTATTCAAGACGGAGAAAGGTAAACTTGCGCCAACATATGAGAGTTGCATCGGATGAACGAACTGATTAAACAACAGTCGATTTTATGTCTATCCGTTTTTAGGGGCAGTAAACATTCAACAAACGTACTCATGCAACCGTTTGTAACATTAGCAATGCGGTGGCTTCTGACTTCACATGTTTTTGTTTTCGCTATGATTGATTGGAGTACCAGATATTGTCTTAAGGTTTAATTTTTTCTTACATAGTATTTTCAGTATTCTGATGTGATGTGGGTAAAGGACATGATGCATCACGATAGACATATTTTTTTACTTTAGTCTCATCAAATACTGAAAATTAACATTACGAAAAGCAATCTGCTTGTTTACCATTGGCTGGTTATACACGATGACGAAAGCAATAAAATTTTATTCCAGTAATTCCGTACGACTATATTATATATGCATTCCAGGAGCCGAAATGCTTCACAAAATGAAGATTCATTGGTTCAACACCAGACGTCGTTTGACAGTTCATTCCTGCAGTGGACAAGTTAGTAACATGTTGTAAATGCCATAAGCAAAGTATCTTCTTCCCTTCATAAATTCTTATTTAGAATCAAGAGGGTGTGGACGAATATAAGTTATTGCCACTATATTACATCTTTTATATCTAGGTATTTTATCGGAAGGGTTAATTTGTCTCTGAGTACAGAAAATTTGCATCACTTCTTACTCAAAAGATGCGTCTTTTTCTCACAAATTTCAGTTAAAAACTTCAAATGTGGGCCCTGCACAAATCCAAAGACAGTTCTGGCCGACTGGTCGTTATACTTTTACAAAGTTGTCGATCATTGCCCTTAATGTAGCTTAGTGTACACCTTGCAATTCAATGGATCTGATGCTGACAGAACACCATATTCAGACAGCATTTTTTTGAATCAAGGCTTAGTTTTCTTTTACTAATTCATTCAAAATACTGATCGCAAAAGAGGAAAACCAGACTATTCATACCAGAATTTATGTATTTATGTATGTAAGTTAGATTTCACTGTTTTAGAGATAGCCATAGTGTTTATTCGTGACGTATTTCCTAACTGTAACAGAAGATTCACGTTCAGCTCGGATCACCAGTGTTCGATCACTAAGCTAGCTTATAACTGTGACATTTTTTGCATAATATCATAGAACCCATGGCCTCGGAGGACGCTCTGTGGCGTTCTGAAGGTATTTCCCGTGGGATACGGTGTATTCTGCCGCCAGTACTTTTCCTCACGGACGCCATAGAGCGCAATCCGAGGCCATGGGGTTCTGTTATTATTACAGATGTTCCCTAACTTTGTCGATCGCATTTGAATGAAACAGCTAATCGCGAAGCGGCCTGATTGCATATAGATTCCACATAGTGTGCATTGATATGCTCTGAATGACCTTTTCATCACAATTGAGGTCACTGATTGGATCAGGGAAACTTTCTACTATTCTTATGCAACTATTTCGATACTGAGTTCACTCTATCGCTGTATTTCCATCTCAACTAAGACAAAACAAACAGACACAAACAAACACGTTTCAGGAAAGAAATCTGAAATATTTTAATACATGTGAACAAAATTGGTATTAAGAGTAACAAGATCAAATGCAATAAAAATTCGAATAACTGAAAATTCAAAATTGTGCGTGAAATTGAGTCTAATCAGAATCAGAGTCCAAGAACGGTACGACTGAACTGCATGCGTTGGTTTGAAGACAAGCATGCAGTGCACGAACAGCATCTGACAAAGAAAGACGTGGGTGAAGAGTTGTTTCCTGTGACTGCGATGTTGAATGTGAAGTTCAAGACTCCTCCGGTGATATAAGTATTGGAGAATAGCCTGGGTAACTGGTTTTGAACTTGGTGGCTAAACCACTGCAAGGATTGCAGCTGATCTATCGCTCGCTGTGCTGGCCATGGTCACAGACATTTGTCTGTGCCATGGCCGATGACATTTGTCTGTGCCATGGCGACACTGTACTACACTATCGCTTGCCGATGTGTTCGGTCACGGGATGAATTTCTTATTAACCCCACTCAATATGTTACTTATTTGCCGTTATGGATCTTTGTTGGCGACTGATTTATGGTAACTGAATACCGAATCTAGCTCAATATTACTCTTCATTGCTATGTTTCCGTACGGTGACGTACTGAAATCTGGCGAGTAGTTAGTCAAGCTCGCCTGGTGGAATACTTTAGAGCAGGGCTCCCGCTACCTATTCGCCAATTCGCCATATGCGAAAGAAAGTTAAAAATGGCTACAAAAATTCCTGTTTGGCTAATGTAGTGGCTATTGAATTCTTAGACCTCCTCAACAGAAAACTAAACCTAACAATAAAATGTTGTAGATGTTGAAACAGTTTACCCTCCTTCCTACAAAGTTGCAATGTCTTGAAACAGTTTAATCTACTTTCTACAAAGTTCCAAATTCCCTGGTACGTAAAACAAACACTGTTGCTGTTCGATCTACAATCATGAACGTAAGGTCCATGAATACACTGCTTTGCCTCCGTACGTGAGTCCTGGGTCGTCCTGAGTCTATCAAAAGTTTTACCTACTTTGGTGTATCAAAATTTGGCCTGCAACTACTCAGTTTGATAGTAAAAACCATAATTTCAAAGGAAACTTTCACAAACGGAGCCATAATACAAAAGAAAAGGAGAAAAACTGAGGTTTTCTGAAAGGTCAAGTCTAGGTCATCTCATCATGTGATGTCATGCATGAAGACCCCCTAATTACACAATTATGGTTCACAAGAAACCACCTAGGGTGGTCCAATAGGTGAAAGGTAATTTTGCTGCCTTTGGCATTCAGCTTGACTGACTCCCATTCGGCCTACTTTCAAACTGCTATAACTTATACAAGAAATTATGTGATTCTGAATGATTTTAATATTTTTGTAGATTCTACCAGTTTAATGATCTAGAAGTGAACATCACCAGACATTTCTTGATGATATCAAAATATCAAATGAAAATATATCTGGGCTAAAATGTTATCATAATCATTAAAACAATGAATGCAAACAGTGAGTAATTTAAATGAACATATATCGTTGTGTCTTGTTTTACAAGAGTTTTGTTTGGCCCAGCCCTTTTTGTCTCAAGAAAAGTACTTATAATACTCAAGATGCTATTTCAGCCTGCTTGATCACAACTATGACATACAAGTAAAACCAGGCCCTTAAATACCACAATAATCGTATCTACATTGCCATTGCGCTATACCATAAATGCTGTCTTCTGCATGAAGAATTGTTTTACTTGTGTGGCTCAAACATTTTGGTTATGGAAGACTGCATAAATTTGCCACATGAGAAGCCTGTAACTTATGACAAGCTATCATACTGTGAATACTAACTTAATGTGGCAGAAGTATTCAATCTGTACCTCTTGTAATATACACTTAACATTGCTACCAGATTTTTAGAATTCAATTGCTACCTAATTTTATTTCTGATGTTTAAAGTTTACCACCAAAAATGAGAAAGGATTTCTATCCCTGAAATGTCATAAAAACACAGATTATAAATGCAAAATCTAAACATATTTCGTTAGTGTAAAAACCATCATGAACATCATACAAAACATCTTGATTTGTAAAATTAGGGACTCCTGAATGACGAGAAAGCTGTTGCCACACTTAAGATCATAAACTGGCTAAAAGTTACTTAAAATGGCTAAAAGATTTTTGATTTGGCTAATGAGTTGGCTAATCATTTTGGTGACTTAGCGGGAGCCCTGTAGAGGCTACGAGTTTCCATTGTTATTGGCCAGTCGTCAACAAAAGCAACTGCGCGATGCGTTTCATAACGGTATTTTGGGGATTTTTGCAACCTGACGAGAGCCTTGAGGTCTTCAGTGGAGACTGCAGTGCAGCAAATCTTGAAGATGTGGATGGCTTTACCGTAGATTTCTTCGGCGCATTCATACAAACCTGTTAGAACTATACATAAGGCTATGTTCTCTACAAGCTGTTTTACCCGTCTATAAAAGTACAATCGCCCACCCTACGTCACTGACATCACCGCTCAGTCGATGCCTTCTTTGATACCGTCTCGAACTTTTGTCAGCTATTCCCATTATCTTTTCCAAGTGTTCTTGGTAATCCGTTCAAGTTCGTAAGTTTTCTTGCGCTCGGTGATATTTGTCCGATTTGCCTAGCGATATAAAGGTAGGTTAATCGATTTTCGATGGTGTTTCAACCTAGTTTTATCTTCCGCTATGGCAGACGTATGTTTCTGGGCTTACCATACTTCGTTTTTTAGCAGTAGACCATCATGGACACTGATCGAGTTTCATCGCATTTAGAGTCGGGGTCTATGGACCGTAGAGCCGACTCTCATATTGCGAAACTTGCGGACACTACCATGTCGGCAACGGATACTCCCGCTCAATCTCAAAAAGCGGGACAATTTACGAGCGAAAGCAAAAGGAGGGATAAAAGATCTGGACATGAAACCCAGAAATCTACCACCTGATCAAGCACGCATGGAGATATTTAAGGTTCCAAGACAAGAAATGTGACCCTTTTAATCTAACAATTCTCTAACGGTTAATAAACTCAGAACCCCCGTAAAGTATACATTTTCTAAAAGCCTACTATATGGGAACATTTTTGGTAACCACAGTGTCATTATTGTTTACATAACTATCACGTGACAAGATAATTTGCATAACCTTTCACAAGTCGGTTTTCCCTATGTTTTGTCTCAATACTTCAAAATATCTGACTCAAACTTGCTGGAATGCAAGCTGTCACAATGCTCTTCCAAAGTGTGTCTCAGATTTTTTATACCTTGCTTAGTTTTTTTGGAGCACAATTTTAAAGAAATCAACCATGGTAAAATTCACTGCTCTGGAAGTTTTTCTGGCATAAAATCTGTTTAAGACGGTTTAAAAAAATTCTGAGACACACTTTTGAGGACCTGTTGGATAGCTTGCACTCACACAAATTTCGGCCACATATCACAAAGCATTGAAACAAAACATAGGGAAAACCAATTTTTGAAAGGTTATGCAAATTACCTGTCACATGATAGTTACGTAAACAATGGTGACACTATGGTAACCAAAATGTTCCCCTATATCTAGGCTTTCCGAAAATATACAATTTACGGGGGTTCTGAGCTTATTAAACACTAGAGAATTGTTAGTTTAAAATGGTCAATTTCTTGTCTTGGAACCTTAAGCTTCTGAAGAGTTTGCGGCTAACCTGGCTGAAGAGGTGGCAAAGGCTCTAGTTGAAATGGAAGATTTAACCATAAGAGCATCAACAAGATTCAGTCTGAATCGCCCTGAACTATATTTTGATGAACTCAAGATCGGTGATGAAAGTGACAGAGTTGAACTGTAAAAGATTTCTCTCAACGGACCAGATCTGTTTGGTGGGAAATTTTCTGAACTAACTCACAGAGTGACAAGATGTTAAAGGATGCTCGCACTACGTCAGGGGTTTTCAAATCCTTTAGTTGGGGGAATAGAAAACCTTTTCCTAACACCTAAGTCTCCGAAAAGGGGATTGGGCAACATCCCTGGATCTCACAGACGCATATTTCCAAATAGCAATTTACCAAGAACACAGGAATTTCCTACACTTTGCTTTCGAGGGCAGGGTATATCAGTTCAAAGCCCTCCCTTTCGGCCTGTCTTCAGCACCAAGGGTTTTCACCAAAGTGATAAAGACAGTCCTTGCTTACTTGTAAAAAAAAATCACTCTTTCCCCCAGCGTACTTAGACTATTGGCTCCTAAGACAGACCATAAGGGAAATATTAATTACCCAAACCCAAGAAATGGCCCAGCTTGTAGTAAGACTGGGATGGGTTCCAATATTGGGGAGATCCGACCCAATTCCGAGGCAAATATTCCATTTTCTCGGAGCAGCCTTCAACTTAAAGTTAGGCAAAGTTTTCCCTTAACCAGACAGGATAAAATACATCTAGAGTGTGTAAAGAAAATAAAAACCAAAACAGTAATTCAGAGTCTCTTACTACTCCATCTTTTGGGCCTGATGGCTTCATGTATAGACCTAATACGATGGGCAAGACTTCACATGAGACCAATACAGATATATCTGCTTGCTCATAGGAGACCGTTGTCTCGAAATCTGCATTTCCCAATTCCAGTGATATGTCACCTAATCATTATTGCAATGGTGGGAGGATCCATCAAATCTCCTACAGGGGACGAGCTGAACACAACCCAATGCCACTTGTGTACTAACAACAGATGCCTCAAACTTAGGTTGGGGAGGACATCTGGAAGACTTCCAGACTTTAGGCCAATAGACCAAACTCCAACAGAAGAGACACATAAACTGGCTAGATATGCAAGCCGTATTTCATCATGACACTAAAGCACTTTGTAACCTTAGTGAAGAATCAAGTGGTACAATTCAGAACGGACAACACGACAGTTGTCAGTTATATAAACAATCAGAAGAGGGGAACAATTGCTCAGTCTCTGTATTCTGTTATGTAACATACTCAGGTGGTGTCTAAAGAGGGGAATGACACTGAAAGCAGCTCACATACCAGGACGAAGGAACACCCTGACAGATATCGATGCTCTGTAACGGGGAAGATTCTCCAACAGAGTGGACACTGAACCGATCCATTGTTTACATAATATTTTTTTCAGAGGTGGGGCCGTCCACTCATAGACCTCTTTGCATCAAGGTCTACCATCAACTTCCAACTTATGTATCCGCAGAGCCAGCAGCATGATGCCCTGTCGATTTCATGGGCAGGAATGTTGGCGTATGCATTTCCTCCACTAGCACTCATCCACAAAGTCCTAGGGAAAATCAGAGCACAGGACAGTGTTGTAATTCTGATAGCTCCCTTTTGGCCAAGGCAAGCATGGTTTCCCGAACTGATAGAATTACTAGTGGAACCCCCCCCCCTCTGTCTCCAACCAGGGGATCAAATGTTATACCAACCCCTCAGCAGGATTTTCCATCAGGATCCATAGATATTCAAGTTAACTGGAAATTGTCAAGAATCAGTTCATTGAGAAAGGCTTTTCTGTCCCAATTGCAAACAGAGCCTCGCAAGCAAGGAGACAGTCCACATACAAGACATA